>NC_088983.1:53164155-53464155 GCF_963932015.1 Anas acuta | reverse complement strand
TTAGGGCCTTCTTCCTCGGTAAAAATGGTCAGTAACTAAAACTTTCTTTCGAAATAGAGACAATTAAATGTTCTTTTTGCATTGCTTTTTTTGAAAGATGCTCAGTTTTAAGTACTCTTAAGAAGCTTTTAAGATGTTAAGAATTGCTTAAGAAGAGCTACAAATTTATTTCAGTTGTTCTTGAATTAAAATCCTCTGGTTTTGTTCTCTGGCTAAAAATTTAGTGTTGATGGATAGGTGTTAGAATTTTTTGTTAGCCTTACGTTTTTAGGAGACAGAAGTTTATACCACTGCATGATTTGTCTGTCAATCAGACACGGAAATAACTTTTGAATTACTTGGATTATTTCAGCTAAATCTGGCAGCGGACTAGAAATCTCTTCAGATTAATGTATTACAGCTTTGTGAAAACTGATGACAGGGTGGTGAACAGAAAGCTGTGTCCCCACTGAGGAAAAGTCAGGGAAGACTTTGTATTTATGTATTTTGTTTGGCAACAGCTGAATGATCAGTCAAGGTAAGTGAAGCCCTGGATTAGTTGCAGCGTGTGCTTTCTCTGGCCCAGGGAATTGAGGACATGTCAGCTGGGCCGATTTAGGGAAGGAGGGCAAAGAACTGTCAGTTCCTGGGGAGTATTGCAATGAGGCTGTCCTAAGCGAGAGGGTTGTTATGCTAGGAAGTTCCAGGTATAGGGGACATCAGACACAAATGGATAAACCCATAAACTGTATCACTTCCTCTGCTTAGGAAACAGCTTGTCAATTTTGTGTAAGTTCAGACTTCAGCTCAGACATTAAGGCAGCAAAAATATCAGTTTAATTATTTTTCATAAATTCCAAAATATTTGTGTAACTGAAAAATATATGTAAAATGTTGAACTTTGCATGTGGCTAAACCTCAGTGAAGGGGACGTTTTAGCAATTTTGGAGGTAACTAACATGAAAGGAAAAAATAAACATGATAATGTCAAAGCAGTGCAAGCATGCAATTCAAAGCAGTTACTCCATGTGCTGGTTTGCAACTGTTTACTGATTAGATATATCTCTGTGCAAAAGCAACTCCTCATGTAACCCAGTAACCACAAAGCAAAATACTTGTGATATTTTATATAGATTTTGATCATATATATCTGTTTTTCTCTGCTGATACTTTCCAAACAAATGAACGTAATGTGAATGTATGTCTCCCTTGCTGAAGAAATCTTTTGCATACCTCTAGCACTTTTTACAACAGAATTTCAAGACTCTTCAATAATAATAGTGATTAAATTATCATAAAGATCCATCCTGGACAGTGAAGAAATTTTAATTTTTTCAAATTATGACTGAGGAATAGACTAAATGATACATCGACTATTACAGTGCATCTCTCTCCAAACTGCGTTTTATCTGCAGTTTATAATTTCTGTTCCTGTGTCTCACTCAGAAGACCTTTTACTTTCGTACATTAATTCTTGTGCTTTATTGAGACTATAGCACCCAAAAAAATGCACGTGGTGTTTTATGAATAGCCATTAAAATTGCTCATACAGCTGTAGAAAAAACAGACAGGGTAGCTGGGTAGGCTTGTCCTAGGTGAGCCTGTGTGAATATATCAGCAATTTTGTGCCTGCCATAACAACATGTAGCTACTCTTGACAATACTTACCATGCTATGCCTTTTTTTTTTTTTTTTTTAACACCTTGAGCTCATGTATATTAATACCTTATTATTAAGAAAACCTAAGGTATTCTTATTGTACACACACATTCTGTATATGGCTAGTTGTCATATTCTATTTGCATACAAACTTGATTTTCTGTAATCAGACTTACAGAAATGAATTTACACACTTTTGTCTAAGAAATGGCCCAGTAATATAATATACCCTGGCTTCAGAAGTGTAGTTGCTTGCATTTTTTATTTTTATTTTTTTGAGTGTGTGTGTATTTTTTTGCGTGTAAGATGTATCCTATGGTCAATTAACAAGAAAAGGCTGTAGAGTTAGAGCAGTTACCTTCTTCACCAAAAGGAGGGTTTTTGGAAGAAACTGGGACAGTAAGAAAAACTGACTGAAACCAGAGTTTTTTGTTTTGTTTCTAATATTTGGGAGATTACTTTTTTTAATCACCAGCCATAGTTTATTTAATACTTTTCAATGAGTGAAGCAGCAGGAACTCACATAAGGGAAACTACTTTATGATAATGATAAATAGCTATGACAAACTAGAAGCCAGTACTTACCTGAAAAGGGATCACAATATTGATTGTCTCACCCACTTTCTTCACCAGAGTCTGTCTGAGATGGCGTGGCAGCCAGATCTTAGGGCGCTCTGCAGTTAAGCATTAGTAATATGTTAAATCTCAGGCTTTAGATTACTCGAAATAATACTTACAGGACAAATAAGGCAAAATACTATAGAGGAGGGGCCTGGGTACATGTAAGCGTAAGAAAATTGTGCAAAGACTGTTTATACAGTTGTGGAGCAGATTATGCTCTGAGAACTTTCAAATGCATTTGGCTACCAGATAAAATTTTAGTAGCAGTGCACAGGTTGCATTGACAGCAGGACTTCTGAAATTGTGTTGCATTCGGAATGGTAGACTTGGCTGACTTCTGTTGGATATAAGCCGTCTGTGTGGGCTTCGTTTCTTTGGAGTTCAGTTCAGTAGAATCACAGAATGGTTTCGGTTAGAAGGGACCTTAAATTTCAGCTAGTTCCAACCCTGCTGCCATGGGCAAGGACACCTGCCCCTAAATGAGGTTGCTCAAAGCCCCGTTGGGCAGGTTGGGTATCCTATCCTAAAACAGGACTGTGGACAGGACTCTTGGAATGCAAGAGCAACTACAGACAATGATTAATCTATTGCTCTGTTGTTACTACAGCTCTTTGCAAGTTGTCATTTGGGGATGTTTGTGAACTTAGAAAGTAGAGCAATCAATGAATTTCCTTCACCTCTCTATAGTCATTCCATTATAGTTCTTTTTTGAAATTGAAGGAGTGGAGTAACAGGGCAGCAACTGACTTTTCACTAACCTTAGGACCTTAGCTCTTGTTCTTTCTTCCATTCCCTGCTTTCCTCTACCTCACTGGAAAGCTTTCTGTGTTCTCCCCGTGTCCCTTGTTCTTGTCACAGTCATTTATAGAAAGAATTTATTAACCTACAGTTAGGGCATATGTCATCATATCCATTTGATTTTGAGATGCATTACAACTCTCATTTACACTGAGTTGTTTTACTGTTAGTGAGACTCTGGCAGACACTTTGTGCAAGTAAAGGTTGAGGGATACACTGTTAGCAGCTCATGTTATCTTTTGGAGACCAGCCAAATGAATTATAATCTACTGCTATTGGGTGATAAACAGAGTGTTAATAAATAATCTAGGAGAATCAGGTGCCGATGACTGTTTTTATGTTAAGAGGTCTCTTGCCCCGGTCCATGCAGTCATTTTGTAGTAGTATAACAGCTTATCCAGCAGAGCCCTAAATATTAAAAAATGTGCCACTTAAATGCAGACAATGCCATTATTGGTATGAGGTGAAACACACATAGTTTGAAAGGACAAAGTAGGATTTTGTTTTAAAAGCTACACTTTAGAAAGAAAAGACCCAGACAGTAAGGTAATGTTCTCAGAAGATATTTGGCTTGTAGTCAGACTGAAAGAGCTGTTTGGATGTTACCCTCAGAAGAAGGCACGGGCTTGTCAGTCCCAGTTTTCTGCATTGTGTACACGATTAGATATTTGACCAGAGGAAATAGATGAGTGACATTTATTCAATCTAGGTACTCACGCAGGATCTCTTGAACAGTAATGGGCTCCTTGATTATTGCTGCTCCGCTCTCACCAGCCAAGTTTATAGCCTTTATACGGAAATGAAGTTTGTCCCCTGTCACCAGGTCTTTAATCAGTGCAGAAGTACGCTCGGTTAGGCCGGGAAGAGCTGGAATCCATTCTGTAGCTGCAAGTACAGGATTTTCATATTGTAATAAGATCTTATTTTTCCAAACTGTTGCCTTGTCTACAATTGAAAGTTAATTTGTATTAAGGTAAAATGAATGTAACGTGCAATACCATGCTTAAAATGGAATAAACTAATCTGGGAAAAAACTCTTGATCTAGAAGATGTATTTACACATGCACTTCAGGAATGCATACACTTTGTTTTACTCAAAATAGTTAGGGGTACAGGAATCATATTTGGGTGCTTTCTTTGACATTCTGTTTTATGGAACTTAGACTGCTGGTGCTTCTCTACATTTATTTTCTTTAGCAAAAGATTGTGTGTGTGTGGGGGGGGGGAATTGTGGAAGCATTTTTAGCTAGAAAGCAAAGCCTCAATTTCATTTTTTTCTTGAAATGAAAGAAATTTTGAAATTTTTAATTTTTTTTCTTTTTTCTTTCTGCGGGTATCCAGACAGAATGGTGAGAGCCGTATATACTGAAAACAGTAATAGAGCTCATAACTTTTGGAATTTATTCTTACTTTCTTGTTTGATGTGGTAGAACAGAGTTCCTACGGCCTCCTTAGTTACTCTAACAGCACAGAAGTACTACTGATAAAATTATTCTTCTGTGACAGTGACTTAGGGGTTCTAGTAATTTCATGACAATATCACTAAAGACTAGAAATGAGTTCTGGATAAATTATACCCTGTAAAAACCCTAGTCTAGGTCATATGACAAGTTTAGCGTCAGAGAAAATCCCATGGCTGAAATGATTATTTGATTTTATAACATAAAAGTTATATACAATAACATTTGCATCATATACAAAAACAATAAGCATCACAGTAAGTCAAATGTTGTAGATATGGTGCAGCTATTCTTCTTATGAGACCACAAGCATTAAATGAGATGAGGTAGGAGTTACTTGCAACTTTGACTGGTATTCTTACAGTCATGGTATTATATTGGTTTTTAGAGAATACACAATTTTTGAATACTACAGAAGTGTAACAGTGGCTATAGAACAGCACTGGTATTTTTTAATACTTTCCTCTACTGACGTTTATGATTGTGAATATGAGGTTATGGTTGATGTGACTGTCATGGTTTGACTGTCATGTCGGAGTAAGGCTGGTGATGGATGGCAAGGATGTTACCAAAAGATTAGAGTTCAAATTTAGAGATACTGGATATGGTTATTTATTGTGATATTTCAGTGAAACTGTTGCAACTGCAGTATTATAATAATGTTCAGTTGCTGCTGCCTACTACTTGTGCTTACTTACATCCCTCTTTGCAGTATTCCACAATGTAGCCATCTAATCCCCCGGCTCCGATCCGTTCAGGGGGTCTCCACTTCAAGGCAACGGTGCTGTCAGAGACATCTTCCACTGTAAAGTGGGTTGGTTCACTTGGAGGAGCTGTAAGGAAATACGTAGAAGTAAATTTTGAGAAACGGCAGTATAACTGAGAATTCAAAGGCTGTGGAAGTTGTGATTAGTATCTGAATTATATATCATTGTCAGTTTTAATAAAATGGATTTAGCTGAAGTTCAGTTGTAAAATGTAATACCTGATACTTCATTTTAATAGAAGTGTACCAGAAGATTCCTATATTTGGGGGTTTGAGGGAGGTGGGTGGAAGATAAGAGGTTAAGACAGTAGTTCCTATTAACATATGCTCCCTTAATATGTAAAAGCCAATGAAAAAAGAAGTTGTAGGTGAGTGAGACAGCAGAAGTCTGCAGAAAAATTTAAAAATAAAAAATACATACAATTTGTATGCTGTATTTACACCCTGTTTGTAGATAGACAAAATCGTTACTGGCTAAATTTGATGTAATGCATTTTCCTCAAACAGTGAAGGAAATGCCTACAAGTTTTGACTCCGTTTACTGAAACACTAGTTCTGTTTGGCTCATTTGTAATGGAGACATATCAGAGAGAAATATTTTGGGGCTGAAAAATTTTCACTTCAGTTACATATAGCTATTTCATATCTTTTCAGAACAGGAGTCTCATGGCTCTTTTTAAATCCGTAGTTCAGGAAGACCATTAGCTAGATTCAGTCTTCTTAAGCACAACTCCTGTCTACTAAGCAAAAAGGAAACAAACAAGAAAAGCCTTAACTGAAAAATCCCAAATTGTGAATACGCACAAATGCTACCGTAAAATAGAAAAGATAACATGTTCAAAATTACATTTGGAATTACTGGAATGTAATATTATGCATAACATAACAGCAATAATTTTAAAGAAATATATGTTTGATATACTCTGTGTGTGTATATATTTATATTCTAAACTGGATAGCTTTTGAATATAATTAAGATATTTTACATATTACATATTAGAAATACGTAATATATAAAGTAAGTTAAATACAGCTTTATAAATTATGGAACTGATTGAAATTGATCTCAGTTCCTGACATTATTACAAAAAATACATCATCCACTTTCTATAGCTATGTCAAAATTTTTCATATTCAAATGGGATCAAGAACAGTGAACTGCAAATGAGACAAAAGCAGTTGGGAGCATACACAACCACACAGTACGCGAACGAAACCCCAAACCTCTTAAGCAGTAAGTGAGAACATTATCCTTAATCAAGTAAAACTCCCTTGGACCTTTTTTTTCCGTAGCTCCGCCTGATGGTTTTCGTTTGCCCTCTTTTGCTGCAGACCAGCTGTTTTGTGTTTGAAATCCACAATTAAGAGACCCTTCTTTCAGTCCATCTGCTCCTTCTGACCCCTTCACTGCATCATCTGCTTTTACGTTATCTCCTTCAGCAGGTTGTCCCCCTTCACTGATACTTGTAGATGTAGCAACTCTAGTCATATTAATCTCCAGCTAGTTGTATTTTTGTGGCTCCTTGTTCCAAAGCTCTTAGCAGACAGACTTCCTGAGGACTCTCTGCTCCAGCTCAGAGACTGCAGGAGATACTGTACTGCTGTGATGGGAAGGATTATTTATAGGAAATCATTCCTTAAATATTTTTTTAATCAGCTATCCTTTTAGCTGTGGAGAGGCCAGGATTAATGGAGTGCTGGGTGGGATACTGTGATATTTGCACCCATAAGGCAATGGGGGAAACTGAGAGGGACAGGGAAATTTCTGTCAATTAGTTCTCCTCCTTTCCAGATCCAGCTTGACTCTCACACTTCTAATTATAACAACTAAAAATTCATCAGCAATTTCATGAAACTGGAACCTCTGTGCTTCGCAGGAAGGGGAATGAGAGACAGAGAAGAGGAAGATGACGAGATGAGAAAGGAAAAGACTGATTAAATATAGTATAACCTCTTTCCTAACATGTTCTTTTTGGACATAAGGACAGTTGAAGAGGTGAAAATTGTCCTGTTCTTGGTTATGTCCTAGAAACAATACGGAGTGGGGTAGAACTCACCAATTGGCATGAAGGGTTGTGAGGCAGGGCTTGGCCGGGACATGCCAATAGAATTCACAGCATAAATCCGCATCTCGTAAACGACTCCTTCAATCATTCGCTTGGCTTCATAGGTTAGCTCTTTTAAAAGGTCAAAGTTCAGTCTCATCCATCGGTAGCTCTTCTTCTTCTTTCTCTCTAAAATATAGCCTGGAAGGATATCTCTTATGATGTAAAGGAACTGCAAATTATGATTTCACATGCAGGAAAACAGAAAAGCACCTTTTTCTCTATGACATAAAGAGCCAAATGTTACCCAAAATTACTGCGTCTGAGTTCTGTGAGGCTTCCATATTTTCCACAACTTTCCTCTTGTATTACTTTCTGTCTGACACTCTTACCCAAACAATTTACTTATTGAGCCCCATAAAAAGTGCGTAACAGTGAAGGTGGGCTGTGAATTTCATTTCTATATCTGCTGGATACAGATAATAAAGGCTGTGGTAGAATTCCCAAATCTGTAACAGTGTAAAGACAGACAAGAATGCACACATATTTTTCTCCTGTCTTTAAACTTGCTCTTGCAACATTTTTTGAATGGATGGTGCTGCTTCTTGGCTTTCATTCAGGTATTTTAGTCTAGCTCAATTATTAGCACAGTCTTATGCTAATTGCTAATTATGCTAATTGCATAAGACTACTTCCTCAGGTAGTGCTAAGAGTTGCTGGTGGAACGTTAACAAAATCATTCCTTTGACAGTGAAAACAAACCAAATAACTTTATGAAATGTATATCCTGACAACTATACAAACCAAAGTCATGGGCTTTGCCTGGTCAAGGGCAGGGGGGTTGGTTGTGGTAACATGACAGCTATTGCTATGTATCTTTGCACCAAATACTTTGAATTCTTGCTTGTTTCCTCTCAAACAACGGACTGGCCCAGTAGTACCTTTTTTATACCTCCACAGGTAACTTCTATTGAATTAAATGAGGCATGAGTGAATGCGGTCAAAATATTCAAAAGCAAATACAAACTCTCCTCTTCAAAGTATTGTACAAGGGATTAAACGAATTGTAGAACATTTCTAACTCTGGCATCTCCGTGGGACTTACATGGAGGTTTCAGTGTATTTTTAAAAAGAAACTGAAATTCCAATGATCTTTATTAAACAAATTCCTAGATTTGGTGTCTAGAGGATTATTTTTTTTCTAAAATTAGCCGAGATCCTGCCTTACTTCCTTTTCCTTCTGAGGGTCACAGGGAGTTCTATCTGACAAACACCATGCTCTGCAGAGAACTTACCATGGTATGGGTGATACTCTTCTTGCTTCAGCTTGTTCCCTGTATCATGTGATGATTTTGGCCTCCAGTTTTAGTGCAGATTTTAAAGTCATTAAAGAGTTTGAAATATGTTTTGTGACTCATGGTGTGTGGTTGTATGTGAAGGAGAATTATGAACTAGCTTTCTAAAAAGAAAGAAAATGTATTGCATGAGTGCTTGAGATTGCAGAAGTCTGGAGTTGATGTCTGACATGACCACGGCTGTTTTGTTATTCCTAAGCAAGGTCAAAGGCATGTATACTGACCTAAAATTTCTGTCTTGAATGGGAATACCTAGCTTTAGCATCTTCTGCTTTGCTAACTTGCTGAAATATTTCTTGGATTCAAATAGCACAGGCAGGGGGCACCCTCTCCCTAATATTGAAGGGCCAGAATTGACTTATTTGAAAATTTGCTACTTTAGTTAGTGTCTGAGGGTCAGCCTTCCTAGAGTGAATACACTTATGAAATCCTTTGGCATCGTTGTAAAGGAGCAGCAATAATATAGGTGATGCTGCTGGCAACTTTGTGTTTCAGCACTTCTTACCAAGTACTGGTTGCCCACCATCGTATTTAGGTGGTTGCCATTGCACAGTGCAGTAATCTTCTCCAATGTTGCTGATCTTGGGAGCTTCTGGAGGGTCAGGAACATCTGAAGAAAACATGAAAACGAATGGGGGTTGTTACTGGTACACTTATTGTCCACAAATCAATGAAATAATTTTCTTTAATTTTTTATTTTTTTTTTCTGCATATCATACATACATATAAATCTTAAAAAAAAAATCAGACATCCTGAGGAATTTCCTAGTAGTAGTAGTAGTATTTATCATGGCCTTATAAAGGCCATGATAGAAATTTGTCAGATTGCAACAGTAGATACAACATAGAATGCATGGTCTTAATCCAGAGTGAATCCTACTTTTTGATGCTTCCAGGTTAGTTTGTTTTTCTTTTAAATACTGTTTAATTATTCAGCCATCTTGTTCTTTCCAGACACGATCACATTTTTGCAAAATGCAAGGTTTTGGGAAATCAGCTGTGTACTAGCTGCGATAAATTGCATCTAGTCATCCACGACTGACATAGATTTATGCTATGATCCAGGAAAAAGAAAACAGACAGAACCCACTTCTTAGTGGGAAGCAGCATTGGTATTTCCTTCTTTGGTATGTAGCGAAATCTCTTGTAGACAGAGGATGATGCCTCCTGCCTTTATTTTGTTCATAAAGAAATAAAATTGCTCATTTGTTGGCTCTTTCACCTCAAACCACTGGACAGAACTCTGCTAGGTGTTTTAGCAAACAGCTTTACCAGTCCTCCACTCAAATGAGAACCAGCAATCCAAACCTAGTAGTAGTTTGCTCTCAATCCTGTAACAAGAGACTTGCTCCAGGGTTTCTTATTCTGTCTAGAATAAACTTTGTCTAGAGTATAACAGCTGCGTGTCTCATATATTTTGTTATTTTGGAGATATAAAAGATTTAATACTGCAGATGAAAGTAATTCCAGTTTATCGATTCAAAATTTGCTTATAACCTGAGCATTTGTCATATACATAGTAGGGTAAAAACAAGTTAAACATGAGAAAATTGATAAAAATTACTGACTCAAAAGCATATTTCCCCTATCTCTTCTGTGACTCACAATGTCAGTCTGTTTATCTTGTAT
The DNA here is from genome assembly GCF_963932015.1 of Anas acuta. Taxonomy (NCBI): domain Eukaryota; kingdom Metazoa; phylum Chordata; class Aves; order Anseriformes; family Anatidae; genus Anas; species Anas acuta. The sequence goes on along the minus strand of NC_088983.1, from coordinate 53,453,843 downwards.
CTGATACGCTGCCTCTCTTTATGCCATTAGCTGCTTACTATGTACAGAAGGAAGTCATCTTTGTTTAAAAATGGAAAACACAAAAAAATGACAGGAAGTTTTTCTCATCTCATACTAGCCTGAAGGGTGTTCCTTAGAAGGGAATGTCATCTATAAAATGTTAGGATCATTTGAAACTGGAAACATAAAAAGTAAACATGTGGATTTCTGCTGGGAGTTGTTCACTTTCCTTTTCACAAGGCAGACAACTACCTATGAAAAATACTTCTGCCAAATTTTGTAATTGAAAGTATTCCTGCTTTTATGATCATTTTCTGTCTATTTTTAAAGCTTAAACTCAGAACCTGCGTCACTTTCAGAGTTGAGTGAGTTTCAGTGAACTCAATACACTTTCATGCTCTGGTTATTTCCTTCCTTCACTTACCAATAACTTTGACTGTGATATCAGCCTTGTCTTCGCCCACTGGATTCTTAACTATAACTCTGTATACTCCCTCATCCTCCTTTTCAGCTCCTTCAATGATGAAGACACAGTGGTCTTCATGCTTCTCCACGCGAACTCTGCCTTCAGACTCAAACAGAAGCTGTGGGCAGTGAAAGTAACAGAAAAAGTCAATGCAGGTTGTGCCAGAGACAGCCTTATGAGCCTTTATGTAAGCTGATGGAAAGCTTCATTTTGAATATTATCAATATTATTCAAAAGCTATGAATATTTTTTTCTCCACATTTGGATGGAGAAAAGAGAAAATACTGACTAAATGGCATGCATAAAGCAAGTAATTTAGAGAAAAATTGGTTCTGAAAGTCCCCAGGTTGTTATGATTCATTGCTAGTTTCACACAGCCGGTACTACAGATTCCTAATTGGGATAACTGCTAGCATCAATGTAAAGTTTCATGGATAACAGTTGGGTAGATTGTAAATTCAAAGGGGGTTACAAATTCAATTCAAATACTTGGGCAAACATTTCTGTTCAACAGTATCTGGCATCAGATAACAGATTTGATCAATTTCCTTTTAAAAAAGGTACTGTATTTCTTTGTTAACGGCATCAGTGTGATTTCTGTCACTCAAGAATGTGATATGGGATAACTGTCTACTCTTCTCTCTACTGTGAGGTCTAAACATAACCACAGGAACTTTGCTGTGCATTTGTAACATGCTCTCCTCTTTATGTGCCCATATTTTCAAACTTGGAAGAAGCATTACAAAGCATTTGTGCCCGTCTAGTGACTAGCACAGCAGAATCCTAACCCTGAGAAAGGTGCCCTGAGAAAGGTGTATAGTTGCATAGCAAATATAAAATCTTTTGTATCTACCAAAATCAAAAAAGTTGTCTATTACAAAAAAGGAAAGTTGTTGGAAAATAAGTCTTCTTTTGACCGTTTTGTACATACTTTGCTTGCTCTTTTGACTCATTCTCACCTTTCTTTGTGTCTTGTGAGACTTTGTCCTAGTTTTCTTCCTCTAGATATTACTGAAGCTTAGAGTTTACTAGGGGAAACAACAACTAAAAAAGGTGGAGGATAAACATTCACAAATACGGTGAAGTGAGTTTTAAACAGCTTCTTTGATTCCTTGTAGTCCAGCCACCATGTAACGGTGGTTAGAAAGAGATTCCCTTGACCTAACTTGAAATTCACTTTCCAGATCTGTTTTGCCTGTTCAAAGTCATTGGTAATTGCTGTTGTGAGGCAGGATGTTGGGCTTGCTGTGCTATTTGCTTCACCAGTTTTAAAATCTACTGACTTGAATTTTATTTTTGTCTGAATAGGACCATTTAAATGGAAAACACTAAGCATATTTATGTGTCTGCAAAAATAATAAGGAACTTACCTTACTATCAGTGTTTAAATCACTGCTGTTTTCTGAGGGAGTCATGGAGTCATCATTGCTTCGAAGCAGATCAGTTTTCTAGATAAGCAAAGAAACCACAGAAAGCTGAATTTTCTGAGCAGAACACTAAAGCTGTTTCTGCAAGTCAGAAGAGTCCGTAGGTGGGCTGGGGTGCTTGAACATGGAGGTGTGAGCAAAGTGAGAGCAAAAAGTGCTGGGAAGGAAACAACAGATATGAAAGTAAAAAGCAGAAATGGAAATAGATGTATCGGACTGTAGTGAATTAAAGGAAGGATAAGTCAGCAAAACTGAATCTACAGCTTCATAAACAAAGATGCATTCCTGCAGTAGAACAGCAACTGCTTCCGAGTCTGTATGCATCCTGTGGTAACAATTATTATGTATAGCTACATAAATAAGGTTTACCTTTTTCTGTAACGATGGGATAGTAAGTCAATATAAATGTTTTAATGGTCAGAAACATAGTCAGATCTGTAACATACATAAAGCAACGTATTCTGAAGCTTTGGTATTGTTTACTTTGGATTTCAGTAGTTAGTATATGCTATGCATCCTTCAAATCAAACTTGTTTCCTTTTACTCATGTTGAGACCTCAAACCTTGGAAATAATAAGGTGTAGGGTTTGAAATGTTTGTATGAGATGGTCAGAAAAACTGCTTCTGGTTCCTTAAGAAGAGATGAATGGCTTTTTTGTTAGGTTCCATACTAATTCTGCATTGCAGAAAGAAATCCTAAATGTTACTAAATATGTCCACCTGAACAAAGAATTCTGCAAATTTGTGAAGAAATGAGACTGGGAAAATGAATATAATTGGCAATATTATTTTGTCTATATCTATTTATTTTTGTGCTACCTGTGGAAAGTGTAATGATGCTGTAGAATCTTATGCAAATTATGTCTGTTTTGTGCTCATTATAGCTCAAGAGCACACAGATGGTGAGGGGTGTGGATGTTCAGAGATAGCCAGGAAGGAAGCTCGCTTAGATACTTTTGTGTCTAGGTTCTAATTTTTTTCTTTGATGTTTTGCAAGTGCTCTGATTAGGAAAATAGCTAGTGTCCTCTCTTTTCATTATACCAAATACAGCTTTACCCCACTGATCTGCTGAGAACACATCTTCTTCACAAACTGTAGAAGACTTATTGAGAAAGATGGTAAAAAGAAACTGCCACCTCCAGAACTTGTCCATACTATCAGGTGTGATCATGGGGATGACTGATCATCAATTTCTTTTTCTCTGAGGTATTAGGAGAATAAACCTATATAGTATCCGACCACCTGCATGTATGTATGTCTACTCATATAGATACAGCCCCTACTTTTAGAAGGAAAAAAAAAGTCAAGTTCATTAAAAAAGTCAAGTTCATAAAAGCTCAAGTTCAAAAGGCAAGTTCATAAAAAAAAAACACAGTTCAAGGTGACTCCTACAAAAACAGATAAATCCCAGTGAACTACATTGCAGCTATTTAATTTTCTTCTTGAGTTAAAAATAAAATAAATAATTGAAAAATACTCTACAATTTAAAAAATAATTAAAAATACTTTTAAATAAGAATTTTTAATCACAGACAGATTTGAGAAAGAAAATAAATTTCCTGGTGTGACTTTCTTGCCTCAGCTATTGTGTCAGATTACACATTACCTTGTTCACTTTCTGCCAGATGACAGTGGGTGTTGGATCTCCTGATATGGGAACATCCAATCTCAGTTTGTTCCCAGCCACCACAACAATAGTGTCAGGGGACTGGCCCAGACAGTCAAGGTGGATTTTGGGAGGCTCTATAGCAAAGGCAAAGAAATAAGTTTAAAATATGGTTTGAGTGTTCTGTATGAAAAAGAGGTGACTGCTTATGTCAACTCCCCATTAAAAATGAAGATACAGTTTCCTTTGCTATTGAAAACATGTTTACTTGCATATAAATAACAAAGATTCTTACCTTCTCTTGGTACAAAATCAATCTTGACCTCTGGAAAAAAAAAGAGGTTGGGAGAGTTAGGATAAATAGATCCGAAAAACAAATTTTCATATAGTTTGCATTCAAAAAGTAATTTAAAACTTATTAATCATTAAATCCTTTTAAGGCATGTACATCCGTAGATTAATGCAATAAACTGGAAAACAGTCTCTGTAAAACAATGTAGCAATGATAGCAAAATAACGGGCAAAAAAATGTAATGCACCCAACTTGAGGGATTTGGAAAGAGATTCTCCATAGTCTTTCCTGGTATTACCAGGAATAGTTCCATCCTTTTATCCCTGTGGAAATCCCATTGTATATTCTAAGACAACTTACCCAAAAACTGAAGCTTGGCAGAAAGGTTGTAAGCAAATCCCTGAGGGATGAATGAATAGTCAGCCTCGTCACCTGGCGTAACGTCCTCAATAGTGAGCTTATGGATTCTGGAAACATGAACAAATATGGTCCACTCCCTTACCTTACCATTCCAGGAGAAACAAGGCTATTTCAAGAGATGAGGTGCAGGCTATAGGATATTAACAAACAGCACTATTTATTCTCCCCTTTCCCTAACATCAAGTCAACATCCTCTAGGGCTATAGGCTGCTCTGCTTCCAGCATTTGAGTAAATCCATCCTCAGCATGATGTCTGTGAGTGGATTTTTCTTGTCAAGGTTAATGTGTAGTCTACTCTGAAGAGAGGAAGCTGTTTCTCTGCTTCTGTTAGTCTGGTCATTTACCCTTAAAAAGGACAATTGTAGCACTGCTGACATACTTAATTTGATCAGACTGTAAATACAGTAAACTGTGTAAAAAACAAGCTAAATGTTGATCTTCCATCTCTCTATTACTGTAAATTCAAAACAGAGTAGAGAAAGGGAGTACCGAGGAAGAATTTACCTAACATGTAGTACTCATGTATCTTAGGAAGTTTCCTGGTCTTGATTGCCAGTAAGAGTTAGGGTATTAAGAAACTTGAGCACAGAATGGTGCAATGGTTAATATTTATATATGAATCAGTAGTTTTTCTGAAGGGTCTTATACATAAATGCTATATTAATCTGTCTAAACACTACTGTTAATTTTAAAGTTACCAAAAACATGTTTTCTAGATAATTTGAATACCAACAAAACATGAAATCCAAATGAAAACTGAAAACAAATTCTGCTGATGCTCCACTGATTCCATACATGCAAAATGCCAGATCACATACCAAAGCAAGCCTGTGACTATGTGCTGATTGTGGATGAGAAGGTTTTAACTTTTTCATTTTAGCTGGAGCCAGGACAAAGTCTTGCTTTATATTCCTGTCCCCCTGAGATAATAATTCCTGTGGGTTGTAACATAATGTCCAAACTTGTACATGCTTTCGGAAACAAGACTAACCTGCCAATGTGGGAGATCTTTATCCTTTCATCTGGTACCACCTCCTTGCCATTTTTCAACCAGATTCCTTTCACATTTTCATCAGAAACTTCGCACTTGAAGACAGCCTGGTCACGTGCCTTCACTGTCAGGTCCGCAATGCTCTGATAAACTTCCAGCTTTTTCTCTGATATTGTGAGAACAGTCAGTACACAAATCAACAAATCAGAATAGATCTGTTAATAAACACTTGGTGTGGCTTTACTGAGTAGAAAAGGCTAGGGCTGAGCAAGCTGTTTGTGGAAAGGTGAAATATGAAGGAAAATCCACAGCATGCAGGGCTTTAACAAGACTGATAGCTAAGCCCCTGTTACTATCAGGGTATCCATTACATCCGGCACACAGGTCTGAGTTCTTCTTGAGGCCTCTGTTATCAAGCCTAATGCCACCTATGAAATACTCTTTTTTCCCTGGCACAAGGATGATGCACTATCCCTCTGCACTATCCCAGAGAAGGTTACCTTCAGCCTGTTTTCATGTTTTCAGATTCTCCTTTTTCATTACCTATGCTTACCTTGTACGATTAGTTCAGCGACTGATACCCCACCGTTGGTTTTCACGGTATAGTGTCCACTGTCCTCCTTGGTTGACTCATTAATAATTAGATACTGCTTTTTTCCATCTTTCTTAAATCGGTATTTGAATGTTTCTTCCCGTGTCAGCTCAACTCCATCCTTCTCCCTGCAATGCCAAATGATGTTATTTTTCATGGGTGGAAGAGGTAAGTAAGAGTCAGCTCAGTGTTACTAGAGATTGAAGGACACAACTCCAATCTTAGTAGCATGTCAAGTTAACAAAAGTGAGACTATTTCACAAATGCTAGCAGAACCAGAACTGCTAGGGACCCGAATCTTACTAGCTTGACCATGAATTTTTACTGCATATTTCACTTTTGGTTCAAGGTTGTTCTTTTACAAGGATTTTCTTGATTGTTATTACTTACATACTGTAGATACACATGACACTATAATACATGTTGGAGAAGATACAGGGATGAAGAAATACCAGCAGTGAAGGTACTATCTTAAAAGCTGCCATAAGGTAATAAGGACTTGCTGAATAATGACTTAAAAGTCTTAATTTTCCTAACGTGAATTGCAGTCATTATAATTTCATGGTTTGTGGGCATCAGTAAAAGAAGAAAAATTTAGAATGGATTTAAATGAAAATGTATTTTGGATTTTTTAGTCCTTTCTATTAAAGGATGCCACAGCATATTTAAGACATTACTAAATTAAGCTTCACCATGCAGCCTGAGAGGAAATTTAATTATTGTAATTTCCAATCATCATGAAAGGAAGTGAGCAGAGAGGATTCAAGCTGTTTAGTCAAGGTCACACAAAAATATGTAAGACTTTTTAATAGCTTTCCTGTCCCTAATCCTAAAGAACATAAACAAGATCCAAGAAAATAACTTGGAATTTCTTCAGCTTGACCTCCTTTCGTAGCCTTTTATATTTTTTATCATTAGAATTTATTTATATTATCTGAATACCACTGCAGTTTGTAAACTTTTTTTTTTTTTCTATTTGATATTTATGTGAAAAAAGTAGAAAAAATGGAATGCTTCTAGAAAAGTAAGAGGTTGCTTTCTATCTAGTGTTATTTCCCTTGTTTGTTGCTGGTGACTATGCAACTTAACCAAGGGCCTTACAGGCTAGGAAATGGCAGTGCTGTTTAGGGACTCATTAGAATGCTCTATTTCTAATCTCAAAGTAGATACACGCAAAGAAACCCTTTGCCTATGTCAGAGTCTGCTGATGTAAATCACAGATTAAAGCTTTAAGCAGAGACACGCATCCTAGTTTGTGATTTAGATGTACCTGCTGCAAGTTCATTTCAAAATACCTACAGTTTATCCCCTCCTAACTGTTCTTTAGAGTACAGCTTATTGGAATTTACAGTGGGATTAGAAAAACCCTGGCCTAGCGTCCAAATCACAGGGCTACAACAATAGTGAGGGAGGAAGCAGAACGCTTGCAACACCACATGAAACACAATGCTAAGTGGTACGCCAGGATAATGTTTCCTCTGCTTGCTGAGTGGCAGGAGTCTGATGTCAGGTGCAAGATGTTCTCCTAGCTGATGCTCTCGTGTATGCACTTAGTTCTGGAGCAAATGTTACAATGCAATGCGCAAACCTTTGTTGAATTGCTGAGAATGGGCTATAATCTAGAAATTCAACATGCTGCTGTGACAAAAATGGGCACACACACACATGCCGTGGCTACTGTTCCAAAGATGAAATTCTAATTTATTTTTGTGATATATTTTGACATGTGGATTGTCAACGATATTTCAATATTCTCTTCAGCCCGTGGTTAGGAAAGAGATCTCTTGAAGTCTTGTCTAAATAATGAAAATAGACTATTTGCAATGAGCAGTGTCTTAAAACCCGCTTAAAAGGAATAGTATATTTATCTTTTGTTTGATTTAGTGACTATCAGATTGCTGAAAAGTATGAGCAGAGTGTTTGCAGATGGGTGTGCTGACAAATAGGGTAATGATAAAATTATAAACTGCAAAAAAGACCTCCCAGGCATCACCTGACTTAAAATACTGTACTGCTGTGGCAAAAAGGGAAAAACTTTATATAAAGTAATATTATAGCCCCTCCCTTGGTAACTAGAGCAGTGAAGCAGAAACATCAACTAACACTAAATTGTAAGAAGAGGATTTTATAGAACCCTGGAAGTGTTAGTTGAAGGACCACTCTAGGTCATCTGATCCAAACTCACAAATATTAGTGACATAGGAACTGTGTAGTAGTGGGGACACATGGATTTATTGTTATTATTACATTGCTATAGTTTGTTTTCATTTGAAGTTGTCTGGAACTGTATCATTTGGATGATACATCCAGCATTCAGAGATGGAAAAATCAAGTCAAAACTACATATTTTATTACATCTTTTTCTTCAATAATTGTATTATTTCCAAGGCCATCTGAGGCTTAGAAATGACTATTCCTTAGTACTGTGTAAGAATAACATGAGATCTTTCTAGGTGATTGAGAGGAAAGTCTTTCCTGATAACTATGTAGAGACCCACAGGATGAATTCTCCAAGCCCTAGTCCGATGGTCACGCTTACGAGGCTGGAGGCCTTATCTGGCTTGTGCAAGTCACATATTTGCTTCTTTTCACGTGCTTGTGACTTCATCTCCTAGGTTTAAAGGGTGCAAGATCTGTAACAGGTGCCTTTAGCTAGTGCTTGTTACTTAGCTTAAACTGTAGAGCATTTCACCTAAAGGACATAAAACCAGAACTGTTTCTCCATACCATATTTCATGTTTTTCCTGGACATTTCTTTCCCGTGCCCCTTTTGCCAAAGAGCACTGACTGAGTCTCCCATAAAAACAGTTAAATTTTGTAGATGTGTGTAGTGTAAATATCTAGCTGCTCAGTTTTCTGTTGCTATGCATTGAAGAGTTTCTCTGACCACTTGCTGCATTTCAGGCAGAGACAGCTGCCGTTTTGCCCTTGTCACAGCAAATGCCCATCCCACAGATAACAGCTCTGCAAGATGTATGGGAGTCGTTCAAAGGCATAGGATCAAAGTGTGGCAGCTGCAATGTGCCCTGAGAGGGACAGATATGGTTGTCCCCATCTCTTGTGACCAGGCATCTGTAAGCAGTTCCTGAACAATAGCATGTGTGTGCCTGTGCATGTGGTTTTAATAGTGTAATGCATATGCTCTACCAGCTCTTGGGCTCTATTTAAATTCTCAGTTCCTTCCTTTGGGAGAGCAGATGAGTGATAGCACTTTCCAAGAATGTAATGGGCATTGTGGGATCAGTTGATTACCATGTGCCTGAAGCTGTTAACAAGCACAAGAGAATTTCATCTGGTAGAGAAATGAAGTGAGAACAGTGTGCCTAAGGCCTGGTATGTGAGCACTGCCTGCTGTGCCTGCCCAGGCAGTGTGAACCTTCCAGCTTCCCCTCAGCTGGAATGCCCAACAAAATGGGCTCTATGGGCACAATGTTTGTCATCTTAATCCCGCTAGCTGCATATACATAATGACTGGCTTTGCAGGATCACCACAACACATATGTTAAAATAAGTCAATGGCCTTCCCTCTGTCTCAGCAGAGGCTGACTTTTTACTTAAGGAAAATAAAATCTCTCTGCAATTGAGAAGAGTGGAGCTCATCACAATGTGGATCTAATTAGTCCATGTAATAGTTACATGTTGCTGTCAAGCATTTAGAAAACTTTAATGTTAACGGCTCAGTAGAGTCAGTAGCATCCTGTAGCCGCAGAACAAGAAATCCTAGAGACACTTATAAAATATCTACATTTCATCTGTTTTCTGTAATGTTCTGGCCTCTCAGTTTCTACTCAATATTTGATATATAGAAAGAGGATAAATACTTTTTTTCTGAAAGCACTGATGTAGGATGCCTTCATCCTTTTTAGTCCACAGCTCTTCTCCACAAACACTGGTTCTAGAATGTCCCATGGAGGAATATGGCCTGTTTCTTATTTGCTGGTTTTTGTTTGTTTGTTTATTTCCTTTTCTATTCCCTTACCATTTTACAGTAGCTCCTTCCTCAGACACTTCACACTCAAACTCCACTCTTTCTCCAACCATCACCATCTGGTCCTCCAGTGGGTGAGTGATCAGGATTGGAGGCTCTGGAAATGAAGAGGCCTTTATTGAAACAATATTCTGAAAGGCTGAATGTCAGCAGTAGGTCTCAGTCAGTGCTCTACAGGAGAAGCCCCTGACAAAATACATGGTGATGCTCTCTGAGATGGAACTTAAGATTTACTATGCTGGATCATATTACCAATATTATCAGATGACCTTTTGGTATTTACTTTATGAGACAGAATACAAACATAAGATTAATCAGTTTTCATATATATTCCAAAATTCTCAGACAGAGGCATTATTTTTCTGTACTACTTGATCTGCTTGCAAAGCTTGAGGTACATATTTATCTTGAACAGAATTTAATTTCTAAAGTACGTTTCTCGCCCTATTGTTGGGAAACACAGCACTTTCCAAATGAGAATTAATAACTATTACTGAGCTATTTTCCTGTGCTTTCTCAGTTGCAGCTATAGGGAAAGTCTGTCTTCCTTTAATTGTAAGAAAAATACCTACTTTGATAGACCTCAGCCTTTGCTCATATGTTTGAGAATTTGCTTTGAGATAACTAATTTGAGAGTAAATAAGGATTTAACTAATTTGATGCTAAATGTTAGGGGGTAGGTTTTGCTGCCATTGCTCACCTTTTACAAATAATTCTGTGAAGCTCTTCTCCTCACCTACCACACATTCATATGCTGCATCGTCAGCCAGAGAGCAGTGATTTATGGTCAGGATTCTTTTATTCCCAACAGCTTCAAAAATATATCTGAAAAGAGAATCTAAGTGTAATTACCTGAGACTCCCTCCTTTGGACCCAGTCTTCCCCTGCCAGGCAGAGAAGAAAGCTCCCCGCTTCTTTTCTGACATCAGTGGCAAGGTTTTTTAAGATTCAACCCTTGAATCGCTGTTCTAGCACAGTGGGCAGAAACAGTGTTTTGAAAACAAGCACAGGGGATTATGGAGATCTCTTCATACTAAACTGAGGCATACAAACCCCTGTGGATGGTGTTGGGATGCTGGTGACTGTAGATGCTTTTCTAACACAGACACAAACCTGACTACTTACCACTAAAATTCCTCATCAAGGCTCCAGCCACCAAATCACTGAAATTTTGGTTTTACAATGAAATTTTGGTTTTACAAGCATGCTGCAGCAAAGTATATCCCATGTAAGAAAGAATTTTGAACCCTGGATATATACATAAACAACAGAGCATAATCAGAGGACTTACTTGCTAAGAAGGTAGGTGTGAGCATCCCGTTCCACATGTAGATATACAGAGCACAGGGAAGAAAAAGAAACAGCCATGAGAACAGTAAACTGGCCACAACTCAATGTGCTATGTAGATTCTTTCATGGTTCCTATTTCTCCCTATTTTATTTGTTTCTTTCTAAGTATAGCTAGCTTTTCTACTTTGTTCATGCTTCAGGCCATTCTGTGTTTAATTTCTCATACTTCTAGTTTACCTGCCGCTCACTTGGATCTCCTGTCCGTTCTTCAGCCATTTCACGTCAGCATCTGGATTGGCGACTTCAACCATTAATTTAATCTTTTGTCCCTTGTCCACTTGGTAAGCTGGATCCAATTTCTTGAGGAATGCTGTGATAAAGAATGAGTTGTAAAGAGTATCTTAATTTTATTCTTTTTGTTTTCTTCCTTTCCTTTTTTTTTATTGACATTCTCTGTCAAGAAAACAAGTCTTCATTCCTTTTGCTCTTGTTTAATGCCATTTTAAACCTTGTCCACTTTCTCCATCCCTGTTTGCATTTTTACCATTTCTTTTTGTCTGTTCTTCATCCCATGCTGTCTTATGTTATTCATTAACATAGAATGAAAGGCTTGTGATATTAACTAAAATGAGTGAAGTAAAATATTCTAAATCAGACATAAATACATCCATCAACACATCCTAAATACAGTTACAGCTAAGTGTGACCACAGGAAAATGATACTTATCTTCTCAGTACTAATGAAAGGCAATTTAACTTCTCTGCTTCTGACTTTTAATACAAATTAGTTAAAAGTAGGTAATTTATTGACAGGACTAAAAGACGCTCAAGAATCCCAAATGCATCATGCTTGAAGTGTTTTTAAGAAACCTTTATAATGGAAATGAATTGTAAATATCATGCAAAAATTGGAAAAGGAAACCGTATCACACTCATACTTCCCATGCTCTTGTGTCTGGCTGCTGTCCAGTTGATGTTAACATTTGCAGAACTCCCAAACAAGAATATACATACAAATGTATTTGGAAGAAATAGAGCTTTCCAACCTGTACTTTTTTTCTCTTCCTTCTTTATGCGTTTGAGGCGTTTCAGCATCCCACGCAAATCTGTGATACCATACTGAAAAGCGATTTTCTCATATTCAGAAGGTGGAGCTTTCCTCAGGATTTCCCAGACATCTACATCAGGTTGTGATTCAGTTTTTCCATCACCTCTGCATGAAGATATTAGAATATCTGAATGCCACTACTGAGAGTATTTTAAAACAGCCATAGGCTTGGAAGCTATGTATAGGTTTGATGAAACCATTTTTTAATAAAGAATTTAGCAGTCTAACTTTTTACTATATTATTGCCCAAAATAATGAAATTAAACAGCAGACTAGTTTTACTCAAATTTATATATACGATGATTAAAATCCAAACACTGTTCTGAAGGATTTACTGTCTGATAGCCAAAGCTAAAAAATTGTAACTTCCCTTAACAATAGGGGACAATAACAAATCTAAATGCAGGGGGGATGTACTGTCCTGTGATGATCATATGCAAAACATGACAAAGCAAGGAACAGAACTGATATCTTGAGAATACTTTAAAAATAAGGTAGTTGTATTATGTTAACAATTTTCTACTTTTCTATTCAGGACATTTTCCCTGCATGCTAAAATGAATCACAGATTACTAAAATATCTATCATCATTTATAAAGGCAATTGTTGGCTTTAGTCATCTATGAAACATAAAGGCACTTACACTGATGAGTATAAGCAAATGAGACAATATTTACAATGAATGACTTATTTTATGGTTTAACCAAAGATTTAGTGATTTCAGAAGAATTAATGCTTGCTTTAGCAAAACCAAGCGAAAATTCAGGTGTCTGGCTTTGGGAAAGGCATTCTCTTCCCATCATCATGTTTTAAGTTAAAAGTTCACAAATTAAGAAAGAAATTGGTGTAATCTTACCGATTTACAGAGCGCAAGAAGCTGCTGAACTCAAGAACGATGCACAGAAGCGTTTGGAAAAGCATGCAGCATCCCAATAGGCAAGAAAGAGGGCATCATGTGTTAATACAAGAGAGCCATGAATGTCATCTTCACCTTTAGCAGAATAAGCCTGTGCTTCAGTAGCAGGGAAATGAAGGAACTCGTGCAAAAGCTCTGAAATAAGCTTAAGAAAAATGCTGTTCCCTAGTAAAATCAAACTCACACAGTTTGTACAGTTCCACTCGGCAATCTAAATGATAAGTGCAACGACTTCTACTTGTTCCTAATTATGACAGACGGATTTACAGGGAAATAAGTAGCTTTACTTAGGCCCGTCTTCTTGGAGTTGTTGCCTGTCACTGCTTGCATTTTGATAAACAGTAAGGATAAAAGAAGTAACATTTTCTTAAAATTTTCTGTAGTTTACCTAAACTTCCTGTGGTTGCTGTTTCTGTTATCACCAAGACCAAGCAAACTTCCAGTGCAGCAGAACACTCTCATATAATGAAGTCGTGTACAGTGGGAAATCTCAATAAGATCACTTATGCAGCAGGCAGTGCAAAGAAGAGTGGAGGGTTATAGTGTGTGTTTTCATTTTTTTTTTTTTCAGGAAAAGAACAGTCCCATTAGTCTGTGAGAAATACTGTTACTTAAAAAAGCATGACTGTAGTCAGTCTAGACAGCAGGTGTAACCAAATATTTCTAGCACTCCTGTGATTTCCCCTAAATGGCTTGTTTATAACAAGAGAGTTATGTTTATTAAAGTACTCAGGATTTCCAGCATCGTTGTAGCTCTTGAAGAGGAGGAAAACCTCAGTGAATGCAAGTTGAAATACGGCATGCAATATCTCCTATCTTTGGAGTGGCGTAGCACTCACTAAGCACTAAGCCTTCATTCACTAGCACTCACTGGATTGATAGGTGTATCTGAAGTTTGGACTCTTTGCAATAAGTGCAGTCTACTGAGTATTTGCTTTGTCATAGCAGTGCATCAACATTACCCACAAATTTAATCCAAATTGCTCTTCTCTATCTATCATTTAGTTCGGGAATACAAATAGTCTGTCATTCTGCAAGGCAGAAGGCAGGACAAATGAACTGATTTGTCAACTGAGTTGTCAGATAGACCAAGATCTTTTAACATAACCAGTTCTTGAGTAAGTTGCTCTGATCATACCAATGAACGTTAAAATATTTCCAAATACATATGAATTGGAGTAGATATATATGTACATAAAAGTAGGATTATATAACATTTCCAGTAAAATCTGTAGTAGCACAATTAACGTTCTGCAGGGTAAATTGTATCTCAAAAGAAAATATAAAATCATAGGAGATAAGAAAGGCGTAACAGGTTCAGATAGTCTCATTTTCCCTCAGTCCTTATATAAATATTGGTGGTCTCTCCGTCTATCTGCCTACTTATGTGCTCATATATATACACCCCTTTACCTGAAAATTTATGGGTATCATTATTCATGAAATTTTCTAAAGTGTTTTGTGTGAGCTATTTTTAAATACATCATGAGTTAAATCTTCCAATTTGGAAGCAATTCCACAGCCTATTATATCTCACAATTGAGAAGACTTCCTGAATTTTTGTTTTAGCTTTTCCATTAGTCAGTGTCATCCCATTTTTAGATCTGGCAATACCATTTCAGTGCTGTTTCAGTGCTGTTTCCATGCAAGCAGAAATAAAATAAATTTGAGCCCTTATGCTGAGAATGTAGTTTCTTCCTCCTACGTACTGGTATTTTCTAGTTATGGGAAAAAGCTTTAAGTCACGTGTACATAACAAAATGGTACTAAAAGTTAAAGATTATCATTCTTACAGTGTTGAATTCAGTTCTGAAACAAGAAAAGCTTACTATGCCTCTAAGAAAAAGTTTCCCCATCCCATTAGTCCTTTTCACCATTTTATATTTGCTAAAACATTCGTTTTGATTACATAAAGCCACAGTGAGACTGTACTCTTCCACTGCCAACAGGAACTAAGCAACGTATGAGAGCTTGGACTCGTGGAGTTTCTCCCACCCTTACACTACTCTCCGTGACGCTGGGGATCCTTATCCAGAGTGATCACCTCATAGGTTAAATATGCACTTGGGGGCATTAAGATGCAGCTTAGTGAATCTGCTGTAAATGGAATATGCAGCTGATATGTTTTAAACATGTGTGGAGGGGTTAAAAATAGTTTTGTACATCCCAGAGATGGTTCCTTCCTATCCCATTACTGTCAACTGATTGGGCCCTGTCAGCTGTCACCTCCTTCAAGGTCTCCGCTAACTTTCCCATTTAATAGTTCTGTGACAGCTGTTCCCTTCCTCTTCCCAATGACCTCTCCTTGGCCCATGACATCTGTATGTCAACACCAGTTAATTAAATTACAGCAATAGGAGATACAGTATTAAATGAAGCTGTTTCTATTACAGCGGGAATGTTCATTACCTCTGGATTGAGGGCACTTGTAAATTAGCTGGGACAAAGCAAAAGTGGTGAAAGAATAATCTTCCATTCTGTTTGAATCTACATAGCTCTTGAGAGTTCCTCAGCATGAGGTCCTTTTTCTCTGTCCTATTCTAATGAAAAATGCTTTCATTCCACAGTAAGTTCTTATGCCTTTCAGTTCTCATTAGTATAGGCGTGGTCTTCAATCCATGCTGAAGTCACAAAGTCACATGTACATAACAAAATGGTATTGAAAGTTAAAGTTTGAACTGAATTCTGAATTCTGAGTTCAGGTTGAACTGAGTTCTGAAACAGAAGAAAAAATCTCACTTCCCATGCCTCTAGGAAAAGGCTTCCAGCTGTGCACAAGATTAAGCAAGTGTTTTTACCTTCCTTGGCCTCCATTTATGCAAAATTTTAAAAGAAAAAAAAAAACCTTTAAAATTTTTAATTATTTTTTTTGCTTACAGAGATTAGAATGTGAGTCTAGTGATGATTGTTTATAGTAACTTCAGGAGACAAAAAATGAGTGACCATGGGCAGTGATCAGAAGCATGCTCAGAGTGATGGGATGATAACGATCAATGGAAACCTCACCTGAAATTAAATATTTTGCAACAGGGAAGTCTGTACATTTACGGAATAGGTGATGTTGGTAATATGTTTGCTAAACATGATTAAGGGTGTATGGAACAAACCTTGAAAGCATATTTGATAGGCACCAGCATACAAATAATACAAATGATCTGTGATCAAAGAAGAGGTTCCCATTTCTACTTCCTACAACAATAGGAATTTAAACCAGAAAATTTGATGATTCAAGCACTATTTAAAGCCACTAATAAAAGAAAGCAATGGTGAAAAACAAAGGACATGCAGAAAAAAAAAACACATTGATTTGTATTGGATAGTTTGTCCTTAATTTCTAACTGTTTAAAAACATTTCCATCTCAGAAATTGGCAGTTGATAATTTTCCTTCATACTATATAATTTTTTGTCATGCTTTACATGTAAGATAAAAATTCATGCATTATTTCAAACCAAATGGTTCTGATATTCAGTCTGACCCATGCATTTATAATCAAATGAAGTAGAAACCTTACTCTCTGTTGTCAACAGTGGAATCCAAAATATCCAGATTACAATGGTAGTAAAAAGAAAAAAAACATATGTAGAGAGATTATGAAACAGATGTGTCAAAGACAGACAACGGGAAGAAGAAATTCCACCAAAAAAAAAAAAAGTGCAAGTAAAAGCAAGAAATAAGACTTAAAGCATTAAAATATGTTATATAATATTTATACAACACAGAATCTCTATTATTGTAAAAAAAAAATCTATATATAGTACATATAGTTGTATACTGTAACAATAATAATAGTAATGTTTGGATACATAATAAAAATGCTTCTCTTCCCAGTTCTCTCATGCCATGTGTTGTGAAAACTTAGGATAAAAAGTTCTTAGTAAACAGCATTATAGACAAGGATTGTAATTTATTTATTTTCTTTAGTGAAAAGTAAGCAACTAATTGCACTGGTCCCAGTCTTTTCTTTCTTGGGAAAATAAAAATAAATAAATAAAATATGTATTTATTTGCTCCACTATAAACCCAGCAAGAATGCAGGAAGTCTTGACTATTTGTCAAGACTGGAACAGGCTCCCCAGGGAAGTGGTCACTGCACCGAGCCTGTCTGAATTTAAGAAGAGATTGGACTGTGCACTTAGTCACGTGGTCTGAACTTTTGGGTAGACCTGTGCGGTGTCAAGAGTTGGACTTGATGATCCTTAAGGGTCCCTTCCAACTCAGGATATTCTATGATTATATGATTTGGGGAAGTTGCCATAAGTACTTGTTATCCTTTTTCCATTCAGAGCTGCTTTAGAAAAACTGCAAGGATTTTGAACTTACTAACCTCCTACTTGCTCTAGTTCTAGTGTTTTCAGACTTATTCTACAGAAGGTAATTTTATTTCTCTAAGATTAGTGGATTTTTACTCACCTCTTTTTCAGTAGGGCACTAAAATTCAACTCTCCAGCTTCGTCATGTCCCTCAGTACTGCGTAGTAACAGAAAAATGTAATTAGTTTTAGAAGGAAATGGAAACGAAATTATATTATGACATAGGTGATAGATTTCTGCAGTGGAGTAGTGAATGACTTCAAATGACTTAGATTTCTGCAGTGGAGTAGTGGATGACTTCAAATGACTTAGAGTGTGCTCTGACATGGGACATGACCTAATTAGGCTCTTTTTCATTATTGATCTAGATTAAGGAATTTGTTTAATGAACTTTTATTTTTTCTGTACTGATTAAGAAGAAAACTGTAGAGGTTATTAACTTGGTGGTCATATTGATTTGGAATATAGTGGTTATCATGTAGATGTTGTAGAAGGTCTCATTTAGAATCTTTAGTGCTTTTAGGAAGCTGTAGTTTCAGGAGTATGGATATTGGTTGTGGTGGGGGCAGTACTAAACCAACCTTTTTTGGACTTCCTGAAGTCCAGAATCACTTTGTTGTTGTTGTTGTTGTTTTCTTTCCTGGTATTTTATCTAGTATACCCAGCTGCAATTTTTTAAGTCTCTTTGCAATTCCAGAGCTCATTATCATGAAACGAGTATCACATTGCTGGTGCTTGGGTGAGCAAAAGGAGGAATCCTGTGATTTGACACAGAACCTGATGAATTGATTGATGAGAACGAGAAGCAACCAGCAGGAATTTTTTGATATGTAATGATGTTTGTCATATGCTAAACTCAGATGGAGTACACCATGTTATTTTTGGTGTTCTGAGTCAAATGTGTTTTAGCTGTGATTCTGAATGTTTGAAGTACAGATCTACTATGAAAACTTAACACATAGTCTCTAAAACCACTTATTTGGGCTTAGTTCCTTAAAAAAAAATAATCATTCTGGAGATGTGTTTTGGAAGTACTGAACTGACTGGGAATTAAATCTATTTCCTGATTAGTTATCGTTCAATTAAAAAAAAAAGTCTTAATGTCTTTTTGTGCATTCAGGCAGGGTTTAGAAAGTCAAAATGAATTTTCACCTCAGTTGGTCTCCCATCATCGATGTTCAGAGGCTCCTTTACACCTCTGTGGTATTGAGAGTAAGAATCAGGTAATACCAACAAACAGCATTTAGATTCCTCCAGCAGCAACACCTTATCCTTCATCACTGTTTCATACACAGAAATTACTATTTTCACATGTACCAGGGGTAGCAGTAGCCCAAAATGCTGTCTCTGACAACACAGAGTGCTAGTTACTTCAGTCAGTCTGTCTGTAGGAGTATAACCAGAATGTAAGGATATTTGATACGGCAGGAACAAATATAAAAATACGTAAGAAAACAGCTTCAACAGATAAAGGATGGGCGTTTTGCCAGTACTGGTGATAAAAATGGAAGGGAAACAAGTGCCAGACTTTTGGTACTTGCAAGGTTGGTGAGAAAAAAATAACAATTCAAAACCATTTTTAATTTGAATCAGTACTATTTTGAATAAGTTGTGAGAAGAGATCTGCTTATTAAGAAAGCACCATATTTACTTTTGTGATTACTTTCAAGGTAGTACAGTACTGGAATGGATTATTTTCTTGGTATGATGCTCAAGCAAGAAAGTGTATTTTTGGCCTCTTTATCCTTGCTCTAAGAAGATTTTCAATGGCTACAGGCATCATATATAGAGATTACTATTATAATACTAAATTTGAAAAGGGCTTCGTGTGGTCAAATATTCAGAAAACCAGAATCTACAGCTGGAAGGAGAATTAGTCACATTATTGCTTCCCAGGTGGTAATTACAATCAGATTTTTAGGAAAGCCCACCAATCAGCGTTTGGCTTTTCTGCAGAGTAAGACCTTAATAATTGTTTTAACATGCATAGAGTTAAATCTAATCTTAGACTTCCTATTTTAATTATGGTAGAAGACATTGGGAGCAAAAGGGATGTGACAGGAAAGTTAATGATAATAGGATTAGGAGTGTGGCAGGAAATTACAGATTTTCATACGCATGTGTGTTGAAAAACTTCTCAGAGAAGTGACAGTTTTAGTCAGGATGTGCTCAGTATAGAGGAAAGAGTATAAAACAGAGGGGCAGACATGCGTATAATTTGAAGTTTGTGTGAAGATAGTTCTCTCCAAACACAAGCCTTTTGTGTAGATGAATCTGCCTCTCACTGAACTATCAAACTACTCTTTTCAATATCTTAGACATATTACTACTTACTGGTATACATTCTAATCTTACATAAGCACTACTATAAACCATGATTTATTAGGAATTCAAATGTTTATAATAGAAAGTGGAGCTAGTTCTGTCTGTTTTTTCTTTTATTTTGTTTTCCTGATCAGAGAGAGACAGTTCATTGTTAGACTTGAATTTGTCTGCTGACACAGGTGGAGACTACCTGAGAAAGGCTGAAGTCATCCGTCTCCCCCCTCCTGCCAGGCTCCTGAGTGAGGGTATCAGACACAGAGCTTCAGATTTAAACAGTTCATTTCAAAATCTGGCTTCTTTATTATAGAAAGAGCTGAAAATCTGAACAGCCTGAAGCTGCTAACATTGCTCGTGCTCTCAACTGATTGTAAAATAATTCTTTTAATTCCGCTAGCAAGAAGAGAACCCCTTGGAGCCTAACTCCACTGCAGTGAAATAACACAATGCAACTAGGCACCGAATGTCCTTTTTTAGGCACCAGAGCAGGCTGGTCAGCTAGTTACAGATGGATTTGACTGTAAATAAGTTCTTCAAGACTTCTTTACGATAGAATGCAAAATCCAAATCTCATACAGAAATAGCACTTGTATGGAAAAATTCAAGCAGTTTACAGAGCAAAATTTTCTCTTATGTTAGAGAAATTGATGCCTGTTGGAATGTTCTTGATCTAATAACTACAAAAATATATAGAAATTAAAACAGAAACTGATTTACTTAAAGTGAGAAAAGATATTTAACAATAAAAAACAGATATTGAAATTGAAATAAAAAAGATGTTACAAATTTGCAAATTTTACTAACAGAAGGGAAATCTTATTCAATGACGTCATGTATAAATTCAAATGATATTACGGAGCTGGTGAGAATAGTCTTTTCAGCACCAATGCAACACCTTGCAGTCTTCTAGGACCTGCATATATTAGGGTTTTTACACAGACATTTACAGTACCATTGTCTTCTTTCAATCAATATAGAACATGAAAACAAATACAGTCAAAATGCATTAATGTTATTGGTGTTATGCTACTTACAGGGCTCACATCAAATTCCAGTTTTGGAATTTGTTTAGCAAATGTTTGTCTTAAGATGCATGTAGCTTCTCAAGCCACAGTAAATCAAGGCTAAGCACTACACAGAATCTTTTCGCTCGCTGTTGGTTTACATCTGGAGTGCTCTACAGCACTGGAAAAAAATGCTGAAGTTCTTCATAAAAAGATATACATTATAAATTGCATAATTGAAGACAAGCATGATTGTTATGCTAGTACAAAGTCAAAATTCTCTTAGATGATTCCTAGATGTTATTTGTTATTTAGTATTTTAATGGTAGAAATATTATCTTAGTAGACATCCCTGTCTCTGTACTTGTTGGTACCATGCCTTTGCTTTTACTAGGAAAGTAATGAATTCCGCGTGGAAGTATAATCTGATCTACGTAAGTTTCTACTGTGCATACTCACGTGCGTCGGAAGGCAGCACGAATATCCAAGTCTCCACTTAGTGGCGCTTCTGATGTGACAAAGAGCAATAAACAAGAATGAGGTGGCACATCAAAATAATGCAAAACTACAGTGCTATTTATAAAGCTTTTCAGTTAGTCTTTTTTTTTCTTTTTTTTTTTTCCTGAAGTTCTTATGTTGTAAATTGTGATCAATCACATATTGGAGGAGTGAAGCAGTATCTTTAAATAGGTAACCCTCACTAACTGGCTTTCAACATCCAGTGTTTGATGTATAACTTAGTTTAGTCTCAAGCTTCATCATGACAAATTGTCTTATCTCTTCTTTTTTTAATTCCTCTGCTGGTAAATTTTAGTTTCGATACTGGCTTCACAGGGTATACTGAAACCATAATGAGAAAACCACTGGATAACAACTGTCTAATGTTATTCATTCTAAATTGCAATCAGTCCTTTGAAAGCAAAGGTAAATTCTCGGAAATACATAGTAATGTACAGGAACTCCACCAAGGATGTTGCGTAGACAGAACCTGATTACTCTGTTCTAAACTTCTGAAGTCAGAATAAAGCCAGAGAACAGTTGGGCTGCTCTGTATCTTTCTGTGTGCTGTCTTAAAGAGCATCACAATTCTGACTTGAATGACATCCAGCTGTTTTCTTCTAATGTTCTCTATCTCTGCCAACTCTTCCCAATCTTCATCTGCAGGCTTCTTTAAGTGCACCTGTAGCTCTGCAGGTGTATACTTCAGATCTATCCTTGTCTAGTAGCTGCTGTGTACCAGAAAGAATCGGCGGGCATATGCATAGGAAGAAAACAAAACAAAACAGAACAGGAAGAAGCAAAGTGGCAGTAGTTCATTTTACCATTGACTGTCAGGTTGAAATTAGAACTATCAAATTTGTCCTTCGTAGACACCTCACATCTGTACCCGCCTGCAAAGGTCATATTTGCTTCTATGATTTCCAGTTCAAAGGTGTACACCTAGAACAGAGACCAGTGATACACTTTGTAAGTTAGAAAATTAACTGGTGAGAGAGATTTAGAATGCAGCGTATTAAGGCATAAAGAAAAAGACGAGAGATGACATACAGTTCTGTTTCCTTTTAGAATTAAGAATCTCCTGAATGTATAACTCATTACTGTCATCAAAATTGCATATCCCCAATTCAGTGGGAACAGCTAAAGGGTATGATCAGTACAGGTCTACCAAAGCATTCAGTGTTATATTAGGAAACTCTGCTGATGTATGGGTGTATATAGTCATCACATATAGTAACTGAATGTTCACTGGAAACAGGAATACATGTAGATCTTCCATTAAACAAGCATATTCTCTACCTAGGATTCAGCAACGGGAGTGGCTGATTCACTCATGAGCAAGTCAGTTCTGTTACATCCAGAAGAGGGTGTTAGTGCTTCATATCCCACATGGGATGAGAAGCCATGGTACAGAATCTCTTGTGTTCCTGTTTGTGTATCCTTGGACACTTTTGTGCTAGAAATGGATCTTACTGAGATATTTAGAGTAGTCTAGTCAATGCAAGAGAACAGTAAATTCCAACACTAATAGCTGAACGCTTGACTATATAAAAAGAAGATAGATGATATGTTACTATCTGCCTGACTTTGTTTTCTGTTAAATATAACCAGTATCTATTACTTGGGAGGAAGGTAGAGCATTCTGCAATAGGTAGTGTAAAATTGCTTCCTCAGTCCACCAGATATTTTCTCATTTCATCATAAACAAGATGTACAAGAGTCTGTATGTAGTGCTCGTCTTGTCTGCATGGTCAAAACATAAGTGTGTCTGCATAAGTATTACACAGTATATAGCTTTGGTACCTCAAAACATTCCTATATTTGCTTATATTTTCCCCAGATTAAAGATTAGAATCTAAAAGACTTGGAATCTTACTCTGCCGGTTGTACCTTGTTGTTTCGATCATAACTGTCATGCAGCTGGAGGTGCTGCCCCACTTTGCTTGCTAGGTCCATCCACTTTCCTTTGAACCATTTCACCGATGGTTTCTTCAGCAGGCTCTCACCTGCAACTTTGGCAGTGAACGTGATATTTCCACCTTGTAAGGCAAGTAGGTTAAAATAGGATTATAAGTAGTGTTTAATATATCTGTTATATGACTGCTGCCCTCCTGTATGTGGAGAGCTAAACAGTCAGGCAGCAGGTGCAGTCTACGAACACCGCTTGACTCAGATTTTGTACCCACCAACAGTAACTTCTCCATCCTGAGGTCGTGTCACAAAGAGCCCGATAGGGTCCGCAGGCTCTTCTGGTTGAGTTCCAGCAGAAGGAACTGAATCAAACACAAGAACTTCTAGTTAGGACTTTCTGCATCAGCTTCTCTTACAGCGTATGCAGTAAATTTGTTAAGTCATTTCAAAATATCACAGTATGTTTCTCCTGTCTCTGAGACTATTCTTTATTCTCTGTCATTTATCACCAGCAGTCACCTTTCAGCTACTGTCTCTACCTTGTTTACTGTAAAGGTTCACTGTTCCAGTTTTTCCCTTCTGTTAATGTACCAGACTTACTAAGAGCAGCAGTTCTTTATTACCTTCTGTGTTTTGGCTGCTTTCTGCTGGTGGAGCAGGCAGCTCTGAGGCAGCTGGGGCAGGAGCAGCTTCCGCAGGAGTGACCGTCTCACTCTTTTCTGGAAATGGATGTAAACCAAGATTAGAGAAAGCCGTGTTTCTACAGCTTTGATATATTTAGGAAATGCAAAAAAATCAGCTGTGGTTTTCTAGTATTTAGAAGATGTGCTGTAAGGAGAAAGGGCCTACTGGATGACAAGGCTCTTTTCTGGGCTAGGAAGGAGCTAATGCCTGAAATTTCAAATTCTGTGTTTTTGATGTGTAAAATCTTGGTTGATGATAGCACTGTTATTAGCTGTTAACCTCAGTTAGATAAAAAAAAAAGTAGGAAAAGTAGTGAAAATGATGCAGTTATGATTTTTTAAAACAATTTGCTTTTTCATGAGATTTTGTTTAACTTTGTGGTTGGAATGTAATGTTCTATACACTGCAGCTGTGTGTGGTTTGGGAGAAATGCGAGACATTACTAGCAATCAGTATGGAGAAAGTATTTTTAAAATCTCACTATCATTTGCTCCCCTGGCTTGTGGAATTTTATGCCCTCTCAGTTAAACCATGGCTTCACAGACAAATTCAGACAAATTCATTTGGCACAATAGAGAAGATAGAAACGTATGAAAAGGGAGTAGGAGTGAGCAACTGAACCAGAAGGAGGGAGGTAAATTTTCTTGAAGCAGATCAGCTGCTGACATTTTTTTTTTTTTCCCCTTAGGTAGCAGAGATACTTCCAAAGGGCCTCGCCTACTTCACAGTCAAGTCCCACATGCTGTTTCCCAGCTATTGCAGTGTCTTTTCCACTAGAGATTTCTGGACATGTTGTGCCGTGAGGTGAGTAATTTGTGTGGCTTCTCTGTAACAAAGGGAAGTGGCTGTGTCTGGGTAGGCAAGGAGACAGTTTCTATTGTTTTGATAATAAAAAGCTGAAAAGATTATTGTTTGTGATAATAATAATGGGTAATCCAGTTACCCTTTGCCAGTCTAGCCTTTGTAAGATCTGAAAAACAAGACAGTACCTGTGAACATACGATCATGAATCAACCCCACTCTCAGAAAATTTATGCCGTTTACCCTAAAACGTATTTATGTCTTAAGAGAAAACAGTACGATTTTAACGTTTATTGTTAGAAAGTATCCCATTGGATCTAGTCCAAATAAATTTCAACTCTAAAAAGGGAAAATATCAAATATTAAAATACAAAAAGTGCTGAATGGGGACCAAAGCTTTTGGAGGAAAAAAAAAAAAAAAGGGATCAGGAAGGTCAAAATGTTTTTTTCCCAAGAAAGCCTGGGGAAGGTGTCTCCATCCATTTCCCATCTAGCTGTTGCTTTAATGCCCGCACAGATAGTAATGATAGGTGATACACAAATAATACGAAGGTTATTCTTTGTATTCAAGTTCCTCAAGAAATATGAGCTTTTGTTAGCAGGTGATTTTGGGACGTTTTGTAGGAACATATGAATTCCTAAAAAACATAACAGCATAACTTGGAAATTTTTGTCAATTGTTAAATTTCCATTTAAATACAAAAATGTATTATTTTTTTTAAATACCAGGCCTAAGATGCAAGGTGAGTTCAGGTTAGACTAGCTTTGCCTTCCTTTCCGTTTCAGCTTCACTAATGGTTATAGAGAAAAGCTTGACTGTGAATTCTAAAGAACTACATTGAGATTTCCTCTGTGTTCTTCACTGTGCGGACTTCTGTCGTCTGGAAATAGGGGTCTTACCTACGGGAAATGTGTCCGTCAGGTTAATATTAAAGAGTACTTTTTATAAATCTTAACTACAGTTTCAAATCATATGGCAAAACAGATATATTGCCAGTAAAGAAATTTTACAATTTTAAAGTAGCCTAATTTCCATGGGCCTCATTCATGAATTTTGAACACGGGATTGAAAATACTGTTGAAATTAGAATTGCTTAGGAAACACTGTACCTGGTTCTTTGACCTTGAGTTCAAATTTGACCTTGGAACTTCCAGCTATTACAGCATATGTCACATCATCTTCTTTTACTACATTACTGATTGTCAGTGAATGCTTGTTTCCTTCTGCCTTGATGACATATTTCTCACTGTCAGTAATTTCTGTGCCAGCTCGCTGCCACTTCACCTTGACGCCAGCTTTTTCTGTCTCTGCTTCAAACACAGCTGTACTTCCGGCTGTCACCTCTGTTGTCTTCGGCTTCTTGGTAAATGCAGAAACTAAAAAAAGAGAGAGGACTCAGTAAAATCTGTTTTGCAGTTGTGGGATATCTGGTGTAGTCAGCTGTTGTGGCTGCAGCAGCTGTCTCCTTTCTCTCCCATCTGCCCATGCAAGATATAAATTACACTTTCCACAGAGAAGTTGTGGAATTGTCTTTGTTTTTACCAAGTTCTGTTTCTGACTGAGATGTCTTGTCTTCTCCATATTGTCATGAGATAAAATGTAAGGGATAGTAAACTTGTCTCACTGTCCATCTTCCTCTTCCTTTCTCCTGTATTGAGCTCTGATTTTTCGTGAGTGTTTTGATCTATGACAAGTTGGTATGATTTATATTCTCACATATAAAGCTTTCTGTCTTAATTTGCTATGCAGTTTTGTTTAGAAATAGGAATTCCTTCTTAATTCTATCCTAACAGTTGCTTAATGCTGGCATTAAAAAGGAGCAGGATCTGTTCCTCCAACAAAACTACAGTTACTTCAGCAGCCTGTGTCCTAATATACCATAATAAATTAATGGTTCATCTTCAGTCCTTCTGTTTTGACCAGTCAAAGCTATAGTGGAAAGGGATGCATGTTCCTATGATGGCCTTTGTAATTATATCCCACCTAAAATACTATCAAGTATTGTTTGCATTCAAATCATTATTCTGAGCATAGCAAGTTTAGTATTAATAACTAATAATAGTATTAATAAGTGCTTACCTACGACAGCTAGTTTTCTAATGAATTACAAGATGGATCAAAATATTTCCTCTATATGTTAAAGAGCACTTATGATCCTAATGATGAGAAATAATTAAATTCTCAATATATGGGATGAACAAGCATAAACTAAATGACCTGTTTTGGCTCATGTGTAATCAAAGTAGCACAACAGATGTGAATTTGGAAAGCAAGCCATGTATTATGCTTTCAGCCTACGGGTATCTTAAACTTTCTCAAGATTAGATTTTAACGAGACTGCTTGCTTTACCATTTCCTTTGCTCTGAATTATTTATTTTTATCTTTTAACTTTATTTTGAAACAAGTTTTTCATGTTCGTGTTTTGGTCTTAATTAAATCTGTTACCTTTCTGCTAATTGCCCTGAGCCATGCTCATGTATAAAAATACCAGTAATTTACATTCTCATTCATACATTAAATGTTTTTTGTGTGTCATTATGTCATCTTATTATTGACTTGCCCTTTTATAACCATACTTCTATATAATACTCGTAATTCTGTCACATTTGATTACATCAGTCACCTTTGCTGCAAAGTATCCATGGCTTGTCTACTTGGTCAACAACAGCAACTTTCCTAAACACCAGAACAATGGTTATAATTAGCATAAGCTTTTGTTTCTTCTTTATAAAAATGAAGGGAACGTGGTATGGAAGGAAACACTCTAAAAGAAATAGCTCATACTCCTGTTCAAACAGGTGCTTGAGCTAGCATAAATGCTATAGTACTAATAATGCCATCTGCACTAAATCTCCATTCCTGTGCCATGTGCTCAGACTGCATAACTAGACCACAGTGGAGTTACACCTGCAAAGATCTTGTCTGATGGCCTTTGGACTGTAAAATGAAACAGGACTCTCTTCTTGTACTGTTTTGCAAAGCATCAAATTCAATTTGCTCAAGCATCAAATAAAGAGACTTACAAATAATTCTGTAATTTAGGATGTATTACATTTTGCCTTTCTTTTTTATATAAATTCCTATTTTATTTTTTTTCCCCTCACATTTTATAATTTGGTGAGAAAACAAATTTTTTTTACACTAAGTAGTCTTCAATGAGCTCCTTTTGTCGTCTTCTACATGTGTATGAAATTTCCTCTGGCACTGGAATGTGCTTGGATGTTTTTATGTTTGTTTTTTTTTTGTTTTGTTTTTCTAACCTTAGGGCTGGAAGTGATATAATTGTTCTTACACAGAATATGGTATTTTTATAGAATATAATGCTCTGTACTTTAGTGTAGTAGTCAAATACTTGTTAGCTGCACATCTTTTGGTACAGTATTGCACTTCAGTATGTAACACACCAGGGTATCCTTGATGTAGTATATCATTGTGACTAGTTGCATGAGAGTTACTGTAGACAGCAACTTTAATGTGAAGAATTCAAAAGATAATTAGAGTTGGCCAGGCTACCACAGAGTGCGGGGCCAGGTCACTTCTTGAATCCACTCCTGAAATACCTACCAGCTGGCTTCTCTCCCTGTGACTGTAGAGATGTGGTGGAAAGTGAGCATGCTTTTTCTCTGAGTACTACCATCATCACTCTTCTATTTAAGCACAAAATAGTCTATAAATACACTAATTACTTAACAGTAATGTCACCTGCAAAGGTTCCATCCTATGAATGTCAGTGTTTCAAGACGTGTATTCAGAAATAACTTTGTGATCTGCTGCACACCCTGTAAAGTGGTAAGGTTTCTTACATTTACTTTAGATGACTCAACAAAAACAGATTGTTGGACAGAACTACATTCACAGTGAGAAATCTCCACCACCACATCATATTTCTGACTTGTGGAAAATCTAAATACATATGTAGAAGTTTACAAGTAAGACTCCCTGTCTTTTCTTTTTTCCTCTCTCCCTTTCCTGCCAAAAGATTCATTTATTTCAATTTCTACTTAAAATGTTTGTGAATATTTCCATTAAAATGTGTAATTGGAACAGGCCAAAATTTCCATGAGAATAAAAGACCTGCAAGAACCATTCCTGAGAACCCACTTTTTCACAGGCAAGGAGATTCTGAGAGTCATTTTCTTGCACCAGATTTTCAGAGTCAGTGGATGACAGTGTTCAAAGTGGTGTCTCTTTGTATATCCGTTTATATTCCCTTTTATCTTCCACTGTTCGTATTTGCATGCAAAGGAGAAGTGGGGATGTACAGCTGGAGGTTTTATAAGAAATTTCTTTGTTCCAGAAGAGTGATTGCTGAACAAGCACTCGATGAGAATCCTGTCATTTTCCCTTGTGGGGGAAAAGTGGGCAGCTTAACAGAAGAAAGAGAAGTTAGAGGTCAGCTGCTCACAGTCTCCTCTCCTTCATTGTGGCTCCTACTTTAGGTAACAAATGTATCTGAGTTCACCAGATTTATTTTTTTCATATCGTTATACCAATCTAATCCAACTGTTTCCTCAACAGGAATGCCCCAAAATATCACCATTCAAAACTTATTGCCCATTCTGAGAGCCTCAATTTTGTCTGCTTTTGTCAGAAACACATTCCCCACTTAGAGATCTCTCTCACTTCAACGCTTGATTTGGCTTCTACCCAGCTATGTCCCTCTGAGTTTCATGTATCCCTCCCTTACTCAAAATGCTCTTTGACGCTACCACCACCATCAGGCTGTGGAAAACCCAGCAACTGTGACACCTCTCATGTGATGTTGTGGAATGGCTACACCTCTTGTGCCTGTCAGGCACTGACAGATCTCAGGCACTTTCTCATGTTTATCCAGATTCCAGTCAAATGTGAGCAGAGGAGCCATTGGGCTGGAGCACCTGATGACAAAGTAGCCCATGTCCTCTGCCTCCCATTTTTTTAACTCTCTGCTTGCCATTAAAGTCTAACCCACCCAGCAAAAAGGAAGAGAGAGCAGTCAGTAATGCTAACAACGTGTACAATTCGGGGGAAGGGGAAGAGGCACATATATATGAATTATCAGTGCTGGTGATGACAGGAATTGTTGTTGAAGGGAAGCTGAATGATAAGTGTGCTGTGTGCACTTGTTGGGGGAACGGAGCTGGAATTGCTTTGGGGAGTTAACATGGGGTAAGAAGAGGGATGTGGAGCTAATAAAAGGAAATGAGTCTAGAGCCACTTGATCCTAACCCATTTTTCAGCACCCACTTCTCATATCCTAGACTTTCCTACCACTTCCAGCACCCATAAGAACCTCACATAACTTATGAGTAATGTAAAAGAGCAAATTTCTACCTGTGACAAAATGGGAAGCAGCATGTGGTCTGAAGTAGTCTTGCAGAAAACTTTCTGTGCCTAATTTTGTCCCTACTTAAACTTGGATCTGATAGCACTCCTCTAAGAGTCTTGTAACAACTGAAGATGTCTCAGGAAACATCAGCTATACAGTTATATATGTTACATGAGTTACAACTTCATTAAATAGTAATAAAAAACTTTCTATTTGGAGCTCCACAATCAGATTGCATTTTGATAATAATTTATTAATAAGTCTTTCAATCATCAGGTTGAAGAAATAGAAAATATATATGCTTTTGGTCAAATTAAACTAGAATTATATCATTTAAGTCCCAAAACCAACTACCTTTGTTTTTCTCCTAAGTAAAATTATGAAATTAGTATTCTGCTTTCCAACAGCTGCCATTTGTTAAATCTTCATCTGAGCGTCTTTATGCTTTCCCCTTACTTTCTGACCTACTTTGAATTAATCTTCTAATGCCTACACCAACCTAGTTTACTGTTCTGCTACAAAGCTTTTCATATTATCCTATGCAAAAGAAAACAAAAACAAAAACGCAACAAAATGTCTAAGCTCCTACCTATTGGACTATCCATTGCTTTCTTTGCTCTCTTGTTGAGTTGTCTGTCCATTTACTGGACTTTTCTTTTGTAACTCTTTAGAGGCGGGGACTGTTTTACTGTTTCTTTGTACAGCATCGAAAAGCTAATAAATAGCAACTAAGTACTGTTGTATCTCGAATAAGAATAAAAGCTAGTGTTAAATGTTAGAGGGGAAATGCTTATTTGGTGATTATCAGGAAAAAAAAATGAAGATATGTATTAAAATAATGTTTAATTAACTGGAATCATTTCACTTCCTAGCCACATCCTGTAAGTGATTTGGCTTGTTAAGAATCATAAGCATTATACGGAAAAGTTCCCCTAAAATCACTGAATTCGAAGTATATGTGAAGTACCTGAAATCAAAGAGGTGTTGATTCCACAATGGTGGTTTTAACTAGATAGAGTGATAGAGGAGAGCCATCCCGTTGTGGTTTTTGTTTTTAAATTTCATCTCGCTTTTCAGAGCGGTGGCTCTGACTTTAGCTCTTCATCACGCATTATTTGTGATAAGTCCTTAAAGGAGAGAGAGATAAGCACTTAAGGACAATGTGTGTTAGAATAAGCACTTCAAATGTTATTTCTACTTTTCTGAAGTAAAAACTGTAAAAGGTATAAGTGTTTTAGGAGAATCTAATCAATCTGCTTGAACGCGCATCCTACAAGCTCCACCAGAAACTTGTGATGAGTATAACTTAGAAAAAATAGTCAGCAGTTTTCTCCCACAGAGCCAAGTCAGCTTACTTCACGTTCTGTGTATTTGGTATTCAAATATGTACATGGGCGCCATATTGAATTAAAAATTTAAAAAGTAGCATTAGCTTGTGTAGTTCCTTAATTTGTTAAGGCTTCATGTTGAAAATTTGTCTTTGTTTTAGTACTTATACTTGGCATTCAGTTCTCTTCTTCTACCATTTGCTCTTCCATTGAGTGAAAAGCCAAACTATGGATAAACAGACTTCAGTAATGGAGCTTGTAAATTCTTTGGTGAGGAACTATATAAAGATTCTGTGCATTCCTCATTCAGGACCTAAGTGGCTTCTTGCAATTACAAGCTTAATCATTCCTTGATCCAAAAGCTGTTGAGCTACTCAATCTTATCATTCCTTGCCTACTTCAGCAGCTGAGATTGTAAATTCCTGTAACATGAGCAACAGGCAAGGAATAGTTTCACTAACCAGTCACCTCTCTCTCTGTGCACCCATCATACTTGCTGTAAAATGGGGATAATATTCAGCTTACTTTGAATCTTCAATTACCAAAAAAAAAAAAAAAAAGAAAAGAAAAAAGGAAAATATATCTATAAATTTGTTATTACAAATTTTTATATTCCTGTAGTGCACAGAAGTTCATTATCATGGACCAGTATTTTAACACTGAGCAGTACTTTACTGTGCTAGGTGCTTACAAACGTAAAACGAGGAGCTTATATTCCAGCTAAAATTCTAGAGGCTATCCTTCAATATGCAAAATTGCTTATTATTATGAAATGCCAAAAATTTCTCTGTACTTATAGCCAAATTATTTATAAACCCTTGATAAAAATACCAAGTCTGAACTGCAAAATCCAGACTCCTCAATGGATAAAATACATGAAAAAAATGTACTGATTTTCAGAGAAGGTGAGTAATGGCAGACTTCTCCTTTTCCAGATTTAGTAATGCATACATTTTCCATTAAGTCCCATTTATCTACTAAATTTGGTGTTAAAAGGTCAGCTGTTTCCTTTTAATGTCACAAAATAATGTTAAGGAAATGGTTGGTGTTTTTAACCTTCTTGAGTTTTCACAAAAACAACAAAAATAGATTAAAGCTTTTTTAAAAGCCAGTCTTTGAGCAGAGGTCAACTGTGAAATGTGTAAGACACAAAGAAAAGAATATAATGCTTCTGCTATGGAAGTCTGCAAAAGATAATGTTTTTCAATGTTTGATAGCTTGCTCTAAAAATGAATTGCTGCAGATTTTCTAAATGCTGTTGGTCTTCAGGAATGTATCAACTTTCCAGAAAGCCATGCCAGTTCTTATGGTGTTGTGTAGAGAAATGGGACAAAGCCTCATCCTGAAGGGTTTCAGCTGGACAATTTAAAGTAAGAGAATGACTGTTGGGAAGTCTATTTCACAGTTTTAGTTTATTTAATTTTTTATACATGTTGAAAGGTTTATTACAACAGCAGGATACCTCTGATCATTCTCTGGCATGAAGCATTTTTCCTTACTTGTACACCGGGTGCCCTAATTTCAGTAATAACGACCGAAGACCTCTCAGCATTCTGTGGTATTCTAACTATATGGCATGTGAAAGGCAGAAATCATGACTTGTCCAGGTATGAACTATAAGGTGCTTATTCAGCCCTCCTGGGATTATGCTGAATACTATCCTGTCGTGAAGTGACTTGAATTGTATAAACAAAGTGAAATAGAAAACCAGAGGGATTAATGGCTCTTAGGAGAAAGAGAAGATCCCTCCCAAGTTATGGGGCATGTGACTGGTTCTGTCTCGGTTGGAGTGGGTAATAAGAGCTTTTCCTCCCCCTGCTGCGATAATCACAGTGTTTGGGCTGGTTTGTTCATAGGAATTGCGTAGGACTAGTGTTGTTAGACACCTGTTAGATTTCTTTCCTCTGGAGAAATAAACTGGAACAGAATTTATCTTCACCATTAGCTAGCTGAGCTGGACGTCTTCACAGTCAGAGAAGTTGCCTCTTATCCCAGAGGTTGAAAATGTTAATTTAAAGGCAGTTGAACCATAACAAATCAAGTCACAATGCCTAGGAGATCACACTGTCAAATTTTCCCTGCTCTGTCATACTTATTTTTGCTAGCATTGCCAATCACAAGCATTAGACATTTCAATGAATCTCAAAAATCAAGTGACTTTAAAAACAGAATACAATTATGAACATCTTTTTTGGTGATTGCTGAACCTTTACAACTTACATTTTCAGGGTTTTCTCTACAATTGCAAGGTCTGGTTTATACTTATTTTTATATAAGATTCTACTTCCATCAGATTTCAGAATTGCAGCTTGAAGAACATCAAGTGATAAAATCGAGGTATTGCTGCCAACCCTGTCACTTCAGTTACTGTATAAAGAAGGTTCTTGAAGCTAATCATGCTTAAGCGCTTTGCAGTTCTTAATGTGAGATACAGGTTGGATTTGTTTTCTGTCTCTTGCAGTGTCTGATTCCAAATATTTTGGCCAAAGTGAAAGTTCTTCTTAACAGCTGTAGGCTCTTTTGTAATGTTGAGCACAGCACATTTTCCCATTGACCAGCCTAACGGGCGACTGATGCCTGTTCAAAGTACAAAGGCCTACTTTAATAAGTATCAGCAGTTGTTATTGACTAGCTCTAAGAACTGTGTGTTATTATAGGATCTTGTGGCTCAACAGGAGAGGATTGAGGAGGGTGAATGAAAGGAAATATGCATATATTCTTTATAGTATGGTGTCTCCTTTTTTTTCATAGAGCTCTACTGTCACTGGATGGGAGAACTAGAAAGAGCAAGCTCTGAACCAGGTGCCATTTGCTTTCATTTTCACAGAGATTTCACTACCAGCAAAAAACATCAAAGTTTGCCACTTACACTTCCTGAAAAGTATCAGGATCAAAAACCAACCAAACAAAAACAACAACAACAAAAAAAAACACCACCAAAACAACTTGGGAGACTTTACACTGCCCAACTGCCCAAGAGAGAGATTCCAAGCTTTTTTTTTCACAGCCCTGAATGTGACTGTGAGAAGAAATGAGATAAGAAAGGAATCTAAGCATTAAACCTCTATTCTTTCCTCATCCAAAGTCTCTTGAGATATTCCTGTCACTGATTTCTCTGCAAGATCACATTTATAAAATACCATCTCTTTTTCTTCTCATTTTTTTCCCCTGAGGCATCTATTTTTTTTCCAGCATATGAAAGCTTTTTTCTCTGTCAAGCAATTCTCAGCCTTTGTTTGGCAGTTATGATCCTTACCTGTTTTCTTTACAGGCTCTGGCATCTTCACTTTGTTTCTGATGAAGCTCCCAGCTGTATCTAGGAAGCAGGGTCCGAGCTAAACAGGAATGAGTCTCCAGGGCTTTTGAGACCCCCTAAAGAAACTCTTGGTGGAAGCCCCCATCCTGCTCCTCCCCCTTGAGCCCCCTCTGTTGTCAACTACGGCACCTTATCAACAGCAGGACGCACTTGACAGGCTACATCAGCCAGGATAAATATAGCCAAGTTCCAGGAGCCGGAGAGCTCAAACCATCCAATAGTGGCTACTGCTGAGCTGTTGGTGCAAACCGGAGCACAATTGGATGTTGCATATGCATACAGTACATTTTCCAGCCTCACATATGTATTGCATTAAGAATTCCTACACTGCCATGCTTATAGCACATTCTGTAAACTGGATCTGATAATTACATATCCTGTATGTTTGTTCCGTGCTTACTACAAGTATGTATCTGCTTGTATTCTTGCCACTTTGCTATTGTTATAATCCTGTCAGAAACAGACAGACCCTCACAGAGCTTTTTTTCTTTTTCAGTTTTCTCCTCTACTGAAAACTGCTTGTAGAATTAAATGCAAAACTTCTTGAAATAACTTTCTTTTTCAGATACTTTACTGACCTTTGCAGTCACAACTATAAAGCGTGACACTACTTAAATAGTTTCAGTCCTGCCTCCCCATCCACCCACTTGATCTGCAGCACACATTACTTGAAAACTAGCAACCTTTTTTTTTTTTTTTTTTTAAAGCACCATTTCAAATATGGTTCCAGGGTTCTTTTAGATACCTCTAAAAGTTTTAATTTTGCTGGCAAAAGCAAAACAACAGGAAAACAGATCTGGGGGAAATCTCACCAGGAAATAGCTCTCACATTGCCATTTCATGCTCCAGTCATTGCATTATCAACGTGGTGGTGCATCCATTTTCTGTAACTTTTGCCTGTCTCATTTTTAATTTCAAGCTTTGTCAGAGAAAGTCTGTAGGCCAAATATTTAGCATATTTTAGCAGCCACTAGTATTGGAAAAAAGGAAAAGAAAAGAGAGAATTAAAAAAATACTTGGTTTTTAGTTTTCCACTTGCACTAACCTGTAAAAATCTCAGTCTAAAGGATCTCAGCTTTTGGTAGGGAGCTCAAAAATGACAAATGTGCATGCAGCACATCATTCACTCTGTTTCCTATCTGCCCTCACATCTGAGTCTCTGGGTAGGCTGACTAATAAAAAAAAGCAAGAATGCTGCTATTCCTCTCATGGTTTTGATCATGATGTGACCTATATACATCTCCTATTGCCTCTGTTTCTAATGGAGCAGAAATTAGCATGATACGTTTTTGATATACTATCCTGTGGCATTTCACTGGGAATCGGGAGGTCCAGACTGTCAGCTTTGGCTTGAAGTCTTTTGAAGTCCCACAGTATGAAAAATCAGCCACTCGACTAGTGAAGATCATTATTCTTTACTTAAATATTTCTCTCTATTAAAGAACTGTCATTAATCTGTTATTCTCTCCAGATCCCAGCAGACATTGGAACAACATCAAAATCCCTTCTGGAAAGAGGGTTATCTCCCTGCAGCCTTAGACAAGGGAGGCTACAGGAGGCAGAACTAACATAGATTGACAGAAGGAGAAAGAAAAAAAATATGCAGATTATCCACGTTATGCACATTTCTTCTCAACCTATTTGCCTCTCTGGCATGTGTCCCTGAAATAATGTTTACAGGGGAAATCAGCTGACTAGAAGTCACTTCTGCAATACTTAAAACATGAAACTCTTGTAATCACCATCAGAATCTGCTTCACTTCCTCAGGAATCACTTTGCTTCGAGAAGTTAGTTTCACTACTTCATCCTTTCTCCCTCACCTATTAGCAAAGAGTTATTTTTATTGAAAGTCTCTACGGTATGTTCTGAAGTAGTTGATAGGGTACAAACCACAGCATGCTGAAGTGTTTTCTTAGATCTGGATTCAGAAGTCTGTTCAAGTCATCATCGTTTTTTACAGCTAGCATCATAGGCCTTTATTAACATGAACTAAAATAGTGTAAGTGGAAATAAACCGATTTGCATAGGTTTAAAGGAAATTTGTACTGATTTAGAACCTCTTTAAAATGCAGGCCTGTAGTATTTATCATATCCTCTAGGGCTCTATTTGTTCTCTGCGAGTGTCCAGTAAGAGGTGCTTCAAAGCAAGACCTGAGAGCCTTGGAGGAGTTAAATGTGGGATAATTCATATCTAACACAGATGTCTTCCTGAATGCTAACAGATATGGGCTTAAATACATCTTCAGTATTTCTTTTAAGTTCTTGGAACTCTTAATAGTGTTGTGTCACCTAAATAGTCATTTTTTTCTGAAATGACATTATTAAGTCCTTGGACTCAATGTTTTCCAATCATGGTGATTTCACTGTTGAAGTAAACATTGTAAAAATAGGAATTCCATTTTGAGTTTGGATTTTCCAGATTCTAATTGGAATATCCTCTTGTTCTGGGAGAATAGAAGTTGTCCATCAATGTCTGAGTATAGAATGTTTTCTACACTTTCATCAGAGCACCTCCACTTTTCTTAGAACAAAAAATACCACTGTGTAATTCTATATTAAAACACTTTTAAACCTGACACTAGGTATGGAAACATTGCTATTTATTTGCTGCTTTCTTTTCATCATATATTTGTCTGTAAAATTCTCAGGCATGTGTCTGACGACGGTGTGTATGGAAGTAAGTGTTCACATCCACCGCTGTGACAGTGATGGAAAGGTCCTGCTTCCTCCAGGGAGATGGGGAGTTAATCCTGCCATCGTATGGCTGGCAGAAGAATTGCGTTTGTGTGTTTCTCTGGAAATTTATCTCTAAGGGTAGATAATTCTCGAAGAATTGTAAGGGTATGTTATTTGTGGATAGTATCCCAGAAGCTGTCTATGAGCTGTTGTTTCCTAGGGAATTGGAAAAAAAAAATCTGATCTGAAAAATAAAATATGATTGGATATTAGGTCACTACCAAATATATAACCAGCTGATGTAGCATTCCCACTGCGCATTACAAAGGAATGCTAGGCAATGGACTGTGTTTGCTAATGCTGGGAGCAGAACATGCAGGAGTTCATCCCAGTGCTGCTTGGTAGGATCGTGTAAATAGGCTCATACTGTTTTCTTGTCACACCTCTTACTTACCACAGCCAGTTAGAAATTTTTTAGACGTGAGGTACTATGGATTCTCATAAGTGCCTGGGAACTGTTTCCTGATGCTTTTCATGTTTCCCAAACATAATATTTTTTTCTCTGTTTAAATAAATATTCCATATTTAATGTGATTGCAGCATTTTCCTTTTCATGAATGGATTTTCCACCCATGAAAACACCTGACAGGTTATTTTATTTGGATCTCTGATCAGGATTTCATGTTATCTATTCCGTATCTTTCTTACTGTATGTACGTTTCTTTTTGTAAACATTTAGTGGTATAGTTTTAATTCAGCAAGGTACTGAAAGACATAGACACTTTTAAAAATGGACTTAATCCTGAATATTTCTGTCCTTAAAACTGGAACGTATAATGAGTACTGCAGTGAGTCAGTCCCTTAGCTGGTCATTCTCCGTAGATACTTTCCAGGGTTCAACATCGAGTTTAATGTTGGGAGGGTATGACTTACTTCTTCCCCACAGTGAAACAGAGCCATGGGAATTATTTCAGCTGACACAGGGAAATGATCCTCTTCCACAGTTAAAAGTATGCAATTTTTGTGATTTTAAATATATTATTCAAAATAGTGTCAGGTTGTCCAAGGCAGGGCAAAAGAAATGTCTTCCCTGCTATTACACTTCTGGTTACCAGGTGGCAGCATTGTAGTGATAATTCTTTATTTTTTCTAGCATTTTCTACATTATATTTATTTATTTATATAACTGCTGTTAATAACAAAACTGCTATGCAAATGAAATATTTGGTAGCGGTTGCGACACTGGCCCAAAATAGCTGCATTTGTGTAGCGGATTATGATAGCTGCTTATCAGCACACCACAACACTAGACGACTTTTTAGAAAGTGCGTGAAGTTTCATCCTATATTCAAATGAAACTGATGTAGAGGCATAGTGAAGCAACGCATAATAGATGTCTTTTGGGCTTTGCTATTAGAAGTGAATGAGGGGGAAAAGGGTGTCCTTGCTTGTCAGGGGAATTAGCTTGCAAGTCTGAAATTGGTGTTCTCTGCTGCCGACAGTGGCTGTACTCATGTATTTCAAAGTCAAGTTTAAAAAGGACAGTAAGAGATGGCCTGCACTGACAGACCATGTGATGCATCTTCCTGATTTTGGATAGTGGCAGCACGGCTTATATAAAACACTCAAGGATTTGTTATTTGTAGACAGATTTAGCAGCACCTCCTGCTATTCGGACTAACCAACTTCCCATTAAAAGACTATTTTTTAGATTGTTACAACTTTGCCCAAATCTAGCTCTTGAGGCAGAAAATACATATACTGCCTGTCTTCTGGGGTCTTTTTCTGCATTTAGCTTCTGTCATTTCATTTGATGTCTTGCTCCGTCTCTGTTTATTTGTCTCTCCATCTTAGTTTTGTTTTGTGAAAATACAACCTCAGCAGTTTCTGAGGACAAGGTAGGTATAATTAACTTGCAGCTCCAGGGGTTGTGGATTTGCAGGCGCAGCTGAGCTGGCTGCGTGCAGAGCACAGCTCCAGCAGAATCCACTCACTGAAGTGCTGCGACCCATGAAACCAGTCAGGGTGTTTCCTTTGTGCCTTTGACACGCAGATCTTTGAGGCGTGCTGGGCGAGGGCACTTCACCTCCCTGAT
The DNA here is from genome assembly GCF_963932015.1 of Anas acuta. Taxonomy (NCBI): domain Eukaryota; kingdom Metazoa; phylum Chordata; class Aves; order Anseriformes; family Anatidae; genus Anas; species Anas acuta. The sequence continues at coordinate 53,414,488 of NC_088983.1, read as the reverse complement.
AGAACTGGAGTCTACCGGGGCTTGCTAGATGTGGGTAGCACTGACCCTGCTTGTCTGAACTTGCCTCTGCACAACCATTTTGTATCCCTGCCCTTTATGTCCCGTGTTTTGGGTATTTCTGGAGGTTTGCCAGCTAAGTGGCTTTCATTGCAGAGGTGCACTTCTGACTGGTTGCATGCTAATTAACTGGAGTTGCTCCACGTTCAGATTATAGAAAAGAAATGCAGTTTACACATGCTCAGTGAGAACGACTTAGATTTTATCCTCTGAAAGAGTTTTGACTGTATTAGTTGTGGTCCAGGTAGGGTTCAGAAGATTTTTCTCTGCATTTGTCTCTGGTGTGTTACGGGTCTTGGGCTGAATCCACATACTTGAACTAAGAGCAACCAGAAGGTACTTCTTTTGTTCCAGATAACATCTTTCTACAGCCCATGCAAAACAGAGGGGAAAGCTGCCTGATCTAAACATGGGGGCAAAGGGTTGGACCTTCAGAGAGAGAAGGGGAAAGACCAAATAGAGTGGGACAAGGAAATAAAAACGTGTGATGAAGGGGATGGGTGGGGAGAAGAAAATTGAGGCTGGAGGTTGTGGGAGGGGTTTGAAATAGATCCTGAAAGGACAGGAATATTGAATGGGGAGCTGGTGTACAAACGGGGAGGGAAGAGAACTGGGAGTCCGTAGGTGATAAGACTGAAACTGTAAGAGGATGTGGGATGGCAAAGCTATAAATGGCTGAACAAATATATTGGAACTGAGAACCATTCGCATAATGAGAAGATGACTCTGGTGCATGTGAGAAAAGTTGGTCAGAGGAAGAGGCCAGACTAGCTGGACATTAAGAATAAAGCCACGAGGTTCTAATAAATATGGAGGCATCTGGTGACTGGGGCTGGAGAAGGAGAAAACCTGAAAGAAGAGTAACTGGGACTGGCTGAGAAAGGAACAGGGTACAGTGTTGGTGGGTAGGAAAAAGTGAAAGAGGGCACATCTGAAGAAGAATTCTAGAATTATATTTCTAAAGCAAACACTCAAAACCCAGAAAATTAGTTAGTTAAACCTTTAAAAACCCAAACTAATTTGTATACGCAAATGGCCAGCTCAGCACCCAAACTTCCTTTGCTTTGCATAAAACAGAGGCATCAGAGCATTCTGCACTAAGGCACCAGTGGTCAAAGGGCTTCTCATAGGAAGAGCGCTGCTGCTCTGCTGCTGGGGAGTTAAAACAAAAGCTCGGAGGGAGCCCTTAAAGCACAGAAACTGCATTCCTTCCTACCACAAAGCCGCTTCCCCAATCCTTTGCATAACCTTGGTCTCCCCAGCACCTCCTCCCACCCTTCCTTCTCCTCCACCACCTCCTGCTACACCTTATCTGCTCTACCACATCCTCATTCTCCTTCTGTCCATAGACTGCTCTGCTCATTCTCACGTACTGCTTTGGGTCCCCAATAGTAAAAAGTAACACCGAGGGGGGCAGAAGGCATAAAGAAGGGGGATGTGGCTGTATGAGCCGAGAGAATGGAAAGAAACAGAATGAAAAGCAAGTTGTCCAGAGAAACCTATCGAATTGAGTAGGGGCATGGATGAGGTCAGCTCCAGAGGTCCCTTCCAGCCTGAGTTTCTCTGTGCTTGCGTGTAGTGATGTGAGATGTTGTGAGGGAAATAAATGGGGCTAAAGCAGACACGGATGAGTTAGGAAGGAGAATGTGAAAAAGGATATCTGCAGTCTACTGCTGTTTTCATCTTCTTTGGAAGAAGTTCGCATTCCCCAGCTCTTGGAATAGGACTCTGATGACTTCAGTTGTATACAGACCTCCCTAATACCCAGGCTGAACTGAACAACTGTATTGCAACATTTGCTGGAGAGGAAAGGTGAAACTTAGTGAAGTTCTAACTATGTTAAAATCACCTCAAAGAGCAAAGCTCTTTGTCTACTTGACTGTAGGATGAAATTGGTGGATTCATTAGGGTATCTTTGGTTATTAAAAGCTTTACATTTTTAGTGGTTTAGGTATATGGATATGTGAAATTACGTGAATCTGAGTATTGCTTAGAACAAGGAAAGATGGTGAGATAGCAAGTCAACACACAAATAAGAAATAAATGCAAATTCTTGGAATTTGTGCCCAGATTGCTGCAGTGTATGTGATATCCCAGTCTTAATACCAGTAAGCCAACTAGTTTGAATACTTAAGAGTGGGATTCCCATGGAGAAGATGCTGCTCTGGGCTTTGTCAAAGAAAAATGCTGATTAATTGTATTGTTATCTGTGGTAAAGTCTCTGCTGTTAATTTATAATATGCAATGAGAGTGAATTAGGGGAACAGAGTACTAAACTGAATTGAGTTGTCATGTGATATATAAATTTGTTATGAGGTTGGCACTGTAGTATGAATTAAGCTTGATTGTGAATTGGCTTTTGTTGTGAGATTTGAACGAGGGAAGAAAATCGTAGAAAGATGGGAGAAAGAAAAAGAAATGCAAGTAATAAAACTGAACTGAGGCAGCAGGTTTATAGAGGAAAAAAATTGGCAAACACAGAGTACAAACCCTGTTGAAATAGAAAATGAAGATAAACACAGATTATAAGTCTCTAGCAGTATATGAGTCTGGAAGTGAGGCTATGAAGATAAAAGGTAATAAAGGAGGAGACAATAAAACAGTAAATGTGTTAGGATATGAATATATGTATTTTTCAGGAAATCTGTGGGATGTGATAAATGTGAACTGTCAGGTGGAAAATAAATGATAGCACCTTTAACTGCAGTTCTCCCTGCTGTAGCTGAGTAGCAGCTGAGAACTAGAAATGTCTAAAACTCTCTTGGGCTGGATAGAGCTAAAAAAGATATGGTATCTCTGTTTATTGTCATAAGCAGATTATCCCTCAGTACAAACATTGCAAATTTTTTACCTTGTACAACTCTGGTATATGGTTGGAGGGAGTCTAAAATATTGTAGGAGGTTCTGAATTTTGGATTTAGCTCAGTAATAACTTTCTGAATAATATTGTTCCACCAGAATTGGTTAGTCAGCAGCTAATAAAACTGCTAGATTTCTTTAAAGTAAGCTGCAAAGATCATATGTAAATTGAATATCTCGCTATAGTTTGAATGCTTGCTATGAAAGAAGGATTGTTGATCTCTAACAGCAGCGGGCTGCAAAATGTTCCAGTAAATTTGTGCTAATCGTAGGTCATCTGTACAGATAATGACCCGATCTACATTTTTCCAGCACCTCTGCCTGTCTGTCAGTTGGGCACTTTCAGAGAAAAGTATGCTTGCTTCTATGTAAATTTTCTGAACCAGTGATTTTGTTACATTTATTTTTATTTTCCTCTAAAACAGCCAAAGAGCTCCTTGTTTGCATATGCAACCGAATGGTGCTAATTCAGCTTGATTAGCCTGCTATCCAGAGCAGTTTGATTGGATGAGATACAAACGGTACTGTGGTGAAGAAACATCATCATTTGGTCTCCTTCACAGCTGCAACACATGATTATTCAGACTCTTTATGCCACAGATGAAAAAACTAACCAGAAACAGATGGGGATTGAATATTTTTAGAAACAGTATTTCAAAGTATTAACAAGAGGAAGAGAAAAAGATTTCAACTTTGGAAAGAAACAAAATTGTAGGCCTGCTTGTTAAACTATATTCAATACTATTTTAAAAAAGATTTTAATTATAAATAATAATGTCCCCAGAAATATTTTTCCCCGGATTCTTCAGTTTCCATTTCCATGTCACTTGTGGACAGAACCAGTGTAAAACGCAAATTTTTCAATTAAAGCACAACCAGCTGTTCTAAAATAATATTTTAGACTAATGATCAGACCTCAAATCACTCATTTAAAGCTTCTTGTCTTTTCTGATTATTTTAATTTTGCATTATTTTTCCAACATGGAATTGTTTTCTATGTGAGACATGCTAGAAAAACAGAAAACCTGGTCTCTGAGATCTAAGAAGGCTTTTTACAGGCTTGAAATATGTTTAGTGATCTCCTAAACATCTTCACAATTAGCTTACTAGTTTTCAGTTATCAGAGTTTTCCTGCAAGAGGAAATGATCCTTCTCCTCCAAACTACAGTGTCAGAAAATGATCGGTTCTGCTTTTCAGCTGTGTTTTTGATTTAGATATTTTTATGAAGAGAGGAATTAATCCTCCTGTTTTCTTGAATATCAAATCTGCAAGTCTGATAAGGGCAAATGTCTTTTATCTCTTTCTAGTCAATGGTGTACAGTCATCATAACTACTAAGCAGAAAAGTCCTGAGTTTCTAGCTCAGGACTGAAGAAACCCTGATTATTTCAGTGTCAAGTGCTGCTCTAGTCCTCTGAGAGCTACAGTGTCTTGAGCTTTCATCCTACAATTACAATATGGATGCAGATTGAGTTTGTACAAGTCTTATGTAATGAGTTTTACATTATGTCCTGTAGGAAGTGAATTGTTACAATATAATTTTGGAAACAAAATCTCTTCTTAAATTGTTTCATAGCTTTTGACATATCCTAACCCTAATTTAATATAAAATACTTGACTAGGAGAACATACATGACTCTAAAGAACAGTAACGAAAAGTTAGGTTTCAAGATTTTTTGTAAAATGGAAATAAATTTTCTATAATTATTGCCTTTGATAGTGATAGTCCTTGAAGCCCTTACTTACTTTTAACCCCCAGTTGATCTCTGGCACTGACTGATGTATCTATTGTGTTCATGAACTGGGAACAAGATTTGGGAAGTGCTGCACCACGAACTTTTTAAAGCAAGAGCTTCTTTCTCTGGCTGCAAAGATTCACTGTAACCCAGTGATGTCACCAGCCTTTTCATTTCCACACTGAGACTGTTAGCGTAGATAAAAGTGACCACGCTTAGGTATAACTTACCCAACTCAGGTCTGTAAGAAGTTCATCACTTTCAACTTTTTCTGGTTTCAACGAGGAGCAAGTTCTGAAAAGCTCCAAGTTCAGTTGAGTCTTCCAAATTGTTGTGTTTTGCAAGTTCTGCTGCTGCTTAACATTGTTAAACAAAACCCTCCTCTTTATTTTAGACCTTTCTCTTTTCACTTCATCAATTTCGGAATTTAACTTCTCCCACCTAGTTTGCTGGTTTTTGTTATATCATCCCAAAATACATTTTTGTATTGGTGATCGTCACAGGCTATGGATATATGCAGCGATTCTGAATATAAATAACTCATGAATTATTTTTCCAGTACTTCAGGTATATAGTGGAGTTGGGGTGAATATTTTGTAGCTTTGTTTGAAGTTCTGTAACTGTGTAACTAAACTATTATAATATAGTTGTAGAAATGGCAAAAGAATGCTTCATTCATTTCAGTCATTATGACATCTCCTGATTTCTGAGTGCTTAACCACAGTCAAGATATGTTAACTAATGATAAATGCTAAAATGCTGATTTTCTCAGTGTTGGTTGATGTAGATTTTCTTATGTGTTTTCATGGGGTAACTTTACCCCGTGGTATGGGGGTAATTTTACCATGGCATGGGGTAACTTTACCATTGTATCTCAGGTGTTGAATTCTCTTTTATTTTGCATTTTGAGTGTAATTTTTACAATGCAGTTGTTATTAGTTACTATTGTTTTACAGTAGGGACTAAATTCCACAATTAAAAGCTTAAAAACCTGTTGAAATAGAATTCTGCAAAAACACGATTAAAGACAACTCATTTCCCAGGAGGGTTCATAAGCTAAAATCAAGATACCACTGTGGAGTAAGCAAGCAACAGGAAAGAACAGGAGCAGGAAAATGAGTGAAACCACAGAAGAACATGGTTAATTGTTATGTTCTGAACCGGATAGAGCTATAAGTGGCACTCTTGGAATAAGCGATAGAAGTTATTCAATTGGCAGGGCTTCTTTGGCACAGGAAAAAATAATGATGATATATAAATATATTTTAAAATTGACTTTATTACTATAGCCTCTTCACAGTAATGTATTTCACCGAGTATCTCAGTTACTTAGTTTGACAGCATTGATATGTTTCTAAGTAAAAGTAGGGACAGATAGATAAAGCCCAGTAGCCCAGCATGCCTTTTGTTCAAATACCACAGGCGAGCTATATCTGCATAATTGAATGCACGTGAGATTTGTTTGTGAAGTAATCATTTATTATGCAAACACTAGGACTTCATTATATCAAATTTTATTAAATATGTACATGTTATTACTATTTAAAAGAATGAGTATCATTCCAAGATCTGCAAACTTCTCTCTAGCCTTGAGAGCTGCGGCAGAGCCTGTATTAATGCTAGTTTCAAAGCTGTAAGCTAATGCAGTGTCACTGTGAATGACACAGCACCACCTTTGAAGGCAAAACTTCATCAGCTGTATTCTTTAGTTCCAATACAATCAAAAAAATCTTTCCTGACAATAACGTATTTGTACATTGTTTAAATTTCCCAACTCTGTCCAACTTGGAGGATGGAAGCAAAGAATTCTGTCACGTTTAGGATTCTCAGATGCTGAAGAAGGGAATTCGTACCAGAAACATCTGACGGCAAAGGCCCTTTAAAGGCAGAGAAGGGGGCACAGGAAGCAAAGAGAAAGATGCGTCCATCTACTCTGCTGGTATCCAGCCTGGAGGTCTTAATATTTTTCTTGCTTAGGGTCCCATGGCCTCAATGAGGATAAAGCTTCCTATCAGTGACCCCCCTTCCCATCACCTCTCCACTAAACTGGTAGGTCAGCTTCTTCTTGACCTTCTTGACCTCCCCTGTCTTGCCGTAGTTTCTCAAAGCCCGTGCCATCTTCTGGTAAGTCATTTTCTTGCGATTGCCTTTCTGGATGCCCCAGCGGTGCGCCAATGCTTCTTTGTGTTTGGAGGAGAACTGGAAAGTACCTTTTTCCTTGTCCACCCACCAGATGCTGTCCTTCATGTCTCCGCTGCGAAGAAGGTCCAGAAGGAACTGATACAGACGTATCTTTTTCTTGCTGCCTGTGTGAAAAACGAAGAAAAGCAGTGGAGCATTAGTATTATTGTGTAGTCCTTGATGAAACAGAAGAAATTATATAGTTCATATAACCATTTCAGCTAGCTTGTCAGTCACATAGCTTCTTCGATTTGCAGCCTTTATGGCAATAAAAAGAGTTATCCCGTGAGGACATAACATGGATTGCTGTTCCAAGAAATAAAAAATGAGAATAAGGAATTCCAAATTAATTTTGAAATTTCTAATTGAAATTAACAATTTCTAACTTGAAGATAATTAAAAACATTGTTAATTTGAAACTAATCTGAAGCTAATTTGGGCAGGTTACACAGAACCAAACTTTTAGGTACTGAGCAAACACAGCTCAGCATTTTTTAAAATCAGTTCCTTGAGCTTCTTGCCTTGTTTTTCCCATCTGCTAATGGAAGTGAGAATAGAAATGTCAAAAGCTGGGAAGAAGCCTGAATAAGCAGGGCTGTAGAAAGTAGGAGTACAAGAAGAAATGGTATTTGAGATACAGACACAGTTATGGTCACAAAAGTTTCAGAAGACAAGAGTGCAAGGAGTCAGGGAAAGTGAAGCTTTGGCAGTGGGATAAAATACTAGCACGGCAGTTCTACTAGTTGATTCCTTATTGTCATGGCAATGTAACAGCTGCTCAGCACACAGCACAGGAAAGTCCCTCTGTTTTCACTGACCTGTTTCACTGTGCATAATTCCAGGCCCAGGGTCCACACCATCGGTCTCCCCATCTGACACCTCCAGTGGGGGGCTCTGCCTCTCTATGTCCTCCTCATCAGAACTGGGCTGCAGCGGAGAGGAGTACTGTAGGCACATGCGGGGCAAATAGGAAACCTTTGGGAGAAAAGAATAGCAGAGGGAGGAAGTAGTGATAGAGAGTGGGACATCAAGAGAAAAAAGGAGATATCATGGAGAGAGGTGCAGAGGAAGGGTGGGAAAGCAAAAGATACATGAGATTGTTTAGAGTGAGTGGCTTAGTCATTGGCATTTAAAATAAATACTATGCAGCTAAAAAAAAAAAACACATAACAGTCAACACTTATACATGTGCAAAGATGCATCTCAAATAAGTATTTACAAGAGGGAAGGAGGAACAAAACTGTGAAAGTTAGAACTTTCCCATTGGTTATATCCTATGCAAGTGATTCTGTCCCCCCTTCTCCCATATCTTCCCAGTTCAGTAACCTTCTCTTTCTAATTTAGACACATTTCTTCTTGCTGGGGGTAGAGAAAGCTGTGTTGCTTAAGTGGGAGAACCCTACTTAAGAAGGTGGAAGAAGACACACGCTACCACGTTTCCTAATGGGCTAAGAACCTACTCCATTGTGTTTGTTGTTATTGTTGTTTTGTTTTGTTTTTTGGTTGAATATATATTCATATAACAGATGCCACTGCCTAATACATTGATAATTATGTGAACGTTTTTCATAAACTAGGTTTTATACTCAAGCCTTCTGTATAGAAAATGCTCTGTTGGTACTAACTGCTTTGAAAATACTTTAACTGCTTTCAAAACATCACAGTGTTCCTTCTATGTAGTGGTTATATACCAAGATAACATTCTTCCTAATGAGTTCCTGATCTGTGCTTCTTATCCCTAGTATAAAACTGCTTTTGAAAGGAACTTTTTTTCTAACATGGCCTTTCTGGAACCATGCTTTTAGATTTTGCAGATCTGATCAGTTTTGTCTTGGCATAGCCACGTTGACTGCCTTTGGCTCTGTTGTTCTCTTCCTTTCTCAGACATGGTACCTTCTGACAACACTGCATCGCTGCAGGACTGCATCCATCTCTGGGGCCAGGGTTACACAGGTTTGTCAGCTTCTCGTCCTGAACTTCCCCCTTGAAGAGAGGAATAGCCTTACTGCTAGGGATATATCATATTGGATCATGTTCTCTTTTCCTAAGTGGTTATCTGAAAATTCCTCATCGATGGGGATTTCTCATCTGCAAAGCTGGCAAGCTGTTTTCTGTGCTGAATTCCCTTGCCCTTATATAGAGGTCTTGCCACAAGCAGTATGGAATATACCGCAGCTCTGCAAATTCTCAGTTGCTGTCTAGTTTGCTAGGGATCGAAACCAGTTGCCAAGAATTATTGCAGCTCCTTACTGAAGGAGAAATAAATCAGTCTGATGGCTGTGGAGTAAGAATTCAATTTCTACATTTAAAAAAAATTTTAAAAATTCCCCAAATTCAGCAGCAAATAAAATGTGTTTCTCATGAAATGAGCCAGATTACAAAAGGTAAGCTCCTTTTGAGTTGCTTTTTGTTCCTTCCACCAAACAGGGCATTTTGAGCGTGATTCCCTTTGTACGAGCTCGGGTGCTGAAGCAGGGAGTGGGCGTTGAGTGCGTGACTCACACCACCCACCCCGTGTCAGGCTTGGCCGAGTGGTGCTTTTCAGATGAGTTTTGCACCAGTTGAAAATGTCCCAATAAGGAGCGTGCCGAGCGCTGGTTTTGGGGTGCAGCAGCTGGCGGTTAGTGAGTTGGCAGATTGGCTGGAGCCAAGCGTGGCAGGAAGGCCAGGATTGGGTAAGAGTGTGTGTAAGCTTCCTGTCACATCCCCAAGAGCGAAACTTCAGCCCTCACCACAGAGTCACCTTTAGCTTTTTTACAGTTAAGAAAGCTGCGGCCTCTGGGGTGGGAGGGGAGGGAGAGAGAGTCTTGGGGGAAGGGGAATGACAAGGTGGAACCGTGTCTTATAGGGGAGGAAAACCGCTTGGTGCACCTGGAAAGGCAAAAGCTTTGGAAAGCTAGAGTGTGTTGAGGAGTGGGAGTGAGTTCCTCTGGGGCTGGAGGGGGAAGGTGGGAACATGCTGTGCAGGAGGAACAGGGTCTAAAGCAAAGGAGGTTGCTCAGACTAACCTTAAAACTATCCTAAGCTTCCCCTGCACCACCCCTCCTTTCCCTATTCGCTGTATTTTTGCTTACACACACACCTGAAACTCAGTGTAGGTCAATATATAGAGTTAAAGAGGTCCCACTAGTGCGTTTGAAGAAAACAGCTCATTAATACAACTCAGAGAGAGAAAACTTAAACTGCTAGCTGCTTTCCATATTCTGGTGTTGTCTCAAGGCCTGTGGCATCCACTTGTGGTTTTCCTCTTTCTAAAACTCTTCACAATTTTCCAGCCTTTCCTTTTCTTCATTTAGTACTTGAGGAGACCACCTGTTTGTAGGTCCCGTTGTCCGAGAGTAGTTTGAGCTTTGAATTTGATTTCACAAAATAATGTGGTATCAACAGAAAATCGGAGAAGTATCTTTTCGTGTTCTTCCTTTATTTGTAAACTGTAACTATGACATTGCACGACAGCCATGGGTGCAGTTAGTAACTGGCAAATTCAGCTGAGGAATAAACTTTGCTTCCTGCTTCTCTTTCCGTGGAAATGCCTTGAATAATAGTATGTGCTGCCTAGGACTGCAGCTGAGACACACAAGAGTCTGAACCTCAGGGCATGCTGAATACCACTTGCATGAGCTACAGTAGGTTAAAGTAAAAAAAAAAAAAAAAAAAAGATCCCCAGCTGGTAAGGAAGAGGAGGGTAATGGTGACTATCTCCTGCAGCTTGGCATGGGGTGGGGGAAACAGAACACAACACTCTATTGAAAGTTGCAACACAATTAATTCTGTGCCTGTACTCCTGAAATGAAAGATGGAAATGAAAGATGAAAATGATTTTTGGTGGTGCTTCCAAAGACACTCAAAACAAACCTAACTTTTCTTCTTTGCCTTTGGTTGGGTGTCACAGTTGGTTGTTATGTGTTAGCAGTTGCACTGAGCAACTGAAATGACTTGAAGCTTCCCACAGGCTTCTGTTCCATGAAGCGTTTTTTTTATATTTGTAACTTTCTGTTCCTAATTCTTTGTTTGTAACTACATCTTATATTCTATTCCTGATTTTATTTTTTTTTTTTTGAGTTGTAGGTAAGAAGTTTGATGGCTTGCAGTAAGTCAGTTTCCTGTTGATAGTGTTAACTTAATCACTCTTTTTTTTCCTTGTTTTTTAATACAGTATTTGCGTACTATTTCAGTTTGCTTTGAACAAGAAACCTAACATAACAATTACATACATGCCGTTTTTCTCACAAAATCTTAGCAATGACACCATTATACACAGCAGGGTAATCAGCAAACAATTCTGTCTCTGATCTCATTCCTGCTCTGTCTTGTATTCAGCATGTTATCTGTATCTTGCCTGCCCTGGGAAACTCCTTGGCACAAAATACCCCAGCTTTCTGATTGCTCCCAGTAATGACATGGAGCATAGTCTGTAGGATCTCAATGCTCACTTTGTTCTAGTGTCTTGGCAGGACCCTGGAACTCCTTATAATTTCAGCTTTAGTGATTGTTCACTGGCACTTTGGTGATGACTGCACATTGGAATGCCTTTTTTTCATGGGCAGATGACTTTTTGTAAAATCTGAGAAGAGACAAGATACTGTGCCTCAGGTCATGATTTAGCTTCCTTCAGATAAAAACACGAGTAGGTTGGCCTTATTGTGTTTCACCATGGTAATGTCACCAATGACTTTTCTTTGTTATTATTTTTTGCACAGGTCAGGTAAAATTGCCAGGGATGCTTTGAAATTTTTAAAATATTCCTACCACAGTGGGGCTCAGAATGTTTCCCAGGAGGCATGGACACCTTTGCTATGGCAGTGCACAGCTTCTGAGGCCCAGTTCCTCTGCAGGATTTCAAAGCAATTGATTTTCATTCCAAATTAAACACAATTTTGAAACTAACTTTTTATGCACTGTTTGAGGAACATGGCTTCTCATCATCCAGATAGAAAGAAAGCTTAAACCACATTTGTCCTGAGAATGAGGAGTTTTATATCAAGTATTGGACAGCAAAAAGTAACATAATTTGTTTCAGCAATCTCTTGTATGTATGTAACTATCATCTAAATTCTGTGTAAGGGTTGGTAACAGTACCTGATGGTTGAGTCCAATATGTGTAGTTGGGATTGCAGAATCCAAGACATGCATTTGTTCAATCTCCATGTGCCTGTAGAGCTGCTGCAGCTGGGGAGGCTGTACACTCTGCAGTTCTGTGAAGTGGTTGTCTCCAAAGGTCTCAAACTCACTGTGCATGTGGTGTGGATGATATTCCCAGTAATGATCTAAAGAAAACAGCAGCTTGTCTGTCATTACAAAAGTAAGAAACATAGCATTTACCTGTCTTTCACTGGTCCCTACTCCCACCGCTGTCCCTTCTGCCCACTCCATGCCATCCCTGTAGACCTGTCTGTCTCTGGTGACAACCTATATAGATTCCTGTGATGTTTCTCTTCCTAATGTCCTAGGTGCCTGTGGTTGAAAAGTAATGCTCAGGCCACTTTAATTAGGACAGTGCTCCTAGGTGGAGTGATGGATTTCAATGATAATATAGCAGAACATGAAAAAGACATTAATGCTGGCACCTTTCTCAAGAAGAGACTCTGACAATCTTACATTTTCATTCTCGAGGCAACAAATTATACTGCTTTACATATTGTTGGATTGTCATTACAGTTTTCTTCATGGTATGGAAATAAGCTGATAAAGATGATCTGAATATCATTCTACACTAATCTTCAATCTTTATTTTCATCTGCTAGCAAAATTTCAGGAACACTACAGAAAAAGCATGGGACTTATCTCCTATAATCATGTGTTGATATGAACCATATTTTTCAGTAGCAATACCAGAGAATAAAAGAATAAACAATTTTGTGTACAGTATTGTGCAATTCTAAATGAATTCTAATTGCTGAAGCAAATTCTAATGTAGCCCCTTTCTCTAGGTTTTTAATCTCTCTATTAAGCTAGAAATTTCTGTGACAATTTCTTTTTCAAAAATTTAAAAAGTACTCAGATAATGAATATACTGCTACTTGATTTATTAACTGTTGTGATTAGATTAAATTCTATACAGTTCTCAGTTTGAGATTGTTGCTCAATATAAGCCTCTCCAAAATTTTCAAAATGTTCAAATTTGCTGCTCAGAATTTAAAATCTGCTAGAGGAAATTTTGAAGCATTGCAAACTCTACTTCTGTCTCACATACTGTAGCTGCACGTATTTACAATTTCGCACGTATTTGTTTGTGCTCTTTTTTTAAAATCAAAGCCAACATCACGTCCTCTGCTCTGACTGAGCTTGGAACTAGCCCTCTATACTTTAACTTCTCAGCAAAAATGTCTTGATGATTCAGTGTAACATTTCTAATTTATATCTTGCTATTCCAACTTTTCTTCCTTTGTGTTATTATAACTAATTTCTTTCCTACCCTTCATTATTTTCAGGTTGTTACCATGTACACTTACAATCTATTCCTAATTATCACTTAGCCCAGCTGCATGTATTTAGCTCTCAATCTTTCAACATAAATCAGTATATTCAGCCCCCTAATCATGCTTGTGCACTCCTCTAAGCTCCCTCCCAGCTGTTGTTCTGATAATATGAGGGACAGAGCTGAACATATTGTTCCAAGGGTAGTTGTACTGAAGGAATAGAGAGGAGCAATTGTCTCATTCTGCAATATGATGCTATTGTGTATGACGTTATTTAATGTCCTGAGAATATTATTTCCTCAGTACCAGTTTTGTTCTTTCTCTCAGCTTCTATCTCCTCATCCTTCCTCACTTATGTTTCAAGCAATTAGGTGTAGCGTCACTGAGGGTTTGAAAACCAGGATAGTGACTTTGAATGTGACTTCCTTTGGAGAGAACCTGGTGATATGTTTATTACATATCTGCATTTACAACATCACAACATACTTGTACATATATCATTACAACATACTTGTACTTGGGAAGCTGTAAGCCCTTGTAGACCTTTATGGCTCAGGCCTGTAGAAACGTATATGTAGAAATATATAGAAATATATCAAATACATCACCACAATGTACAGTTTAAATGTTCCCACTGTGTTTCACTCACTGTGAGTCTGACTGCACAGGTTATCACAGGTTATCCTCCTGGTACAAGGCTCTGGGCACTTTCAGTCTGAAACTTATTTGTTTAGTTGGAAGACAGATAACTCATGTTTTTACTGGGCTAAATTACTGAAGATTCTCTACTTAGAGCCAACCATGGAGGCCCGATATATCTCTGGTAACCCATATAATAAATTGTTGAGAATACACCACAGGAGTAATCTACACTCCTGTTCCTTAGAATAACCTGGCTTTACTCCTTGTGCAGAAGGTCCTCTGTCAGATGTGAACATATCTGTCAAAGACGTCTTGTCTTTGATGATCTAATACTGCAAATGCGATCAGTGTGTAATCATGAGGATGGCAAAGCCCAGGCAAAACTCTCTGAGGCTGTCAACAGTAGGTCTTCAGGTGTGGAATGTCTTACTAGGAGTCAAGACAGTGCATTTCCAACATGCATAGCCCTGAGTTTTTTTGCAAACTCCAAGTGGTACCTTTCTGATTCTTCTTAAATGCTTTTATCAGCAGTGATGTTTTTGTACTTCAAAATAACTTTTAGTCTATTGAAGCATATAACAAAGTTTCTGCTGCCTCCAGAAGTGTTCTTTTATACTCTTTCTTGGCAAATAAATTAATCTGCATAACAGTGTTTATGCATACTCATGTTAATCACTATGTAACATTGAGCCTACTTGTTATTGAAATGATTTTTTATTGAATTATATCCTGCTATAAAAGCACTACTATGAATAACACATTTGAGGACTTACAGTGACCACATAATACTGATAAGTTACCAAATGAATCTGTCAGAAACTACTTCAACACAAATTTGTTCCCAAAATTGTGACTGGACAAAAGTCCTTATTTCTGTTTTAGTTATCGCTAGTTTCACAGTGATACTTAGGAAAAAATAATATTGTTTTAGTTGCACTGAAAATTAAATCCCAAATTCTGTGTCCACAGACTCCTTTGCAGTTACCCTTCTTGGCTAAGTTATTGCACATTAAAAGATAAAATAATTCTAGATATCAGTATCTGCAGGTATTAGAGATATCAGCTGCACTGCAGCTATTTCCTTCTGGGTTCTTGTTACTGTTACATTAGCAATGCACAGTAATTCTGATCTTTTCACAAAAACATAAAGGTGGAGCAAAGAAAAAAGAAAGGAGAGAAAGATTCTAGAAATGGAAAGTGTCTATTCTTTGGGTCAAGGAAAATGTCATTAAAAACCAAGCTATAGGTATACAATGGAGTCATTATGAGAAATTTCATGTGAAGTGAAAGAGGATGTGAAAAAAATTCTCACTTATAGAGACATGGAGATCATGTTTGTTTTGGTGTTGTATGTAATGAAAGGTTAGAGGAAGGACAGTCATGAGTTCTAAACTCCCTCCCATGTTGGGAAGCAATACTGGACCTAAAGGCATTGTGCTGATATTCGCTGTGGAGGTGGGTTCGCGCTCTACGAGTAAGAAACAGAACTGAACTTTCTGGGTTATCCTGTGCCCAATGTAAATCGCGTTGCTCCTATTTTAATAGATGAATAACATCAGGACCAGGAGCTAGAAGGTGAAGTAGGCTTGGGAAAAGTATTTATTATAAAGTGGAGTAACAGGCTAAATCTGCATCATGCAGTGCAAAACCTCGCAGAAATTCATGAGCCAGCTCTCGAACCGGAAGCACGAGAGCTCTGTCAGCACAGCCCTGTGCCCGATCTAAGATGACGACTCTGTTGACATGGCTCTGTCAGTGTCTCTGAGCAGCCAGTTCTGCTCTATGCCGCACAGATACTCCAACTCATTTTGAGCTAGGAGAGTGTTTCTTACACATCACCACAATGTACAGTTTAAATGTTCCCACTGTGTTTCACTCATCTGAAAAAAAAACAAGCCAAGAAAAAAAAAAAAAAAGCAGCAGAGGAAATGAGAAAAACATTGAAGGACACTGAAAAACGCGTGTCTTGAGTCCCTGCAGAACCGCCCTCTGTTGAGTGAAATGCCGTGGCAATGCAGCAGGATAATCTCTAATGACAACAGAATCACATTAGCTCTCACTTTACAAATTAACAAACTTCATGGTTTTAATAATGCTGAATGTTTGAAAATCCATGAGTCAGGCCCCAGCACGTCACGAGAATGGCTTCAAAGTGAGGGGATTTTTTTAATGAAGTCTGGAATTCTTTCTATTTGCCTTATATTATTTCCGACTAAGGTTCACATGTTTGGACTTTCCTCCACTGCTACATGGGCTAAAATCCTAAAAAAAACTCAAAGCAGAGTTTCTTAAATTAGCATATTACTTCAGGAGGTGGGAAGAAAATAAAATCCCAGCCTACAAAATCTGGTAAGTTCCATGAGGCTAGCAGCAAAATGAGCAGTGGTCAAAATTCAGTTTCATACAAAAAAATATTTTTATTTAACCAATGACGTTTAGTGAACTTAGAGACAAAACTGCAGTTGAATTTTTGAATTTTGTAATTACTAAGATTGCAGTAGTGTTACAAAATGCACTATATTACATTTACAGACTTTCTAGCCTACAAGCTCAGGGTAGGGTGATGGACTAATCGTAATCACTCAAAGTAGTTTCTGCCTTATATGACTGTCCCTGTGTTTATTACAGCATTTACAAAATAATTACACTGTATTATGTAAAATAAATGTAAACAATGCATGATGTGATTGAACATAGGGATTTTCTATGGTGTATTGTTATGTGTCTGATTTAGTGTTGACTTACTGGCAATAATCTCCTACATACTAAACTAGTGTTGTGTGCGCTTTGCTGCCAACTCAAGTAAACAAGGCGTAAGGGTTGTCTTCAGCATTATCTTCTAGAAAAGTGACAGTAATATGTGTAGCATAGATCTACAGATTAACCTATTGCCCTACCTCTTTCACAAAATTAATTTGCTAACAGTGAGAGAAAGGTAGTCTGACTCTTGAGCAAGACTTTGTTTCTTTAGCAGTCACATATCTGCACAGTCAGAAGAATTACTCTGTCTTGTATCTATTTGTTTTATCTGGTAGCTTTTCTTGGAGGCCCACAGTGTTATTGAGTAGACCTGCAAAATTATATTTTAAATATTCCCAATAATCTCACTGTATCCCAACCTGAACACTCTTTCCTCAATTCTGTCTTACTTATTTCTTCCTTTTTCTTACCTAATCACGTTCTCACCTCTTTCACTTCAACACTATCACTGCAGCACCTTATTTATTAATTTTCCCCATCATTTGTTAATCTTTACACTTTTACCCTCACTATTCTGAACATTTAGTAATTTGTAATATCCCTTTCCAGCACTTCTGTATGGCTTTTCTCAAGACCTACTACTTTTGTCCTGTTAAAAGAACAAAAAAAAAGCTATAGTTGGGTTTGTCAATGTTTATAGAAAAGAAGAAAAATGAGACAATTTGTGTGTTTCACTCCCCTCTGTATGCTGTGGTTGCTCATTGTTGTCTTAGATTGTGAGCAATTCAGGAGAGGATAGGGCACATTAGATATTTGGACATAAGCAACTACATTGCAGGCACTTTCATAAATAAAAAATCAATTGAAATATTCAGGCTGGGACTAAGTTGCCTCTTGCATAACCACTTACTGTAGGAGTTAAAACATTAAACATGATTTTTTGGAATCTTTTGGACAAGTACTGGTACTACTTAGGCCATAACACATATAGATGACTTGGAGTTATTGTAGTGTTCATTATGATGAGTAAAAACATTCTAATGAGCTGAACACTGTAGCTTAGACACAGCCTTCCAACAGAAAAATGGGCAGTAAAACAGGTGAGATGATAAGTTTATGAAAGATAAAGGGGTGTTGTTGCTTGAGGAAACCTAGATTTAATGACAGAAAAGTTCTTTCCCAGTGCTTTTTTTCCTACATGACATCTTTTGTATTTATTGTTTAATGGTCACAATTGCCTTTTGAGATAATAAATTTTATCCTTATTTTATGGGTGTGTAAACAGGTACAGTTTGTATTGTAAAAACCCTGAATTTCCATGTGGAATTTGCTGGGTTTGATTAATGTGACTTGACAAAGGCCATGAGATAACTTATAAAAAATGAATCGGTTCTTTGTTTCCAGGCCTTAAGAATATCATTGGTGTTTTGTACTGAACAAATTTAGGTAGGAATCTTTTCCAGGTAAATGCCCAGAACAATCCTATTCTGTAACTTGCTGTCCCTTCAGGTAGTTTCTGTTGCCACAGATAAAACAGTGCTATGCTGTGAAGCTGTTAGATGCCTTAAATTGAGCAGTGATGGGTCTAGTTGCTATATCAATAGGAGTCTTTTAGGGAAACTCCAGGATCTGAAGGGACTGCCACAAGTGATACAGTAGAACGGTGCTTTTCCTTCTTGAGTCAATATTGACCCTGATATTTCCAGGGTGGTGTTGCTGGACCATTGTTTTGCACAGGAGACAAAATTCACAGGGCTGGACTATCCCTTCTACACTGATTTAGAGCCCAGTCCCCACAAGATGTGAAAATACAGAAGACACCAAACCTTTAAATCACATGTATAATGTTAACAATAATTTATTTTACTTTAAGCTAGATTTATGTACAAACAGCTACAAGGAAGTTTTACGTAGATTTAGAGAGAGGAAGTACTTGTGTGTACTGGAGGAAGAGTGAAAGTTTCAGCTACATGTGGCAGCATGCAAGAGATCAAAAGAAAGAGAGAAATACGTGGAGTTGAACAAAGCCAAATGCCAGAGAAACAGAATTAAAATGAAGGCACTAACCGAGTATTTAGGACCTAAGTCAAACAGGAATTGGAGACAGGAATGCAAGAAGAGAAGTACAGTATTGCAAATTCATGTCCTTGGAGATTTCTGAAGCAAGCAGAGTAGTTTTGATCTGTAGAGGAAAGTTAAAACACAGTGAAGATAATGAAAGATAGAGATCATGAGGTCCCACGTTCCTGGTAATACACTGAATGTCCTGGAAGCTCCTTACATCATTCAGTGTTTTCTAAAATTCTCTTTCAGAGAAATCTGTGTTGCAGTTGCTGGATTGGAACAGTGCCATTAAGCAGAATAGATTGTTGTTGGTTTCTGATCAGAAAGTATGTGCTTGTACACTGTAGATCACAGCAGCATATTTGTTCTTTTCCTGAATGTCCTAAAATCTTTTTCCTGTGGTCTACCATGAGAGTTTATGCTCCAAGGAGATATTTTTTGACTTACCACCATGACTCTCTCCTTCACTGTTGAGATACTGGTAATAGTCATGGGGCTGTCGGTAGAGGTCTGACTCATAGGGTACCATATCTTCAGAGGGCTGTAATGAGAAGAGAAATTTTTAGAACTGTTAGCTTAGACAAATCCATTCAAAATTATTCATATCAGTTAGTGAAGAGGAGATGCCAACACATTTTATATTGCCTAGAGAAAGAAGGGGAGGCTTTAAGTTCTTATTGAACCAGCAGAAATGAAATGTTCAACACCAAACACTGTTTTGCAAAAAATAATAATAATAATAATAATAATAAAAAAAAGGGAGAGAAATCCATCTCTGTACAGCCAGTGAGAGCTTTCTGCTGTCTGTGTAACAGAATTTGTCCTGTGGCATTTTGTAAGTTCTTAATATCCCACCTTCCAACCTTCTGTCCAGCTATCTGGACATAAGGCCTGAGCCAAAATACCACTACACAAGCACAGCACAGAAGAGAAAACTTTAATTTGGTAGGGACAGACATTTATTCTTTTTCATCTTGTACACAGCAGAGAAAGCAGAAACTTGACTTGCCTAAGCATCTTACTCGGAGCGTTTCTAGGAGGTGACACTAAATGGTGACAATTTGTAGGAGGGTAAAAATGTCAACAGAGGAAAATGAAAATGTTTTCTTTCTCAGTTTTTGTCCAAGATTGGGTCTAAACATTTGTTGGTTCAAATCATTTGTTTAGGGCTGTTTGTTATGCACAGAGAAGACTTAGAAAGTCTAAATGTGGGGCATACATTGAGTTGTGACCTATTAGACACTTCAGTGAAGAATTCAAGTTCTCTAACTTCTTAAAACAGGTGACGTAGGGCAACTTCCCTGCTTGTCTTCCTCACCACTCTGAGTAGTTCAATGTGAATACTGTTTAACTTCTTCTGTTGTTTCAGTAAAGGTTGTCTGTTATTTGTGCACAATTCTGTTGCTTCATCTAACATTTACTTTTTTTTTTTTTTTTTTTTTTTTTCCAGAATGAAGAATTAGAGCAAGTTAAGTTTGCTACAGTCATTTCATCCACTTTGAAAAATGTTCTGTGATGTCAACAGCAATGTAGAACTCAAAAAAAACTTGGTATTTGCTCTGAAAGGAGACTATTTCTGCAAGGTACTAACAGAACCATTTTTCTCCTGTTATTGTCTTTAGCATAACTATAAAGAAAAGGACAAATTAAAAACAATATGGTAACTCACATGATAGACATATATGTGCATATGTTTATTCCTTCATATATTCACCAGCATTTGTAAGCTTAGGCAACGGTGACAGCATGCCAAAAACACAGGCAAGCTTCTCTTTTTCTTGCTCTTTTAGATTGCTCACAAAATGAAACCTGTGGCAGCAGCTGCCATTAAAATCCAGACAGAGATAAGCAGCTGGCAAAAGGAAAAGATTTTTTTCTGGTGAAAACTAGATCAGAGTTGCCATTTCTCATTAGCTCTTGTCTTTAATTCTTTGAGTTAACTCCATTGTTCCATTCTGCTGGAATTTTGTATTTAAAAATTGTCCATTTTCTAGGGATATGATTTCTATGATTTCTATGAGGAAAACAGATCAAGAAAAATAGGGAGTTGCTCCTAGAGGGTTAAGATGTTAGAACAGAAAAGGATAGAAAATACTTTTAGACAGTACTTTGGACCTTGTTGGATCCCTAATGACAGCTGTGTACTTTATCAGTGTATCATATTAGAATGTGCTGGTAAGATTGCCTAAACCATTATGACTTCCAAAATACAACCTGTCTGGTCATCAGATCCATTGAATGCTCAAAGCCTTGTGAGCAAATCAATTGCTTACTTGTCAGCTTCCAATATAATCTATAATTTATAGTGGTAGATAGATATTTTGGGGACATCTTGAGAAAATGATAGCCCACAATAAAGACAATGTAAGGAAAAATTGAAGTAAAGGGAGTAAATCATGATTTAATTGTATCCACAGCAGGGATAACATTGAAGAGACTCCTTTTATTTCTGGTCTCTAGGTAATAGGTCCAGTCTCCCGCTCCAAATCAATATGATTCCAATAGAAGTAATGAGGCTGTGTTTTGCTTTCTTCATAGACAAAACAGGGGGATGAAGTTCTGAAAGGAATTTCTAGTTTTCAATATCTTTGTAAATTAATTCACCCTATGCCTCCATTTCCATAAATATATACTTTCTGTTAAAATGTTGTCAGCCTAAAGAATATCAGCATTACGTTTCTGCCTTTATAACAGCCTTCATGTTCAGAAATGTTAATTTGTCATAACTCAGAGGAAAGCAATCATATTCTGTGAACAGAGAGACCTCAACATCCAAATAGAAAATACACAACGTACTGTGGGAGAAATCTAGGTTAAAGAAGTCATATAAATATGTATCATTTGAAAGAAAAATCTTTGTTTCCTTTCAACTCAAATATGAGAAACCAACTGAAAGTATGCAAATTTTCCAATATCTAGATTCATCAAAAGTTGTAACTCATAGATATTTAGCCAAAAGTAAAAAAAACTTCCAAAGAAATCAGTGTGCAGTCTGTTTAAGCTTAAATTGCTAGGTATAAAATTTTCACTGCTGACAACAAAAGCTCTATCAGTCACACGTTTACAAAGACATAGCTTAGCAGGAAGGCCAAGCAACAGTCCAAAAATAGATAAATAGTATGAATTTTAGGCATGGCAAAGAACACTTGACTTGCCTAGTTGCATTTTTCCTTAGCTATCTTCTTCCCTAAGATTTCCCTAATCTTCTTCCCTAAGATTTCTCAAACTCCTACAGTTCAGTCCAACATACCCAGTAACAATCAATAGTCTTTCACAGTCTGAGAGCTAAGAATGAAGTATTTCAACTATCAGTAGCTAGTTTTTCAGGTCCAGATGTAAATGTTCATATGCATTCAACGACCAGAGCCAAAGGAAGGTGTGTTAGACTCTTAAAAAAGTGATGTCCCTAGTATTTACAGATCTTGCTGACTGCAGAGAGAGTTGCAGATACTCAGCATATTAAAAACAGTCTGCTTTTACACTGATCAGTTTTATATACTCTGTGTTGAAAGTCTGGAACTTAAAAATTCTTTCTTACGGATTGTAGGAATTTTCTTCCTGGATTTTTTCAATATTTTTTTTTCTTAGTGGTCCATTGGATAAATATTTGTATGTCTGTCTGTATTAACTCATGGAACCTGGACCAACCCATCACCACAAAGGATTTGAAATGGCACCATTTTTCATCTTGGTGTCTGATCTTTGAGGGTACAGAAGCTAATATGGGAAGATTTATATTAAATGTTATTTGAGGTTGTGTATCATATTTTTCTTGATTACCCTTATCTTATGGGAAGGTGAAATACTTTCCTTTATTCATTCGAGAAACTATTTCCAAGAACCTGTTTTAATCTCTCTCTAACTTTTTTTTCTTTAAGATTTATTAAAAGCTCATTTTGCTCTATTTAGAAAGAAGAGGTTTCGCCATGTGCTGCTGGTGCCTCTTGCACCAATCATTACCACTTAATTCTGTCCTTCTCTGGAACCTCCCCACCCACCCACCCACACATTTCACCATCTTACTTACGAACAGTACTGCCATGACACTGAACTGTTTTGTTTGCCCAGACAAAAGGCAAAGAATGGCTTATTTTATGATTTCGTTTTTAACTGATCTCAATGGGCATTTGTTCTATCAAGTGTTTTCCTGTAAATACTGAGAGAAAGCTTTGTTAGTAACCTATAGCTGTTCCTGAAGTTGATCTTCTTTCCTGTATGCCCTGAAGTGCAGTGAGTTACCTAAGACCATAGTCCAGCATCAAGAAAGATGTCAACAAACAGTATTCTGTCTGTCACAAACTTTGGTAAATGGAGAGTTGCTTCCATCTTCCTTCTTTGCTCTGAAAACCAAGGGAAAAGCCACAAAACTACTTGGAGAAAGCTTGGTTGGCATCAGTTACGAGTGATACAAGGGACTCAACTGAATAACTACCTGAACATTCTTGTTATTTATCAGGACCTTGTCAGATGATTCTAGGTGATCATAAATTCACTGAATGCTGATCTTTTTTTTGTTATCCTGACATAACTATTCACTGGCATGTGATTCAGAAATACTCCACAGTTTCCAATGATGTGCTTCTGAGACTAGTTTTAAGGCCAGGATTAACATTATTTCCTTGGGAAAAATTTACAGCATAACTATTTTAGAAAAGATGAGTAAAAATCCTAACACACTCACTCATTGGGCCAGCCTCACTGGATTGCTGTGCTAAAGCAGTTATATGGAACAGAGGACTTCTGAGGGACTTTTTTGCTCTCAAACCTCCCTTCAGAGATGTGATTTCTACAGGTGGCTACTTAGGGATTCATATATAACTGGGACCCTCTTTATGTAAAGATGTATTTGGTTTATCAATTTTCTGCCCAGTAGCACAACTACATGCTCTCATGCATTGGAAGGCTGGGGCCCACGTTACAGAACTCTTCCATGCAAAGATTCAGAGTCTTCAGAGAAAGATGCAGTACTCCGCAACCCTTTAAGCAGCATTTTCCAAGTGAGGGGTAAGAATTTCCTACCAAAGTCAAGAGGAAGGCAGTTAGTGACCCACCCTCAACTGAAAGGGGAGGGGCAGAGGAGGGAAGTGTTGCTTCACAGGAAGCCCTGTCGAATGCCTCCCCTCAGAAAAAGTCCCAAGAGGCACAGACATTTGTAGTGATGCCATGTGGGGTTCAAACTGGCAGTGTTCAAAGTGCGTTTAAAACAATTCTGAAAGTACGAAACACAAAAGTATTGATTTTTGAACATATTAATCGCAGCAATCAAATCCGAATTGCCCTGCCAAGTGTTCCTGTAAGATGTAATCACATTTTCACTGCCTCTTGTATCATTCACCTGAACACAGCTCAGCCTGAATATTAATTGCAACGCAAATTAGCATGTGTGCGAGACTGTTGGAGTTTAACTCCATTTATTCATTTTATGCACTAGAATTCAATACTGAAATAAATGAAAAGTTAGCTATGAGTGAATGTGTGGACAGAAAATCTACAATAATAACAAAAATGAGATGCTGGTTTCTGGGGTAGTTGAGGACAAGGTTTGGGTGGTTTTGGGGGGATTTTTTTTAAGCTCACCAAGTGACATATTGAGAAATCAATGTGTTATTTTTTCATTTTCTCAATTTCTTTTTGGCTTCCTATCCTGACATACTTACAATAGATGCACTGGCAACTTGATTTGTTCAAAAAAAAAAAAAAAGAAAAGTTATTTCAGGGTCTTCTCTTTGGGTAGATAGTGGATTTCAGGGACACCACTGATAAACTGCTAGAATAAAGGACCTCCCCAAAATAAGAAAAAGTACTTTTTCAATCAGTATGGATACCAGTCAGGAGTAGAATTCAAAGGGCCATCTTTCTTAGGGGAAGATAAAGAAACATGGCTTTAGCCTTCAGTAGATGAGACAATGAAAACATGACATGAATGGAACAAAGAAAACATGATATGAAATTTGTTAGAAGGACTATTGGATCTACAGTGTCTTTTTTTTCTCTTTTCTGGACACATATACCAAGTGCTATAAGTCATCAGCCACATAAAACACCTTATCTGACATCTCTTCAGCTTCTACAGACTTTATAAAATCTTGTTAGGGCCTCTTTTACCCATTTTGCTTAGAAATTTCTTTTTTTTTTTTTTCTTTTTTTTTTTTTTTTCTCAACAACAGCTTAGTGCCATTATGTTCTTCATAAAGACTATCTCCGAACTCATGATGGGATACATAAGAGTAGCGTAACAATACTTCAGAGTTACAGAAAGGATACAATCAGCCTCATAATCATACAGAAGAACTTGTGTCTAACAGAAAATATTGAAAGACCCAATTAAGAGCAATGTGATTTTTCCCTCATTTACCAATTGCTTTTTCGAGCAAGTGATTTCAAGAGAATTAGTTCAAAAGAAGCTGGAGCTAGAGACCAAAATGCCATAATTACAAAGAGCACAGAGTCCTAAAATTTGCGATACGTAAAACCAGTATTCAGCAACATTTCTCTCACAGATTGGTAGAAAGTTAAATACGTAAACTATGTCAGTCTTCAGATTATTAAAAATTACAATCTGAAGCAAGACTCGGCCTTTTACCACAAAGCTGGCACTGAAGAAAAAAAAATTACTGACTTGCTATACACATACCATACAAAACTACCACACATTTAATCTGTGAAAACAAATGGAGATCAAGATCAGATACAAGTATAGGGAGGAAATGTTAATTTCCCATTCATTGTAACGTCGTCCCTAGCTTTATATATTGACCAGAGCCCAACTTCCTGGCATAACAAATACAGACCAAAGGAGGATATTCTCAAATAATAAAATCTGGTTTACTCTGTCTTTTGCTACTGATCCCAGTGATCCATATTAGGAATAAAGCCCATATACTCACAGGGGGAATGAGGGGAAATCCTTCCATTTTGCAAGCTTGCAACATTCAGCCAACTTCTGAGTGAATTTTTCTTAATTCAGTTTTCAAACATCCAGAATAACTGACTTGAAAAATCACATGAAACAAACAAAATAAAAAACAACAACAAAGACAAAAAAGAAAAAAAAGAACAGAAGTGAGATCCTTGGACTCCGTGAAGTCCCTTTGCAGTGGTGGATCTCAAGATACGAGAAAGACCCTAACAAGTTTTCATAGTGTGCCCTAATAGGTTCTGAGGTGAACTTCTTCCCGAGTTGTATTTGAAGTTCCTGATTTTATCAAATGTCTGTAAAAGGGAGATAGCCCTTGGGTCTATCAGTGCGCTGTGACATCACAGCTTTTAGCCAGTTTGCATAAATCTCATTTCAGGGAGCTGCGGCACTGTAACAGGAAGTCTGCCCCGAGCCAGATCTGCCATGGGCAGGTGCTTACTGTATAATCAGCAACCCAGAGCCTGTGCCTGCTACCAATAAACAAGCATACGGGTACAGTGAGCTGGGGAAGCCTATGTGTTTCCCACTGTGGAGGAATCATAATGATGGTGCTGCTCTCCGGTTTAACGATCATAAAGCCTGGCAACTTCTGTGAGGACAGTGCAGTGGCATAGCCTTGCTTTAATAACATTTCTGTGTTGGAATTATGTGACAAAACTTAGAATGAAAGAAAAAAAAAAAAAAAGTATGCAGTATCAGGTACAGTCTTAAGTTTCTACAAAACACTGCATTTTTTTTTCTTCTACAAAACCAGTGTTTTATAGAAACCGAGCCCGTGAAACTTTCTTCATAAATTTGGCTATGGAACAAGATTATTCAGTGAAAGATACTGAGTCCTCTTACTAGTTTCTTGTGATTTCTCTTCTTTTCTAGGTACTGCAAGGAGAGAGCAAGTGGGAGAAAGGAGAAAGTGTTACATGCCCCAAATAATGGCTTTACTTCTCACAGAAAAGTACCTTTAACAGTGAGTAGAGAATGAGATTTGTAAACTTGTATCTGAACAGTCAGATGCTGAAACTTCATGTAGAGATTTTGCTTCAGTTCTTTCCATGTTTTTTCCCCTCTCTTTATCCCACTTATACTTGCTACTGCTTTGGCTGCACTGAACGTGTGTCCTTTTTAGCAAGGTCTGGGCAGGAGCAGTGTCAGAGGCGAGTGGGTCACCGTTCAGGATGCAGAGGGTGGGCCCTTGCTGCAAGGGGAGAACTCTCTCATTCTGCAAAATGTCTTCTTGCTTTGCATTTAGTTACTAGTGTCTTGGAAAAGTGAAGTTCCTTTGTCTGGGTTGTTCCCCTTCAATCTATGCCCATGTGCCACAGGTTCTGCTTTTGAAAGTAGCCTGTTCACCACTCACCTGGGTCTATGTGTGAGGGGGAATTTCAGCCACTACAAACTTCCTCCCTCATACACTGGTAAAACCAGAGGCCACTCACAAGTTCCTCTCGTTCCCCACCCTAAGGAACCCAACAAGCAAACCATATTAACAATTGGATAAGATCAAAATCATGATGGAAGATTAACTCTTGAAGCCCCAGACTGAATTTCACTAGCATCAGTTGATCCATGGGCATTCCATTCTTATTTTACTGGTACCATGAAATCTTGACATTAAGCTAGAAATAAGCAAGCTGCTGAACAGTCTAATTCTGTCTTGAATGATGATTCTTCAGTCTCCTTTTGGATAAAAGCCTGGGAGTGATCAGATCCACGTGGGGGAACAGGAAAAAAGACAAAGTACAATCCTGATGGTAAAATTTGGTGAAAACAGAACAGAAGGGAGTGAACAATAGCATACACAATCTTAAAGTGGATCATTGGATAATAGGTGATAAAAGTAACTGTGGAAATTGTATGTCTATTAAAAAGACTGTTCTGAACAAAGATGATGTGCAATCTGATTCTCAGTATGCTGGAAGTTACGTTAAGCAGTTACTGGCAGGTTTAAAAATGTTTTACAGAGAGGGTCTTCTATTAAAGGGGAATGTAACTGTGCTTAATACACTGGAGGATATTTCAGCACTGTCCCTTAGCACAGGAAATTGCCTAATAAGGATAGATATTTTGTACCAGCCTTAATGCACTCAGGGAAAGCTAGATTACCAACATTATCAGAATTAACAACTGTGTCTAACATATGAGTGATCATAAACACATGAAGCTTATCAATATAAATCTTCAAATTTATTCTCTGTATAATGAATGACAATAAAACAATTGGCCATAAAGCTTGGGGAAGAGCAGGAAGTCCAGAAGTTGATTAAGCTTCCTAGGAAGGAAAGAATCTCCATAAATGGAAATGCTAAAAATTAAACAAAAAGCTCATTTACACTATTATAGCTATTTAGAAACATCACCAGTACCAATCTTGCTAAAATTCAGCATAGATGATTTTCTCACTGTTGGATATAACTGGTATTTTATCCTATGTTTGTCATCACAGAATCTTCTCACTCCTAAAGGAAGGCCTACTAGAGGAAGTGCTTTTGGCCCAGATCCTTGCAACAATTTATTAGGTGATTTAGATGCAGAAGAACAGATGAAGTTATCAAACAATTGTGTGGTAGAAAATTGATTTCTAGGGATATATGATGCCAACTGCTTCAAAAGGCTTTTGAATTAGGGTAGGGATCCTTCTCCATGACGGGAATTTGGAGGACTGGAGATGAAACTGCTGAGCTGAAAGATTAAGTTTCTGAAAACACTTAATATTTATATTAATCTGAGATATTTTCCCTGTTAGCATCACCTCACTGTGTGCAGCTTCTTGAAGCAGTTCCTCTCCTATCTCTACCTATTTATTCTTCAAGCTATTTCTAACCACAAGCTGCCAAAGCAAAAGGTTTTCAACTTGCAGCCACATCACAGAGAGGTCCCTTTACCTCAAACCTTGCTTGGTGCTCAGAAGGTAATTTTTTTCCCTGCTAAAACCACATACAACATCACTCATCCTGAAGCCTTTTAAATCAGAAGCAGGTGTTTACATAGATTCTGCTACCGAGTTTGCTTGTAACAGTAAGGACAAGACCTCTAAACAAGAGATTCCCTTCTATCTTCCATATTCTTCCCAGAGCTATGTTCTCCATTGAACTTGTTTTATCTAGAGTTGATGTACTTTGTGAATCTTCTAAGACTGA
Source organism: Anas acuta (assembly GCF_963932015.1). Taxonomy (NCBI): domain Eukaryota; kingdom Metazoa; phylum Chordata; class Aves; order Anseriformes; family Anatidae; genus Anas; species Anas acuta. The sequence continues at coordinate 53,385,777 of NC_088983.1, read as the reverse complement.
ATATCCATTCAGATAGCATGAAGGGTTTGCCTTCTTCTCTTAAAAGAGCTTTTGAGTCTCTCTGACTGTAGAAGGTGTTGGGATTAGAGCTGTGGAGTACAATCCTCTCCATTTAACTCTTCATTACCCATACCATTACTGAGATGAAGACACTGAGCTGAAGTCTTTGTTGCATTTTTCCATTATGAAAGAGTAGCAGCAAGAACATGCCTGCTGCAAATTGCTGGATGAGAAAAATTTGTTACCACTTTTTTCTCATGTGGAGCTTCACCTTTGGCTCCTTGACAGTCTGAATGTAGACTCTACTGAAATATGTGCTCCCTGTTCCAATGTGATCAATCTCTCTGTGATCTTCCTTTGTGAGACCCATGGGTTTATTAGGATGGATACAGCTGAACAAAGACTTTTCTTGGCTGTATAGGCATCCTGCCCTAGAACTGATTTAGTTTGTAGTGGCAAAAAAGTGCTTTTGACAGTTGAGCTTTTATGAATTCCTGTATGTAACTGCATCTGTCCACTTTTGCAAGTGGGAAATGTCATAAAAATGTCATTAAAATATCACAGTCTTAACTGACTTAACTATGTTGGCAAAGACTTTCAAGTGTATACTGGACTAAATCCAAATCAGAGTGAAGATAACTGTTTTCTTTGAGAGAAAGAGGAATAATTTGGTTGTGTATTAATCCAAAAAGTTTCATAGTTGTTTTTTTGTTTGTTTGTTTGGTTGGTTGGTTGATTTTTTTCATTTGTTTTTTAGGAAACATATTATGATACACAGTCACTTGCACTAATGAAAAGCACTTAATTTATCATTTTATTAGAAACTTTTAAGATGTCCATAAAGCAGAATTCAGCAAAGTAGAAAATATCCCATTGGCAATTCATACAGCTTCAAGATGTTGGCATCCCTGCCACATTTGGTTATTTTCTTTACGTGGAAAAACTTGTTTTGGCTTTCAGGCATGTTCAGACAGGTAAAACGTGATGTTAGTTTTTAATGGTCTTCTGCACTTCTGCATTCTGAAGGCAACAGATTTTCAATTCACACATTCCTGCTCATTTATAGCCATCCAATCTCTCAAGACATTCATGTCATCTCAAACAATTAAAATGTAGCAGTGTCCTAATGCCATCTACTCTACATTCCAGAGTCAGTTGCATCAGTAAGATGCAAGCAGTAATGTTTAATATCCCCTCGCAGAGTTATGCCTTGAACCTCCTGTCTAATCTCTTGGTTCCGTGTAAATGAATCTGTCAGTTTCCCTGAGTCCCCTGCCGAATCAGACCCTTTACTAGTCAAAATTAAACTATAAATATGAGGTGCATCTGTGATGTGGCTCAATAAGGGCATATCTGTAGTTGCTGAAAACTTAACAACCACCCTGTATCTGCTTTGGGGTGACGTCTCTTCAGACTGGCTCCAGCCTGATTACGTGGACTGAACTCCCCCATTTGTAGTTGCAATCCTGAGCTGCATCTTCCAGTTCACTGTCATAGGAATGAATCCGGTTTGTGAGCTCTCAAAGTGCTCTCTGGTACAAATTTCTAAAAAAAAATGCACTAAGTGGAAAGGATCAGGAGATTCATTTTGGAAGTGCACTTATGGTCTCGACTAAATTGCTGATCTAGACCCACCATTAGGATTCTATCAGTGGGGGCCATAAGGGACCGCCACAAGCTGCATCAGAAATATCTCTGCTATGTGAGATGTGATTTGGATATTTAACGGTTCTGTTTTGAGAATGCAGCTGTATCTAGGAAGATCTCGGAAGATGGCTTTCCACACTTGCATCTCATTAGGTTTGTATCTCTGGGAGTAATCTCCCAGAATTCAAAAGAGAAGAGCACAATTCACAGATCCCCAATTCTTTAGGTAGATGGGTTACAACTGCACTTCCTGTTCTCTGCCATCACTTTGACAAGGACTTTGTGTCCGAAATTTTGCATATACAGAAGAACTGAAGCACAAGAAGCCAGTGCTCTGGGTACATCCTCACAGGAAGCATTTGGCTGTGTAAGAGCTGAATTGTGCATACAAGCCCCATGCTACAGCTTTATGTGACACTTGTATGACTGGGACAGGCGTGTATGACTTGTATATGACAAAATCTGTAGCATATTTTCTAGAGACATTTTTCTTACAAAAGTAGTTACTGATAAGAAAAATTGTATTTGAAGTTTTTATTTATTTATTTATTTATTTTTGTAATGCTAAGCCACTTTTACTATAAGAAATTAAGACACATGCAGTTAGGTTATTTAGTCTTCAGTTTTGCTTTCTTTCCGGTGGAACTTTTCAGCCTTGAAATCTTCAGGGTAAGGTAAAAATCTGACATTTTTCACTAATCTTCAGGTAGAAAAAGTTAACAGCTTAGAGGTAAGTAGCTCCATCTTAAGCTGTTCAGTTTGGTAGAACAACAGTTTGCTTACTGCTTTGACAAAGGTTACATCAGCCATGCAAAGACTGCAGGCCTGCAGGAGCTGACCTTTTTTTTGTTGTTTGGTTGCAGATGTTTTGCTCTGTATTTTGCAACTGTATTTTTTATAAAGTTGTTCTGCTAACAATATCTAGATTGACAGTGTATTTCCTCTCTGCCATTGTTCTCATAGCTGCAACTACTGGTCTTCTAACTTGGCTTTTTTTTTTTTTTTTTTTAAATGCAAATAGTTTTCTGTAACTCCAGTTCAGTATTTAACTGTACTGAACTGTATTTAAGTCTACTTCTTGTTGTGCCAGAAGTATTACATAACAGTACAGTAATTGAAGAAAGACTAGGGAGGACCAGATTTGTGAAGGGTCTTAAAAGGACTTCAAAACTTGTTTTTGATGTGGTAATTCAGAGGATTTTAGTGTGGAAATATGAAAGAGAGAATTTGAACAGTATTCCCTCTTATGCTAGAGGAAGGAGAGAAAAGGAAAAAATGAATCTGAAGACAGAAAGCCCAGGGAGAAGAGACTGCCATCATTTGGGTCACTGGTGGGTGAGAGTTTAAGCAATGAAAGGAAAGTGAAAAAGTTTGATCTTACAGGTGTCCTGCAAGAGGAAGCTGCACATCCTTGATAAAGCCTGCTTGTGTAGATTGGCATTGTGTCAGAGACAACACCCGCATTAGAGTGAGAGTAGGAAGAACAGCTTTGCTCAAAAGGTAGAAGGGAAGGAAAAATGAGAGGTTTTGTTTTGCCATGTTATACTAGTGGAAGCAGTTAAACGTTTTAAGGAATATTGCAGAAGAATATGCCAAGAAGTGTAGCTGCATGTCAGAAAATGAAACTATCTTCCCATTTCAGGGGAAGAGACCTCCACAGATCAGTCCAAGCTAACAGTGTGGAGACTCTAAAGTCTCGTGACTAGGAAGATTTCGTTCCAGAACAAGATGTGCATTGTGGGAGTGCAAAGCAGCAGAATGCTCTGGATGTTAAATGCTTGTGTGTGGCTGAAAGGAAAAAAAGGGAAAGAGGAACTTGGGGTATCTTAGTGTATACAACTGGATCAATTCACAATAATTCCCAGAAGGAGTTAAACATTTTCTGGGGTTAAAGTGAATCAGAATCTGCACACCGTGTGCTGGAAATTCCCTAAATGATTTCAGTGGTCATTAAGAAAAGGGAAATGGTTCTTTTCTGAGTAGGAGATGGTAGGAGACAGAGGAGTAGACACCAAAACAGAGTCATGGCTGAGTATTTATAATTCAGCTGACTCTGTCCCCGCATTGCAGGATTCCTGCCAGCTGAGAAGAGGACAGACTTTCCAATGGCTTTGTCTGTTGAAAAAGTTTGTTGTTTTTTTTTTTTTTTTTACTAATGGCTGACTTCTAACATGATCGATTTAGATAGTTACAGTTCTGTTAGGAATCCTATGTGCAGGTACTTACAGCATGGACGCATACAGGTAAAACTGACGACAGAAGTGCTCTGTGGATAAATGGAGCTTCCCCTCTTCTGTAGTCGCCTTGTTCCCACTGAAATACTGGATTGTTTATTTAAGAGAGGGACTACATTTTATGTAGTTGATAGTTGTAGTGTATTATTACCAATGTTGTTGGTTTTGTTCAATTCAGTAATACTACAATTTAGTTTAACTAACACAAGTACTGTGTTTAGATCTATATTTTCCAGTCATGATTTAGTGACTTTTCAGCTTATAGTCTGCAGGCCTCAGCAAGACCATGAAATATTTCTGAAGGACCACAGAAAAATAACAAAAAGTTTTCAGTGGGCTTAAATTGAAAATGCATGTTTGCATCTATATGGAAACATTTTAGAGATCTGCAAGTAAAAGAGTTTATGAACTCCGTGACCTAGAGGAACCTACTGATTTTCTTTGTATAGCTTTTCTTATAAGTACCATTTGCCCCCAGCCAAGCTGTTGTCATCATTCCCCAGTCCCTATCTGGCTGTAAGATTTCCGCTGTTTTGAGAAGTAAAAAGCATCTGTCCCAAGTTAGTACCCACATTTTTCTCCACCAAACCAACGGCAAAATTTGCTTTTGGTGCAGCAGGTAGAGGATGAAGACCTCAGGAGTGCTGGTGTTATTCAACTCACTTTCCCAACTTCAGTGTTTCCCCATTCTTCTATTCCTCCACATGATTGCTTTTGGCTTCTTTTGTAGTAATTCCTCCTTGATCCTATGGCTAGAAGATTTTTTCACTCTTTTTTAATGCAACCATAAAGTTTCTGGACAGCACTCTACTCACCCATCCACCCTGTCTCTGGTGTTAAAGATGTCTGAGGTCTCGTAGAAAATTCCTCTACAAATGAAGATCTCAGTATTGCTTTTGCTTCACAGCAAATGTTCTGCTCATGATATCACTTTATACGCGCAGTGCAGATTACTGTCAATTTAGAACAACTGCATTGCTGACTGCCCTGCTATGGTTTAACCTTCCAGAGGTTGCAGAGGATTTCTTTACTACTGGTTTATGGGAATGCATTGTAGTTTATGCTACTTAACTATATATGTTGAGAGCAAAATTCTGCTTTGTACTGAATATTTGTGAATATGCAGAGCCCTTTGAGTGCTTTGGAATGGAAATGATGGCGGTGGGTACAGAATTTAAAGCAAATCTGGTGTGCAATTAAACAGAAACCCACAGCAGTAGCTGCTGGACTGAGCTCACCATGTAGTTTCCAAACAAGCTGACTGCAGTAGGAATCGTGGTTTATAAAAAGCTGCCAGCAGTGCTGAGCTGGTGAAGAGAAAGAGGAAGCTACAACGGGAAAGAGAAAAAAAAGCACAACCAAAGGCAACTTCACTTCTCCGACTTTACTGTTTTTAAATAGATTTGGCTCTAAGTGGCTGGTGATAGTGCTGTGAAGAACAGCGATAACCTCACAAACTGAGAGCCCAACAATGTTTATCCCTTTCTGAACACCACCTGCAAATCGGCTCCCAGCTCTAAGGGACTTCTGTGTATTTTTATGCATACATGTGAGAATTTGTGTATGAATGTAAGTATGAATATTATACACCATGTTACCAAGGCTATTGCTCAATAACATGCCAGTAAATAGGAGTTTACTGGAACAGCTTTTGCCATTTTACTCCTCCTTTGCACAGTATGATGAGTTAGCTTCTCAAGCTTGTTTCCTTTTGTTGCCGTCCACTTCAGGCTGTGGATTTCACTTTATTCCTCTTGACCTAGGAAAAGTGAAATATTGCTTCTCATCCTCAAACTACCAGTAGCAGGAAATCATCTGAGGCACTATTGACTGAATCATCTTGTATTGGGTGTTAGGACTATGGGAAGGTGCTCTTGAAGAGTTCAGCTGGGGACGGTGGCACAGGGTGACTGCTTTCACATTGGGAAGGACGTCTAGCTGATCAGAGGTTCTCTATCCAGAAGGCAAGCCTCCTGTTAGGTTATATCTTGGGTCTTATTACAAGTGCTAAGCCAGGCAATAGAAGATATGCCGCACCAGAGGGAGGGTGTAACTGGATAGCTGAACCCAGGAAGCAGAGAGGAAAATAACGTGAGAGAAGCTGATGATTAAAATTAGCTGGATTAGAGATTCCTTTACTTTGTGTCGCAGCTTTGAATCATTGTGTTTTAGTTGAGATGCATTAACTTTTTGTAGATCTAGTCGGAAGAATATAGGAAGAAGAAAACATTGCAGAGGAAAAGACCTTTGGGATTCCACAGGTTAATTTTGTGTTGCATTTTATAGTTGGCTCCCTGCAAGAAGGACCTGGTAGAGACCCTCTTGCAGGTTCATTGCTCTGAACACAGAGAATGACAATGAAAACCAAACAAAGGTGCCACAAAGTGTTTCAATAGCTCTGCTAATCCTCAGAACAAGGCTGCCAGGGGCACACCCTAGAAGAATTGGGCATGATCCTTGAGGATAAACTGAGGTGGTGTTTAATCTACCCTGGTTGTACCATTAAACTCACATGGTTGCAGTATGGGTCACAACACTGGCCAAGTCTCCTCTGCATGTGGGCGGCAAAGGGCGGCTGCAGAACACATGAATCCTGTGACTTCCCTGGCAGCTAGAATGCTGATCACATTTGTAAAGGGTTGTCTAAGTACCCAAAATTTATAATAATCATTTATTACCTTTTATCATTGACTTTTTGGCACCAAACCTATTAGTGTGTTTTTTTTTGTAGTGCCTGAGATAGTTGTATATACCAAGGTATTTTCAGTTCTGTTGTAAGAGCCATTTACATGTAGCAAATAGCAATGAGTGGGATCTGCAGTGCTTTTTTTTCCTCTCTCTGAAATATGTGAACATCAAATCTTCAAGAGAGACAAGGCTAAAATTATTTCTCTTCACAAGTTATCTCGTGACAATGAAAGAATAGCCTAATCAATATGTATTCTTCCTCAGAATCTCTGTCAGAGAACATTCCCCATTTCTTCCCATCCCAATCTTGCATGAGGTCAGAAAAGACGAGCATTTTCGTCGTGGCCACCATGTGTAAGTGTGGAGAGACACTGTGTAACTCCTTTTCCATCCAACAATTACACTTAGTTCTTTTGCAGCATGCATAACTGAGGGAACACTCCCAGTTAGTTTCTGCTATCACGGAAAGAAAGTTTCCTAAGTATTTTTCTGTTTATTCTCATGATCTAATCAATTCATAGATCAAACTGGATGGAGCTATTGTAGCTAGTCATAAAACCATGATTCCTGAGACAAGACTAGTGCACAGATCCTCAGCACCTTTATGGTCATTAAAGGGTCCCATCAAAGGCAATAGATCTGCTTTGAAAGACACAAGGACAAATTTTGCATCTTGACTCCAAAGCACTGTATCTGGAAACCCAGTGTTGGGAACATCTCTGGTTAAAGATGTTTAACTGGAGTAAAAGACATAAATTAGGAATCCGCTATCATGCTGCAGAAACACCTTGTCCAGAGATTTTGTCTTGATCCTAGGGCATTCTTCTCACAAATCCTGTCAGCCAGTAGGGCCTCCCTCTTTTTTTAGCATTTTAGCATACTCCAATGAGGCTAAAACTGTTTTCTCAGCCTGTCTTAGAAGTATTATGTTCACATTACATTACTCTGTGACCTGACAGGCAGATTGAATGCCAGGTTTGGGAGACATTTTCTAGAGTCTGTAGTGAGGACTCCACTGGTCAGTTTCCTAGCAGTCAGAAATTGCTAATTTGTTGTTGTGGAATCTACTTGGAATCAATATCAGCAAAACATCTGAAGTGGTTTTAAAGTGACTATGTAATCCTTCTGTCTCTGATTCTTCAATTTTTGTGTGCATGGATCTCCAAGCCACTTTCTTCCTTCACATGTTATATGCCTTTTACCAGTGAGAGGTTGGCTTTGTTGTGGAACAAAGTGGCTGTTAGGATTAGGTTCTATTTTTCTTTATTTTCCTTCCAGCTGTATGAGGATAAAGGGCACACATTCTGCTCAATACCAGCTATTAAAAAATGTAAGGCCTCTCACACATACACACGCACCACAAGTAGGATCTTGTACAGGTCTTCTGCATTAGCACAAAGTCTTCCTCTTCCATATTCCCTACCTTTCTATCCAAATTTTTAAATTTACACATTTAATATTCACACACGGTCTTGGTCCTGAGCAAAGAGGTTATCTGCAAAATGAGAATTGGACCCTGAATTCCTAACTACCTCCTTCTGTGTTGTCATCCAGCCCTGCAACTTCTCACAAATATGTTATTTTATACAGTGATATGAATTTGTTAAATTCTGGGAAATGCTGTCACCGCAACTTTTCCTCTTTAACAGACTTTAGATATATCTAACTGATAGCTCCAGGCTCAAGCTTGTACTCATGCCCATACCACTTGACCATCTGAAGTGAAAACACTAGTATTATGTCAAAGGACAAGACTGCAGATCCAGAGCAGACACTGATGATGCCTATCGCCATGGGAAAGAACAAGGTGCCAGATTGCCCAAGACTGTATATGCATGATTTCCTTAGAAGTCCCACGTCCCACACTTTGCTAGTGCAGTCCACATTGATGTTCATCGGTCTGTATTTATCAAGAAGAAGAGAGGATCAGGATTGCTTTTAGTTAACTTATTCATTGTCCTCTGCCAGAGGTCAGACCATGGACACAGTGCATCATCTGTAACCATAATGCAATTCAGAGGCTCTTTCTGTAAAAGCCTGCTGTTATTTCACGTACGTTCGTGCTGCTGATAATCAGTGGATAAACAACTTTCATAACAGCATTGCAACCCCCCTCCCTGCCTCCACCCAGCAGTCTGGCAGTTGACTTGATGGTTAGCCACGGACTCACAGCAGTCTTGGGTAGCCAGACAGCAGCCTCTATGGTCAGTATGGGCTCTGTCGCTCATGGGATGTGGTTCCAAAGGACAAGGCAGACTTATCACACGGGTCTGTGAAGGTCTGCTTCCTCATGAAGGCATTTTGGAGCCACTGCTGGACATTAGTAACTGCAAAGTGATGTGATTTCATCCCCTGTGTTGAGTTGCAGAAAACTGTTTCGGTTCCAGTAAACACTGTTGTACATTTTGCGAAAATTAGTGTCGTTCACCATGTTGTCCAAAACTAGTGTGTCTTCCATTTTACCACCCTCCACGTCTTTTAGTATTGCATTTCCTCCCATGTTCTGAGACCTGTCTCTCCACACTGCTTCTTCAGTTTGTGAACACCTCAGCTGAGGTTAGAAGGAATTGCCCTGCAGGAGCAATGGTAGCTCCATAGCTCTACAAAATCAGCAGTGTGCCAGACACTCAAAGATGTATGTGATTGAGGTCTGCAGTAATTCTAGTTTTAAAGCCAGGAAGGAAAAGTAAGCTATTTTTTAATGCATCATGGACTGATTCTCAGAAGACTTTTTCTCAATGCTGTGTAGGAAAATTGGGATGTGTCCTTTGTTATCCTAGTGTTTCAGATGCAAAACCCTGTGTAGATACTGCTAAACTAGTTTGATGAGATTTTCATAAAAGAATGGGGATAAAGAAATGGGCACATGAAGGTAGAGCTTCTGAGCCAGAAAAGGAAGATATCTAAGAGTTTGTCCTAATTCCTTGCATTCTCCAGCAGAGCCAGTGTCTTTATCCTATGAACTGGGATCTCAGAAACCCCACGCTTTAGCTCAGAGAGCTTCAGATTAAATCAGTGAGTGAAAAGAGGAGAAAGTGAAACAAATGCAGTACAGGGAGAGGAACCCAAGCTCTTTCGTATTCACTTCTCTGTGAAAAGACTCAGAGCAGGCCCATAGCAAGAATTCAGAAAGCAAGGGGACATTCATCTGCATTAAATATTTGTGTAAAATACAGTCTAAGATTACAGAGGACCAGGTGAGAGCAGGAGGGTACAGAAATCCAGGAAGTAGAAAATGTTGTGCAAGTATTTGGGAATATTTTAGATGATGTAGCGTATGGTCCAGCTAGACCTCTAGTTAAAAGCAGAGGTGTTAGCATGTAGGCAGTAGAATACAAAGGGCATTCTCTATTATGTGTATTAAATGCATCCAGCACAACCTAAATATTTGGCAGTCATCTGGATTGAACATATCACTTTGAGGCAGGAGATTTGCAGTAAACTCAAGGAGTAACAGAGCAATTTGTTTTAAATAGTAGTCTCTGTTCCTCTCTGGTCTGGCCCCAAATGTCAGGACCACACATAGCTCCCTGGCAAGGTCCCACACATCCTGCCTTCTGACACCGCTCCTTTCAGCCTTAAGAGAGGCCTTTTAGGCTCCGATTTTCTCACTGTCTCCTTTTCATTTTGTATAGTTATTATTTCCATAATGTAGACCTGGGCTGCTTTGGGGCATGGTGATGAAGACAACAGCAGTGAATTGAGGCGTTAATTGTGAAACTGTCTGGAGCAGGGGGAGCTTTCAATTGAGAATTGAAATGGACTAAAGTTGTGTTAGTTTGACAAAAAAGTCTAGTGTTGTGATGGATAAGTTAAAGCATAGAGGAAAACCTAATATTCAATTCACTGAGCTTAGTGCATGGTAAAATGCACACCGCCTTGTCTATGCAAGATTTCTCAAGCATATTTATTAGCATGTGTTAGCTAACAGGTGTTAGCCTCAAATTTCTAGACAATCTAGGGGCCAATGTGAGTCTGGAGCTCACAGTGCGCTATGAGTTTAACTTCTCTTCTCTTCTCTTCTCTTCTCTTCTCTTCTCTTCTCTTCTCTTCTCTTCTCTTCTCTTCTCTTCTCTTCTCTTCTCTTCTCTTCTCTTCTCTTCTCTTCTCTTCTCTTCTCAATTGGAGTAGAGAATGTTTCATATCGATATGAAAATTTTAATAACAATACTTGAGGAAAGGTGTAACAGGACAGATTTATTCTGCATCCTTAATACTACATCAGAGGATTTTTTTTTCTGAATTTAGTATCCTTGAACCCTCCAATGGTTTGAATGTTTGTTGGTCAAAAGTCTGTGTAAAGATAGTTGTGTGTTTCAGTAGCAACCTTCCTGTCCATCCACTGTTACTGACTTGTGGTTTTTCTAAAAGCCCCATGATGCTTCATGTTTTTCATATTAAATATATATATATATCTTGCTCTTATTATAGAGAATGGGCTGTTTCTCTAAGAATGGAAGATAAAGTGAACAGAAAAAAATCTTTTCCAAGACTTTTACGATTTTTCTATGAGTCTCATGACCAGCTGTGGTCTGGCTCTTGACTTCTGACTGTTTGGCGCCCTGGGCATTCCCCAGCCTCTTTGTAGTGCTCGAGCAGGTAGCCCAGCACCACCAGATGTAGAGTTCCAACTCTGGAAAGATTCGGGATTTTTCTGTAAGGATGGGATGGTGATTCATTCTGAGCTCTCACAAGACAATCATGCAGCTGCCCCTGTTTCAAAATCAGCAGCCCCGCCAGCTCGTCTCCATCAGCCTTGAGAAAACAGGAAGCACAACGGCCACCACAGGAAGTGGTGCGCTCTTACACCCACCCCAAAAAACTTAGCTGCTGAACCTATTGCAAAATGTTAACAGAACACTGCAGGGTACACAGAGAAAGAGAGGAGAAATCTGCTGACCTCTGGGTGCCTCTGCAGTTCCCAGCTTCAGTTTCTCAGGCCTATCGCTTAACTCAGTCATCAACATGTCCAGTGTTTGTCAGTCATCGCAACTTAAATCCCCTGTAGTACAGTAGGATGCTCTTACCAGAATGTGAAGTTTTATTCTGAACTGTTTTGTTTCATCCCCAACATCTGTACAGAAGCACTGTAAGAGGCTTCTTGTCTGGGGGGCTGACAGACAAAGATAGAAATAGAGAAGATGGAGAGGACCGTGTTTTGTTCATCATGATTAACTGTGTACTCATTTCCTTGGTAACTTGGAAGAAAGGGTGTTTTAGGGTGGAGATGTGTATGTACGTCTTGTGATTCAGATATTTTTCATATTAAATATGAAAAAGTGTTTCTCACTCTCTTGGTTGCAAAGAAAGGAGTGAACCATAACATTGCAGAAAATAGACGGGCCTTCTATATATAAAGGAGGAGCACAATGACTTGCTCTGAGTAGGAAACACCATTCCTTGGGTGTGCTACATGGAATACAGAACCAGAACAGGCTGAAAGAGAAGAACAGGGTATTCCACAACAGGCAGAAGAGATGAGATACAATATGCAAAAGGATTTTGAAATTTGAGAAGTTTTTTTATTGTGCTCGTGTTCTAAAAATGATCTTGAAAATGCAAGCTTTTGTGCTGGTTGATGGGAAAATCAAATTTTAGTGGGGACTTTTAGAATCAAAAAGCAGAATTTTTGAATTAAAGAATAAGTAAGTGCAAAATAAGTGCAATAATGGATGGCAGAAGAGGGTCAGGAATGGAAGATGGTGCTAGCTATTGAAACTAGATCTAGGCATTACTTTTCTGCCAGATGTTTAATTTGTCCAATAAGTGGGAAATTGGGGATCTGATCCTGGAAACTAAAATACTTGTAAATTCTTGTTAAATCCTGTGAATTCTTTAGGCCAAACGATTGAAGCTGTTGAAAACTAAAATTTTTTGTTCTTTCAAAATTTAACAAAATTTGAAGTGAAAAAATATTTAATTTTGACTTGAAAGAAATGTTTCATTCAATTCATAATTAAGTATTGGAGGATTTCCATTTTAGTAAGAAAATTTTAAAAATGATTTAGGGTGAAAATGAATTTGCCAGCCTTCCTGTTATTTTCTTTATTCTGTCTTTCTTTCCCCCCTCTTTTCTTTCCCCCCTCTTTTCTTTTCTTTTCTTTTCTTTTCTTTTCTTTTCTTTTCTTTTCTTTTCTTTTCTTTTCTTTTCTTTTCTTTTCTTTTCTTTTCTTTTCTTTTCTTTTCTTTTCTTTTCTTTTCTTTTCTTTTCTTTTCTTTTCTTTTCGCCAGAGAAAGTCAGTTAATCCCACAATTCTAACCAAACAGAGAAGAAAGTTCAGATTCCTAAAACCTGGTCTTCAGCAATACTGAAAGACAAAAAATATTAAGAGCTATATTGCAGAAGTGCTGAAAGTCCTACACGGAAAGTGAATGTAGATTTGAAGGCAGTGTCATCAGAACATTAGAGAAATATCCCTAGGAAGTTGGCTTGGTTTTACTCAAGCAGCAAACTTACACACAGATCCTTAACCAGACTTGCTTTCTTGTTAGAGACAAATATCCTATTTAGCAGAGTGGATAAATGCTTATATCTCTTCGTTAGTGTTAGGTCCCAAATGTCTTTCTTGTCTGCCACAGTTTAATTGATCTTATTCTATGGTGAATGGAAATGCAGCTCTAGCAGAAATAAATTAAATATTTTACCTGCTTCTGTTTCTATGGGGACTCTTCTTTCTAGATTTCTGCTCTCCAAATTGCTTTAGAATTGATTTATTTTTTACTTTTAGCACAGCTTACTTTTGAAAATACTTAATCTGAGGAGAAAACATGATAATAGTTCATTTTGAAGTAACTCATTGTATACAGATTGTTTCCGTTTTGCACAGTCATTCAGCGGGCAACTTCAGTTTGTCTTGTAACTCCCCTCATTACGTTAACTCTCTTAACAGCACACGCTTCGGAATTTTTCTAAAGCTCATAACTGTTCTTTTTTTCCTACCATTAAATGCATTTTCACTTCAAGTGTGCACAGAGATTAGCAACATGCTTAGTTCCAATATTAATATGTCCATATTCTCTTCATTTTGATCTAACATCTCTCTTCCTGATGGTTATTCTGTCTGTTGGCTATTTTGAGAATTCTACAAATATTCATAAATCATGACATTTACTGGACATAATATTGCTGTGCTCTTTTCTCCTGATAACTAGGATAGTTATCTTTTTCTCTTGGTGGCGAACTAGACAAAAATTATGTCTTACCCTAGCCAGTATTACTGGCCACTTTTTTTGTGTCTGGTAAAATCTTTTAGTTCACACACACTTGTCACAAATTTTCCGTGGAGGTGTTAATTAATTATTTTTATGTGGACAAACTAGCACATCCTTTAGCTCCAAGATATATCTTACTACTCTGCATCCTCACAGAAAAGTAACTAGCGCACTTAAAACCTAGGGTCTACATCAAATTCTGTCCTTTGGGAATATTGTGCATACACTTGAAATTGGATTTCTGGGACTCCATATCATGACTTCTGGGGCTCCATGTAAATGTAAAAAAAAAATAGCCTGTACTAAGGGTGGAGGAGATCCTTATTGTGCCTGCTGATGTGAATATCTGGAAATATTCTGGAAAGGAACCATTCAAAAATAAACTATTCCAGCAGTTCTTCGCCAGTTACTTTATTAAACTTTGACCACAACTCCCAGCTTTCTTCCAGATGTTTTTCAGAGGCCTGATACATGTATTTATCTCAACCTGTTTCTAGCCTAGCTTAACATTTATGGAGACTGTTTTTCTCTTTTTGGCCTGTCCAAAGTGAGTATTATTAACTTCAGCAGATAAAAATGTAAGTTCTGAGAGGAAAAAATCACAAATTATCATTCATTTTCATTACACTAACGTGCAATGTAGATGAAGAGGGACACCGTGGATTTTAGTCCTCTCAAAGTTTGTTTAAGACTTGTTAGACTAGATCATGCTGTCTGAAATTTGTACCTTATTAGTGTACCTTATTAGTGGTTTAATATGCAGTATGAAAATAATCAAATGTGTGAGGCAAGAAATAGAAGGTAATGGGTACATTTTATGCAAATGTACTCAAAAAGTGTTCAGGACTAGCGACTTCTAAGTGTTTAGGAAGCTATGAGATTGCTGTAGTCAGACTTTTTTGGGGCCTCTCAGTAGAGAAAGCATTGATTGGTTGGATTTAACACAACACTTTGGAAGTTAAGCAGGTACAAAATTGCCTTTAAGGATAGAAAAATCTCCCTCAGTGAACGAAGGCATACATGTAACTTGTGTTAAACTTTGTCATGTGGGTAAAGCTTTGAAAAAGGGAAAGCAGTCTTTCAAACGTGGACATAATCAGTGCTCTTTAAGACCCAAATCTGCCCTGAAAGAGGCTAAGCTAGTTACATTTGAGTCTGTTTCTTTCAGTTCTTTCTTAATATTTCCTCAGAAAGAACTTTTTCAGACTGCTGTGCTGCTATAATCTCTCCTGCCTATGACTCTGCCTGGGTAGTCACTGAGCTTGCTCCTCTAGCTTTTCTTTCAACTGTTGCTGCTGAGACTATAGAAGATGATCCTCAGGTAAGGATCAGAAATGCATAGCAACAGAAAGTATCATTTCTCCACTAGCCACTCTATAACATAAATTTCTTAATTCAGACCAATTTGTTTTGATTTCTTTCTTTACCTTTTTATTGCTTAAAGCAAATGCTTTGGCTTTACCTTAACAAAATCTGTATCTAAAATCTGCAAATTATGTCTTTTGAATGATAGAGGGTTTCTACATACCAATTCCATTCTGTTTCCTCCAAATTCACTGAGAGGGAGTGATTTCCTTATGCCAGGAATTATGTGACAGAGCTAGAGCTATGGTCAGCATAGAGCTGAATTCAAAGGAAGAACAGATATTTGTTTCCCTTCTTTGTGAACACTTTAGCAATTTTAGCCCTATTTAAAATTATTCTTGTTCCCAGATTTCAATTATACAGATGTTTACAGTAATTTTTCCCTTCGAGCAGACAGCTTGAGTCTGAATCAGATGACAGAATGATCGGACAAGGTTGCCCAAGGACAATGTTTGTTCTGCTCTGGGCATTGCTAAGGAAATGGCTGAAGCTGCCATAGAGGTGCTTGATAAACCCACACTTGCTTATTCTATACCTTCAGGAACATACCAACTTTCTGTACTGCATAAAGCTTCAGAAGATCAGGTAGAAAATCTTTTTTACGATTGGTTAAAGACCACTTTGAGGAGATTAGCTCAGATATTCTCTGTTGGTTTTTTCTTTCTTCTTCTTCTTTTTTTTTTTTTCCACTCCTTCCTGTCTTTTGTATTTTTCATATTATTTACCACTGAAGAGTTAGAGATTGATTTTGTTGCAGCATCTTCCAGAACCATTAGTTTCAGTCTTTGGCCTTCAAAAATATCAGTCTCAGTCTCTTTGACTATGCACAAAGAAGCTGGGCTTCATTTAGGATTTACATTTCCTAGGACGAAAAACAATTAGAATCATAGAAGGCTTGCTTGGAGGGGAAAAGAAAAAGTTAAAGTAACCAGACCATTTCTACCCTGCATTTGTCGTAGTTGGTGATAAGCTTGACTGTATTTCTCCCCCACCCATGCAAACATGGAGCTTTGTTTCTGTATGTCGCAAATGGCATGATTTTGCATTTCTGCCTGCCTACTGGTTTGGGTGAAGTAGAGCAGTGGAGCTTTGCAGAGCAGGACAGCTGGGTGAACTGCTCATTGCTGTCTGATTCTTTCTCTTTCGAAGTGAGTTGCGCTAGTCCTTGAGGGAAGGAAGGAGAAGATGGTAGTTTTGCAAAAACATGCTTAGTGACACTTCTATTCTGTGGCAATCTTGGAATTTCCCAGAAGGCTTTTGTTTCTTGTAGCTCCTCTGATGTATTTCTTCTCCAGTTTCTTTCCTAAGTCTCTAAGCCTTACACAAACTTGGTCACTCTCTGTAAGTAATACAATGGAAGACTAACCTTTGACCCGTCCAGACCCTTTGGAATACCAGGGCAGCAATAACTCCAAAATGAAATGGAGGTAGGGCTGCTTCTTGCCTCTGGTGGATGGATTTTATCAGAATAGGTAGTGCTGATTTGTATCACTAAGCCACACCAAGGTTATACAAAGAGCAGCAAAGCCCCAGGAGCGTAACAGTCGGTCTGCTCCTAACCTCAACTTTTATCTCTCACAGCCAGCTTCCTTCCCACACCACAAGCACCACGTGTTATTTTACATTGAAGCAACACTCAGCAGCTGAGGTCTATTTGCCCATAGAATGGAAGGGGAAAAAGCAGATGACATGAACACCAGATGGGTGGACAGCACAAGGACTGACAATTATGGAGCAATGCTCCTATAAACCAGTGCCAAACCACTGCATGCTGCTGTCTGTGAGCTTTGGCATGCTGTGGCTGGGCTCTTCATCTGCCCTTTCTTTTTGTCTTGAGCTGTTACCTTCACCTGTAGGTGATGAGCAGTGAATGTAACTAACAACTACTGAATGAAATGAGAGAAATCTGAAGGAATTGGGGTAATAACACCTGCTTCGGTCTGCTGGAAGGCACCCATGACTAACACCAGTGCCACCCGGTGCCCCAGGGGGATATAGTTATGGTAACTGGAGGGTAGTGCTAGCTCCCATAGGGTTCCATCACTAAAAGATCACATCATCCTCCTCTTGATCTGAAATTTGTTGAGCCCTACTGATAAGTAGGGAAACTGATTGTACTCTTTTGTGCACTTCCTGCAAGTCATCTCTACAGCAGGAAGAGTGGTGCTTACTGCAGTTCATGAAGAGCGAGGCCTTCTAAAGCCTTTGGCAGGAGATAAGTCCCTGGTCGTATGTGCCTGAAAAACAAGCAGGAAACAAAGGAAAACTTAAAGCCCAAGGATAAAAGTCTACTTGAGTAAGAATGCATTAGTGTTTACTGTTGAATTACTGTTGAATTACTAACCAACACAACAGATATTTGCTTGTTGAGGGTTTCATGCTCAATGTGTTACAGAAATTGATGTAGTATTTCTTACTCTTTATCTCCCTGATCTGCAAAATAAAATTAAAAGCCATTTAAAAGCACGAGATGGGGTAGACAAAAAGAAAAAGAAAAAAAAATCAACGCACTGAGACAGCTGCACAGACCGGCAGCTGTGACACACACAGGAAATTTGGATGGAAAGAACCATTAGTGCATTGAGACCATCTCCTCTCCTCTTAGCAGGGCCAGCCCCCTTTAGAAGACTTTGCAAAAGCAGCTCAGCTCCTTTGTGTCAGATATGAGTGATTTTCAGATTTTGTGCTTCTTTAATAGCCTCTCAGGGAAAAAGCCTTTTCAGAGATCAGTCCCTGCCTCACCTTTTCTTGTGTCCATCATGCAACAGGAACAGAACTATGCTCTGTATTTGAGAAACTTGTCAAACTACTATTTTGTTCTGTATTATCCAAATACTGATTGTTCTTTTGTTGTTCCTAGGGTGGGCAGGTGATGACTAGGAACAGCTGTTTTGCAGCCAATTTATTGAATGGTGGATGTGTGTCTTAAATGTTAGAGAAAATAAATAGCAGGCAAGACCGTACACGCCTCTTGGCCAAAGTGCGGATCTCCCATGAGGCCTCAAATATTATAGTTTTGCTTTGTAGACCATCTGCTTATCCTCTTAGTCCCTTAAGAATTGAGAGTATGACATGGTTGATGAAACACAAGCTCAAATTGTAGAGATTGTGTGGCAAGCCTGCACTTGGGTCATCCTGATTTCCTGCTGATAAACTGACCAATTTCAAATTATTTCCAATGATAAGACCCAAAATAAATATTCCGTATATAGCTGGATAAATCTCATGGCCATTCAGTGTCCAAAAATATTCTATCCAAAATTAAAACTTTTATCCTATTGCAAACTATTAAGGATACTTGATGGATTGTGGGTTGTCCCTTGTCCCCCCTTTTTTTGAAGACCCTTAGCTGGAAAACTATTATTTTGCATTGGCAAAATAAGAGATCTGTAGTTTTGTCTGGCTCTTAAACCTAGTCTGTCATCTTCCTCATCCTGCCAAACACAGAAAACCATGTGTTTTCTGTCAGAGTCCCACAGCAAACCAAGTGGAAAACAAAGAGCTATAAATAACTCCTCCCAAACATGAAAGGTGACTAATCTGCTGCTTCCAATATCACCATCCAAAACCCCCAAGTTTTGCTTTGCCTTTACCTGTAGTTGTGCTAAAGCCACATTGTTGTGCTCTTTTCCAGACCACCTTTCTCCAGAGGTCCTCCCTCCAGCCTCTTTCTCTTGCTGTTTAATTTGTTTCTCTTTCAATCCTCAGTACTTGCAAAAATGTCACCTCTCAATTGATTTTGTGGACAGGTCGATTTCATAAAAGAAAATAGAATTACTAATGCTAACCTTGGAGGAGAGTATGGTCCACTGTTTGGGGTCTTGTTTGGATAGGATAGTTTGTTTGGATAACCTTGTTTGGATAACCTAGGGTACTGGGTTCATTTGCTGGCTCCTCGGCTTATGAACAGGTCACTTGCATTCTCTGTGCCTTTATTTTCCCTGTCAGTTATGGTGGTGGTGGGAATACGTGTTCAGTGCCATTTTTTGAAATAAAATACTGCTTCTAAAGAAGAAGTGAATGTTTTGCGGTCTGATGATAAAAAATGCAATATAAGCCCAAAATGCTACTATCACAAAACAACGAGTCAGTTGAAACTGTACTGCAGAGCTTAAGATCCATACATGTCTGTAGTGAAAAAAAAAATAAAAAAAAAAGGAAAGATTTCCTTCGGTTGTCACTGCTGTCACTCATCCCTTATCAGTTAGGGGACATGAATCACCCACTCCTTCTTGAATCTCCCCTCCATTTAATGGAAATACGGTGCCAAAAGCAGTGTTGTCTTTACTAAGCATGTGCTGAAGACTCCCAAAGGAGGTTCAACAGACTATGACATTATAGCCCAGTTCCATAACCTTCGTATTGTAGTGGCACAAAAGAATATTTACTCAACAGAACTGGGATGGATATGCTTGAAACTGCAAGACAAATAAAGCACAGGATAAGAAATTTTATGAAGAGTTTAAGGTCTGATTTTAACTAACACTTAGTAATAAATAAGTATTTTAATTCTGTGCTGTATTTTAGTGTGCTATGAGCCAAACAATGACAGTCAGCCTGAACAAAAGAGATGATTTAATTTGTTGTTAACAAAGAAATTTTTCACATGACCTAGGTCACACAGATAATATAAGTCACTAGCTGTATTTTTAAATTTTATCTTCTTTTTGTCTCCAGTAATTTCTTCTAGAGTTTCTGTCGTTTGCCTATGACATTTGATTTCAAGTTAGGTTACAAGATTTTTCTGGCACAGGTATCATTTCATCTTGAAGCTATTTTCACCATTGCTAAAACAACAATAGCAGCAATAACAATTTGGTAATGTGTTGAGAATCAATGTTGTGTCAAAAACATCATTTCATAATTCTGGAGTGGTTTGTTATTTTGAATTTATTACATATTTTGATAACCCTAGGGTGAGTCATAGTAGGGAAGACTGTCAGTTAATGAAGAACTGAAATCTTTATTGCTTTTCCACATTTTCTTTTTGACCACAGCTTTGTCTTTTTTGTTGGCTAGTTGTAAAATAAGAATTTGGAAAAGAATAGCAGAGGAACAGTATTCCACTGAAAGAGATTACAACTTTAGCTCTTTTCATCTGTGATTTTTCCCAGATTTTTTAAAGTGATGTCACAGTTTTAAATTGAATTTATGCAAAAGATCCATAGGTGTCTTTTCTTGATAAATTTACCTAGGCAGTAAAAGTCTGGAAGTTTTCCCTACATACTTTAGCAATCCTATAGGGAGTCTATGTATTAAAGTAGGGAAGTTATACCCCACTGGGGTATGGAAATAGGAGTCCAAAAAGCATTTATCTGCACATAAAAATGTTATATGTTTATGGCTTTATATGCAGAAAATGCTGAAGTTTTTGGATAGCTTGATAATAATCTCTTTCTTTCCTTGTCTTTTGCCAGGCCTCTCAGACTTCCTCTTTGACATAACTTAGCCTTGTTCTTTGCGTATTCTGAATATTTCTCTGTAACTTCTCTCCGACCATCAATGACTCCCTGACTATAGCCGTGGCTCCCCCTGCCTCTTTCTGCTCTCATCTATGTTCTTCTTTCTGTGTTGTCGAATGCTTTCCAAATCCTAGCCCATGCTTCCCTTTCTACATAACCTCTCAAAGCAGTTCATTAGGAGTCCAGTTACAGCACTGTAAAGGCAAACCACACTTCATCTCCATCTATAAGCTTAGGAATAAAGCCTGTTGTAACTAAGCACCCTAACAAAACATTTTTGCAGTGCAAGTAAGTCCTCTGTGTGGGAGGCCAGCTTTTCAAATGTGCAGTGTATCATCTGAAAAATTCCCTTGGGGCTCTGACCTTGTAGGCAAATGTCTTAGACACTGGTTCCAAGTGGCTTTTCACAGTGAACTGTCCAGACAGTGTCTGCTCAGCAAGGCTGTCTTTTAGCAGGCCAGTACAGGACAGCATCAAATCTTGCTTCACCCAGAGCACCAGCACAGGAGGAGCTAGAACAAAAATCAGTGGCTCCATTTTGACACAAGCAGGAAACAATGAGAGGGAGGGGGCCTTGTTTCTTCAGCATAAATAACATTTTTGTGACTCCCATATCATGATTCAGCAGCTCTGATGTCAATTTACAGTAACAAAGGAGACAGGAGATGGTCTGTGTGGGAAAGAGTGTTGACAAAAGCATCTTGTACAACTTCCTCTGGGCTCCTCAGCTGTGTTATCAGGGGTGGGCAGCTGTGTAGGACAAGCCCAGCATTAGGGGAGCAAAGCCCCAGACTGCTGAGAAGAATGGCAATAGCAAGAAATGAGGGAGGTTGATAAGCTTTCAAAGCTTTCACACTCAGGATCTGTGATCTTTGTGGGGCCACTGGCTCTGCCAGCCAGCAGACGAATTTGCTCAGCGTATGTGACTGCTTGTCCTGGAAAAGCTGTGCTGTTTACTGTCCAGAGCACACCCCACTTCTGATGGTGCAAGATCTGTGAAGCTCAGACATACAGGATGAAAATAAAAATGTGGTGGTTCATTAAAACATCTTTAGATCCTTCCAGTATTAATATGGGGATCTCTTTCTTTATTCAGATTTTTTGGTTTTGTCAGTTCCATGTTTCCAAATATTTCAAGCTGCCCTAAGATGAAGATAGAAAGCTTATGAAAGAAAGAGAAACTGAGGTTCCACAGTGTGCCAAGAGTTATGGCTTCTGAAAACACAAAACAAAAGATAAAATTCAAAACATGTAGGGTGTGAAGGAAAAAAAAAAAAGAAAAGAAAATTGGCAGTACTGTATCACTTTTCTCAGCTATCTTTTCTTTATTGCTATTGCATCTGATACTGTCCACAGCAAACTACCTTAAGATCAGCTTTCTATACCTCATCTTTGAGATGCCATGGTTGACTCCTCATTGTCTCCTGCTAAGACTTACTTCGAATCCATCCCTATATAGCCCTTCTTGCCCCAGGCTACTTGGTTCCTTATTCTAATCATTCCGCTTGAGATCTAAATTTACTTTTCCATGCAACATTTCATCACTGACCCATAGCACCAGGAAAACATTGCTTTGTACTGGATTGCTTACGTTGGATGTTGCATGTAAGTTGCTCTATTTAAACACTACTTCAAGCTTCTCCGATGACTGTGTGACAATGAATGCCAGCTGAGCTTCAGTGGCCATTCTCTTTGCTGTTCTTGTTCTGAATCCTCCTCCATAATAATGCCTGCTACTATTTCAGTCTTGCCTGTGGCACTCCCACTATTGCACCAGTCCTGGGCTTCTTTACCAGCTGGAGAAGAAAAAAAAAAAAAAAAAGGGCTTCCCCCACCTACTTTCAGGTACCCCAGATGAACTTTGCTATCAGTGGCACCTTGTTTACTGCCAGCTTTATACAGCCTCTGTCACTATAGACAAACAGAAATGGAAAAACCCTGATCTTTAAGTTTTCTTCCGCCTTTGAGAATGTATTCCATAATGCAGCATGTCAAATTCAAACACGGCAAGAGATGCTCTCCTTGATCTTCTTAGAGAACTGTTTGCAGCAGCCGACTGTGAAGTTTTGTATTTTACCCAAAGGGAGACTGTGTAAATTCACCAAGAGTCTGGAAGAAAACTGTAAACCACTGACTACAAACAACTGTATAGTTGTGGGCTCCTCATAGGAAGAAAACTGGAGTGGACAAGAATACTTGGACTTAGAATTTCAGTGGTGAATACAAATGATGGATCCTCCTGCATTTAAAAAGTTGGATAATTTAATTCTGGCTCTGCTGGCTTGAGGTGGGTATTATCCAGAATCACACCATTTCTGCTTTGGGCTTCCTTTTGCACTCCATGCATCTTTTCACTATAGACCCCTGATATTTAACCTGTTCTGCATGCCACATGGTAGAATGTAAGCACAAATCTTACAACCCTGACAAACAATTGCTACACCATTTAAGGGGGATGTAACACTGTCCACTCTGGAGCTGGCAGCACTCAGTGAGTGACAGCATAGGTCTCACTACTTGCAATAGCTGAGAGTGCGAATCTTGGCACTGGAATTCAAAATATGGACCTCACTGGGGAGGGATGTCCATCTCACTCTATGCAGAGAATGAAAGTGTGAATCTTGGTTATGGAGCATTTGTATATCTGAAACACTGATACTGAAACACCTACACAGGGCTCCAGCCTCTCCACTGTCACCTGAAGGGCAGGAACCATGGTTGGGGCTGTACCCTGTATTCATGAAGAACGTGTGTTACATTGCAGAAATCAGGGTGCAGTGATTTTCATTACTGAACATTGAAGAACGTAAGAACCCCCTCCTCTTGGTCAGAACCCAGCATTAACTACTTCTAGATATAAGATAAAGACTGTGTAACACACACATGCTGATACCCTGCTTGGCAGGGTGATATTGCAGCCTTATTATTTAAGTCTGAAACCTTAGTAAGGCACAACCCATACTGGTCTTCTGCTAGAAGTCCAGCTTCTGCTATTCCAGCACTATTTGCTGTATACAGGGTATCCCTTCCTTTTCTCGCCTACATTTGTTAATACTACATAGAGTACTGTTTCAGGATGGATCTCAGTGAACTTCCATAAATCGTCTTTGCTACATCTGCCACGTTTCACTCATCTGGCTCTGGCTGTATCTTACCCAGACCAGGCCCATCTTTTTCCTTTTTTCTCCAACACAACACTGAAGTCTGCTCAGGTTAACTAACCCTCACCTGTCAGTCCCTCTGTTCCTTACTAGCAATAGTAAACTGCAGTGGGTCAGATGGAGCTCCCAGCTGGAAGTTGTGCATCTGTATGTGGAAGCAGGCTTACAGGAGTCACTCGGGCTAGTGGACAAACTTGTGGTGCACACAGAGTTAATATGCTGGCAGAAACACTGAGGTTTACATCTGAAAAACCAAACATAAAAATAATATGATGAGTAAGACTAAAATTCCCTGTTCTGAGCTTCCATGGGGTCAGGTCCCCTCCCCCCCATTCAGGGCTCAGCAGTCACTTCTCCTTTTCTGCTGTGCCTTGCAGAAATGTGTCCTGGGATGAGTCAGAGCAGGACTTCCAGGCAGTAGCATTATTGCATTCGGCTCCCACCAAATAGCAGGCAAAAATGCCTGCTGCTGGGACCTCAGGGCCTCACAGGTCCTTCCACACACTCAAAGGGCTCTCCCACTTGTTACCCCTTGATTCTGTTTTTTTTTTTTTTTTTTTTTTTTTTGTTTTGTTTTGTTTTTGTTTTTTCTGAATCAGAGGACTGTTGAAAACATGAGGTTGGGAAAGGATCTCTGTAGGTCCAGTGTCCCACACAAAGCAGGGCTAGCTTCATGTTTACATCAGGTTGCTCAAGGTCATGTCCAGCTGAACTTTGAAAATCTTTGAGAGACACCACAGCAACCCTGGCCACCTCTTCCAGTGCCTGACCACTCTTAATGTGAAGACCTTTAAAAAATCTTCCTGCCCTATCCAGATTCCCAGTCTCTCCCTGTCTCTCTGCTTGCCCATGCCCCATCTCTCAGCACCTAACATCCAGTCTTATACATATGCTCCCGTCGGATATTTTATGTGCTCTCCCCGGAGATTTTGCTGAGGCTCTGGTACCTTCCCTTTGCACTACCAGGACACCATTCAGGTTCCACCCTTTTTTCAAAAGGGAACTCCTGACTGAACAACAGGAAAAAAATGTTTTTAAATGTCCTGGGGACAGAGTGCAGAGAGCACTATTAGGTGTGAGGAAGCGTCAGTTTAGTAAGGTACTCCAGTCCCTTCATCAGCAAGTCTTATGGTGGAAGTTCAAGGGCTAAAATGTCTTTCTAGGGGAGACAACCGTCCCCCCAACACTGCCTGAGAGTCCTCTCCTTGACCAAGAGCAGATGTTTGTGACATCTTCATGAGACCCACAGGGTGTTACTCCCACTGAGTAACTGCCTGGCTAAAGGAAATTATCCCACAGAATCTCCTGCTGCCTCAGGAAATTTTCTGAAGGCCACTTGTATTATCACCCTCGGGTTTAATTGCTTATGCCCAGTAGCTCTGTAAGAGATCTGACACAGTCTACAGCTTTGTATCTTCTTCTCTGCCCTGATGCTGCTGAAATTCCTTCTTTCCCCACCGAAAGATGCTTTAACTCAAACCCTGAAAGGGAAACGGGAAGTTGGTGCGGGCCCAACCTGCTCGTTTTGAAGGCAGGCGGCACCTCCATGCGGTGTTCCTGCAGAATTACAGCTGTAACAATATTTCCTCTTTTCCCAACAAGGTATCGAGCGGCTCCCGAGCAATTTCGAGCTGCCAAACTCCAGAAATCTCAAGAACCAACCAGACGTGTGAGAATAACTGATTTTCCATTTTTTATTTTATATTTATTCCACCATTTTTTCATCCTGAGTGCTCCAAACTGATTTTATTTTTTTTTTTTTAGATTGGTGATCCAACCAAAAAAGTATCTTTTTGATTGAATTAAACTTGTTCTTGACCCAATACACTAATTCTAGCATTTCTTTCTGGTTGTGCAATAACACGTCAAGCAGTTGCATTTTAGCTGACTTTGAGAATCAAATTGTTCACAGCATTGGTCATTAATTCACTAATATGTATCAGTAACTGATTGTGTTTTTTTCAGTAAGTAAAAATATTTCCCAATACAGGGATCAAGCTCTGCTGATATCTCTTCACTTTTGTGGTTACACAACATGCCAGCCTTTGGGGACCCAAGCTCTGTCTTCACGAGCTATAGTGGCTTTATTATTATTATTTTTTTTTTTTCCTGGAAAATTGCTTTATTTCCACCAATACAGTGCCCCACTCCAGCAAGAAAGTCACAAGGGACCACAAAGCTCCTAAGAAAGCGTAAATGCTGGAAACACCCACATAAAGACGTTAGAGAGGCAAAAACATCAGTTACAAGTCAAAAAGGAGGAGAAGTGGATGTATGGTGGCTGGTTTTGTTAGTCTGCAATTACAAGTGACCTGATTTTTTTTTTTTCTCCTCAGCTGAAAACATCATTTAGTAAAGAACAGGGACACCTAAAAGTCACTTTTGAAGGAATCAGGCTGAAGAGGTGGGTGCCATGGCTCAAGGGAGGCGAGAGAAGGTCCCTGCGCTCTGCTCCAGTTGCCTCGTCGCTGTTTTAACAGAATCCATCTTTACGTTTTTACACCTTTACTTCTGGATGCAGCCTGCTGGACTCTGAGCCATACTGATCTCCAGGCTGTTGCTGAAAATTTCACTACAGGTAAGAATTCAGCCACCCACCGGGAAAAAGCTCCATTTGATGCAGTGTGGTACAGCTGCCACTTGATGGCATAAGCTACTGAGTCCACATTTCCTCCAAAACTCTCCCTGTTTGGCTTGCAGTGGGGCACAAATCGAAACTCAATGCCTTGAAGTCCTGCACCACTGAAGTCAAAAGCAAACCCATTTACTTCACTGAGCCCGGGATACCGCTCGTGATTCCGACAGTCCCAGGTGCTCAGCGTGGTTTGGTTTACTCGAGGAAGTGCCTGCCTGTTGTAACTGTGATAATCACAGATACAATCACGATCCGTCAGCACAGGGAACTGCGCCACTGGGACTGATGACAGTTACTCAGGCAATAGGGAGGCGGCTGTGGAACACAGCAACCACAAAGCTTACAACTTCGGAACCAAATCCTTTCCTTTTGAAAACTTGCTTTGAGAATTCAGCTCCCAGCATAAACTTTCTGCTTCTGACTGAGAAAGACCAAACTTTTCGGAAACTGCCTTCGCAACGTGTCCCTGTCGGATCGTATTCCCATTACATGGCTGCAGAGAGAGCAGCCCGGCCAGCGCAGGCCACTGATGGCTGACTGAATTCCAAACTCTGCTCCGCGGCGTGACATTGGAGTGATGTAATGAGACCGGGGGGAGACTGCAGACAGGAGGAACGTCAGCATCAGCAGCGTCTCCTAGGGGAACGGGGTTTGTTCTGGAAGCTGGAGTGAGCGCGGAGTCCTGAGTCGCAGGGGAAATGGTAAGAGGTGGAACCGAAAGGTACGTCAGCGTATTTTGGAAAGTGTATTGGAAACTATAGCTCTGAGGTGGTTCGGCTTGTATAAAAGTAAATCTTTGTTCTCTGCTGACCTAGTTTTTTGAGCACACGAAGTTTCTGCAAACCTCGGTAAGCACCGTGGGTATTTTCATCATTAGCAGTCAGGGCTACGTTGCCAGAGCCCTGGCGTCACCCAAATCCCCACCAGGAAGGCTGTAGCGCATCCACCTGCTACAGAACCCCGTCCAGCGTCAGGTACTCGCAAAACTGACTTCATCTTTTTAAAAAAACTCGAGTGTTAGAGCGGGCTGCTCTGCTTTCAGCAGCGCCAGCAGGGCACTGGCAGCCCCCCGGGCCCCCGCAGGAAGCGGGCCCGGCGCCGGCCCCTCGCTGGCGGCGGCCGGAAGCGATCGCGGCGCTGGGTCCGCGGCGGGTGCCGAGGAGGCCGGGACCGACGTGGCCGGCCGGGGGAGGCGGGGACTGGGGGCGGCCGGGCGGGGCGGGCCGGGCAGGCGCCGGGCTGCGGCTGGATGGCAGCGGAGGAACGGGGCGAGGCGGCGGCGGCGGCACGGTGAGGGCGGCGGGGAGCTGAGGGGGCCGGCGGGGCGCTGAGGGGACCGGCTCGGAGCTGGAGCTGGCGCCGCCATTTCGCGGAGCCTCGCCGCCGAGGGGACGAGCTGAGGAGAAAAGTTGGCGAAGTAACTCCGGGCCCCCCGAGTGGGTCCAGGAGCTCCCGGCCAGGAGGAGGGTGAGGTGAGGTGAGGGCAGAGCCGTGGCCGCTGCGCTGAGCCCCGTGTGCCCGCAGCTGCACGCTGTGAGAGGAGCCCTGCCTGCCCCATTTCGCCACCAGGGGAATGGGGAGCAGGGGGGGTCGTGCCGGGGGACACAGCGTGCCCAGACAGCCTGCAGGCCTGCTGTGCCTCCCCCGGGGTCAGGGATCCAGGAGGAGTTCAGAGCCCTCCACGGGGCTAATGGAGGGAGGCGGCTTAGTGGAGGATTTTTTTGGCTGGAAATAATGCTTCCTCCCTGGAAAAATAACTTTTTTTTTTTTTTTTTTTTTTCCATGCAATACTCTTTTGCAACTCTTAAAGCCAAGCAACTGGCTTCCAGGGAAAACAGTTGTTTATAACGGCTGTTATAAAGGTCTTTTTTTTTCCCCTTCTCGCAACAACATCTGAAATGTCATTGTGTGGCAGCGAGCAATTGTGCTGAGACAGAGCTGAAGCTGTGTGGTCTGAAAAGGCAGTGTCCAGGAAGGGAGGAGGTGGGTCGCTGCAGGAATCTTTATCGTGTACGTGTTTTATTTTCTGTTTTCCAGCAGGTTTTTACCTTGGCATTGTAAGTTTTGACTGTTTTCTCACTGAGCCTCAGACCAGCTCAGTGAGGCAGGGGAGGCTGTGGGAGCCTCCCAGGAGGAGGGCACGTCCTCTTCTCACTTGATGTTCAGTCTCCCCCTTCTTCCCACTAAGGAGTGTGTAAATGGCAAATTTTCATGTTTGTTTTTCCTGAGCTGGCAAGACCTCGCTGTTACTTCAGTTCAGAATCCCAGTCAGAGCAGACCTGACTTCAGTGCTCTGCTCCGGGACCTGCTGGTGGTACTGGTGAACAGGTTCTGCTCCCGGTGTGGTTGGGAGGTGTGATAGCAAAGGACATCTGTGTCAAAACTGACGAGTAAATGATGCAATGGTGATTCTTCTCTTAGGCGTTTTCTTAAATATATTTACCTTTCTTGAGAAAAAAGCACATCTCTTGTAAACATGGTTATGCTTTTGCCTCATAGTGGCAGTGGATCTCTCTGAGAACTTGCAACTACTTTCTTTAGAAATTTTTTTATGGGGTACCTAAAACAGATGCTGATGTCTAAAATTAGGGGTAGGTAAAGACATCTTCCATCCTCTGAAACTGTAGTGGTGCAGGGTATTATTTTCTCTCTTGAGCTTTTTTTATCCTAGGACTATGTTCTGATTGCTCCCTTCCTTCCTCTTAAAATATGTCTCGGGAGTAGCCAGTGTTATTTCAGAGACTTGAAGTAAACTTAACATTTCATGAAGAGCATGTAGCAATGTGATAGAAAAACAAAGGGGTTATGGAATTAAACCTGCATTTTTTGGAGCAAGTGGTTATGATATGAAGTGGTTATGATATTGTGAAGAAGCACATGCAGGAAGCGTGTTCTAAATAATTAGCTGAGCACAAAAATCAATGCGTGTATGTCCTGGATAATGCACCGAGTTCCTCATAGCTGTTTTATTTACATCAGGAATTCATTGCCTGAGATTTGGAGATGTTCTTGAGCTATGAAGTAATGATGATCAGCCAACATGGGGTGAAGAAATGTACTGTTTTTCTCTGGTGTGATTAACAAGAGAAAAAAGATCTGTCAACCTCAGGTTGACTGACCCACAGCTGAATTAGGGGAATTGGTTTTATACCCCTTGTGACTCTTTATTGTTCACCACCATCTCTTTTGGGAGGACCCTGGTCCCTTATGTTGCTGGGAAAAGGAAATGAAGCCTGATGTGCAGCCTGTTTTCAGAGCCCTGGACGTGTCCTTTGCCCTATGTGCTACTGCCTCTACCCAGGATTTTGGTCACTCAGTCTCAGAGACCCTTCCAGGTGTCCTTTGGGGAAGACACAGGCTATGAGTGGGGAGAACTAGATGAAAGAATTGGACCTGTTGCATCAATTGTGGTGATTTCTTTTCCAGACCGATTCCCAAAAGCTGTTAACGTTGTGGCAATTGTGGCACAGAAGGGGCCAGTTCATGCCACTTTCCATCATTGCCAAGCTGCAGGAGAGCAGATGTTTTGCTATGTGTATTCCTTGCGTCTTCATACACATATGGTGGTTGTATTAATCCTGATTTTTGGGGGCTGGAATGGCTTCGCCCCTCACAAATAAGCTGTTCTCAGTCATTTTCAAGGTCTAATCCAAGCATCAGCCCTGTGCCTGTTCAATTCAGTGGCGGAGATGAATGGATGCTTGGAGTGCTGTGAGGTGAAAACGTCTCTTACTTCTGCCACTCAGCCTTCTGTATTCTCTGTGCTGATAATAACCGATAAGAGCTGCCACTTGCAGTAGGGTCCTGCCAGTAGAGCAGGAGCCTGGGGCATAGGGAGGGGAGGGACTTCAAGACGGGACCCAGTCATTGCAATGAAAGAACATCTGGATAAGGAGCTTACTCTTTTTTTTATTTTTTATTTTTCTGTTTCTGCATCATAGGTAACGTGTTCCAGTCTATCAGCATTTTGGCACTATGTAAACTAGTTTCTTCATATCCAAGTTGAACTGTGCTTACTACTTGAGCTGATTCCACAATATGGAAGAGTTGAGCGCTTTCCCCCTTGTGACTTCTGGTGTATGCAGACTGTTCTGTTCCCTTCAATCTTACCTTTTCTAGACTAAACACACCCAGGTCCTTCAGTCTTTTCTTCCAGGTTGTACTTTCTAAACTCATATTTTTGTTTCTGTCTACTGGAACGTCTCTTATTTTTACATCTGTTTTATAAAGTACAGTGTGTGAGGTGGGTACGGTCTTTTGGCTGAAGTTTTATTTGTGGGGAGTAGAATGGATTCACTGCCTCCGTGTCACACAAACAGCGTAGCGGTTGGTATGTCCTGGGATGTCATTTGCCTGCTTAGTGGCATGCTTGTGTTGCTGGCTCAGATTTATTTTCTGAATCAATGTAATCACGTATGCCTTTTTTTCCCCCTCTCCTGGCACATTGGAGTTAGTATTTTGTCGTATCCATTTGATTTTTTTTCTTCATTAGTCTGCCGTTTTGTGCTCATCTTTGCTGAGATTGGTTTGACAGTATGTGATAGGTAGGTCTAGGGTTCTCACAGCCAGATCATAACACTGCAATCAGATGCCACAAAAAACTGAGCTGGCTTAAACTTGTTATGTTAAAGGATTTTTGTCTTGTCCAGAAACAAGTGATGGGTTTTGTATGGGTCAGTAGTTTACATTCCAATAGATGTTATCTTTCCACAAAAAGTTTCAGTGGTTCTTTTGCAGCCAGCCAAGCTAGCATCTTCAGCAGTTCCTTCTTGTATCCTTCCTACTTCTAATGTCTGTGGTTACTGTGCTTGGAGCTTGGTGTCCTCCTTCACAGGTTCTGTTCTTTACTGTTCCCCTTGGTTGCTTGCTGCAGCTGGGCCTTCCTCCAGCAGTGATCTAGTTCAGGGACTGAAGCTGGAAGAGCTTCTGGGGATTAAAAAGTCTCTGCTGATTTGTTCTGAACCCACTTGCTCATGGAGTCGGGTGTGAGCATGGGAAGGGGAGGCTGCCTGAGAGGATGGGGAGAGAAGGGTCAACGTTGTCCTTTTCCGCTGCAGGGAGCCCTTAGATTGATTCCAACACCCTGATTTTTTTTCTTGACAATTTCAGGCCCCTTTCTGTTTGGCCATTATTTAATACTTTGCTGTCTTTATCGCTTTCTTATCTTATAGGTAAATGCAAACTGATCACTTAAATTCATCAAGAACCTTTCAGAGGATTGAAGTTACCGGTCAGTAACTTCTTCAGTCGCATCCCCCTTTTATTTGTTTCTTTTTGTGAAGGTAGATGAGGCATGATGCTTCCTGAGCCTTCTGTGGCCTTCCCATACTTCTGTAAATTTCAAAGATGCTTCAGATTACTGTGACTGGTTTCTTAAATGCTTTCAGGTGAATGCCATTATTCCTCTCAATCTGCAGCTGCCTTGTAATCATTATGGCATTCTTTTCTAACCCACTCTGTTCTCCTGTTTCCAAATTAATTTTGCTTGCCACGTTTCGCTCCTCCTTCTGGAAACTGAAGGAGGCATTTGTACTTCAGCCTTTGTGTCATTTGCTTTCCTTTCCTATTTGCCAGTGAGTGTGTAATTATCTTTATTTTCCACGTCTAACATGCCCTTTTTCTCTCCAGTTCTCTTATGACTGAAGAGTTCTTAGTAACAGCTGTGCTGCCTTTGACTAAGAGTCCATCTAACCCAGCAGACTTGTAGGAAGGAATAAAAATAGCGCAAGTATATATGATATTTTCCAACTACTCTTTCGATCTGCAGCTCCTTTCAGATAAGGGAATTTCCTGCGTCTAACACGAGCTGTCTAACCATGAGCAATCAATAGATTTATTTTCCTAGTGTCTGGTCTGCCTGTTGTTGAATCCATGTAAAATTTTGCATTGGTTTTGGAGAAATGCTGCCACGCAAGTTACCAGCTGGTGTCATGTTTGTTTTCATTTTGAAGCTGACCCTCACTGGCTTCATGTGATGGCTGTTAGTACATAGGGTTGTAAACACGGTGAATAATCTATCCCTGTTTATGCTGTTTACACCAGTCATGACTATATGGACCTCTGTTATGTTCCCTTTCCAATTTAGTTACCTGTCTTGCATCCTGATTTGTTAGATGCTACTCCATCTCTTCAGTTGCCTTTTCTACCCAGTATTCCCACAACCACATGTCCCTTGGGTTTTGTAATTCTCACATGCCAATTTCATGGTAAAAAGGACCAGAGAGAGCTCTTAGAGCAGCTCACTGAAAAGGCAGAGAGAAGACTGATCCTGGTAATGTCTCTGGCCAAGATTTTTTTCTGGAGCCTTGGGAAACTGAAGGGCGAGGACAAGGCTACCTTCGGGTCCTGGGCCTGGGGAGTCCTTGTCCAGCCCGCTGAAGGGAAGATTCTGGAAGGAAGACTTGTTCACAAGGTGTCTCATGCACAGTCTTACATACCTGATGATAAGCAGTGTCCTTTAGTACTGTGTTGAAAGCGGGGAGAATTTCGGATGCTTCCTTACGGGGGGCAGGAGGATACCCCCCTGCAGTAAGATGCTGAGGGATGGAATGGCGTGACCAAGACCTTTTCTCCTGGGTGGAGGGAAAGAGCCTCTACCATGCACTCAGAACTGTTCTCTATTCTTTTCAGAGATCGGCCAGCCTGGCTGAGACCACTTAGCGATGACAAAACAAAAGCTTCTGCTTGATGGGACGTTCTCCTTGTTTCTGATCGTGGCCTGTGAAGCTCAGCAGCTCGCGAGGAGTCATGCTGCTGCCAGCTCTGGCCCTCTGTGCGAGAAGGAAGCAGAGTCCTGGGGAAACCTGTTCAGCAGTGAGCGGCTGGATGCCTGGATCTGTTCCCTCATCGGCTCGTTCATGGTGGGGCTGAGTGGGGTCTTCCCCTTGCTCGTGATCCCCTTTGAGACAGGAGCTGCTCTGCGGTCAGAAGGTAAGCCTGCTACCTGTGTTAGCCTTTCTGAAGGTCCTTGGTTGTGACTGTGATGAACAGGATCTCCTCTAGAGCAGGCATTCCATTTGCAGTGCTTTAGGGCCTACCTGTCAATTTGATGGGGAATCCTCTAACAAATGCAAGTCCTGGAAGGAACTCGTACAGAATAGCATTTGTTGTGCACCCTGGGGAGCTGCTTGGTCCAGGACCCTCCCACACACAGCTGTCCCAGCCTTGCAGTACAAGGGCTTCTTTTTGCACTCCAGCTATTTCTTCCATGCTCTCTCCTTTGAAAGCTTGGTTTGCAGATGCTTCTAATTTAGGTCTGTTTGTGCAGAAACTCAGCTGGAGATGTTTTGGCTTCAAGCTGAGTTATAATCAGGTTTTTGTTTCTTTTTTTAGCTGGATCACGTCGTTTGAAGCAGTTGTTGAGCTTTGCAATTGGTGGGCTACTGGGGAATGTGTTTCTGCACCTGCTTCCCGAAGCCTGGGCCTACACGTGCAGTGCAACAACAGGTATGAAAGCCTTATATGCATAGAAGCAGCTCATGCTGTGCCTACTGCTACATTTTTTGAGTCTGTTCCATCCCAAAAATACAAAACCAGCCAGACTCTGTCAACCCTGGCCCAACAACTGGTCTAGGTTGTTACTCTGCTTTGAACAATGTGTAAAAGCAAATGCTTAGGGAAAAGTATATGAAGAATAAAAACGTGTAATAATTTCTATTTGTACTCCAAAGTTTTTAAGATCAGAAACTTCCTGAGCATGATTACTTTTTTTAGTAAGTTCTGACAGGTTTTTTGTCTATCAACTTTTCCTGCCTTGCTTTGGACTCTTGTAAATCTTTGATTTTCCTTTGCCCTTTCCCTAAGGAAAGGGAATACTTCTTTAACCTGATGGAAAGTTACGAATCTGTGTGTGGTCGGGTACGTGATACATGAACATGTCTCCTATCTTAGGTGGAGTTTTTTTGCCCTATCGTGCATCTTGCCTGTAAATCTGTATCACAGTGCTTCTCCTAGAGCCTTTTTCTTGGAACTAACTGGGATCCCTCAACTTGATCAGCTGGAGCCCAAATGTGTTCTCCTCTCAATCTTTGTTCAAGGAGAAGTCATGGAAAAAATGATTGTCAGTAGAGATATTGACTAAGATGGTGTCTGGGGAGCTGGGGAGGGAAACAAATACAGGTGACAGAAACCTGTGTTGTCAGCAAACTAAACACTGTTGGGATGCAGCTTGTGGTATTGGTGTGTATCCTTCACCCCTTGGATGGCCAGACTTGTTGAAACCCGCAGCAGTTGCATCTTTCTGCTTTGGCAAACTGATGTGAGAAGGCAAGTGCTGCTGCATCCCACTTGTTGAGAAGCTAAGAAATTCTTTCATCACTAAAAATGAAAGAGTGGTGAAAAGGATGCTGTAGGTTTCCCAGACTTCCTTATGGCCATCTCCTGGGATTTTAAATGCTCCACAGATCTACTGATCCTGTGGTTCTCTTCCTTTTTGTGGCTTTGGTACTGTTAGCAGAACCTACTACCTGCTGTCCTTTTTCCCCTCTTCCTGCAGTGGTTCCCTAATGACTCTCTTCCTGCTCTAGCTTGTTTACTTCTTATGTTGTCCTGAAGCATAAAATTTTTCATTACCTGTATATGCCCCAGTGCAGAATCATTCTGTTCTTCCACTGCAACCCCCATTTCTGCAGCCGGGTTGAATGGATGATTATTTCACAAGCTTGGCTGTAATTGAAAAGAAAGTTTGTAGCTTTGGGCTTAATAACTTGCCCAGGTGTGGCAGAAATGGGAAGGTGAGTTTGTAGCTCCACTGATGTTAGGTTTCATGTTGGATCTTGCTGCTCAGTAGGTAGAGCTGCAGGATTTTTATTGATGTAATGTTCACATGCCTCTGGGGCACCGGAAAGTTCCCAGTGTTGTCAAGAAATGTTCTGGATTGTGCTGTTGAAGTAAAAGGGGTGGGGGCTCTCACACTAAGTGTCTCAAGATGAGGACACCTTTTACTTAGATCAACAATGAGCAGGTTAACTTAATTTTCTGTGAGATACAGCTGCTCTCCTTGCAAGAGGTGTTTCTATTGTTTTGTGTTTTTGTCTTGGGACTGGTGATTAAACTATCTGGGGCAGGTGGGGTTCCCATATGGGCAGACACTGTTCTTGGAAGTGACATGAAGGTTTTTTCTGTTGTCCCTTAGGAGAAGGGCAGAGCTTTCAGCAGCAGAAGCTTCTGGGTCTCTGGGTGATTATTGGCTTCCTGACCTTCCTGACGCTAGAGAAGATTTTCCTAGAGAAAGAAGAGAAGGAGTGTCCTGGTGTGGTAAGTGAGTAGCCAGAGGGGAGGGAGTGCTGTTGTGTTCAGATGGTGAGTCAGGCACATAAGCACTGTATTAAACACCTCATCTGCCCTATCTGGCAAGCTCAGCAAAGGATCCTGGAGCTGTGAGTAGCTTATCAAAGGCCTTTGGGAGCCTTTTACCATTTTGACACGTGGTTCTACAGGCTTTGTGTGGTTTTAGGTTGAGATTTCTCACCTCTGGGCTGGTTTTGTTCTTGATGTGGTTTGTGTGAAAAAAGAGCTCCCCTTCCATATGGACTGGGAGCTGGAGAGCTGTGCAGTTGAGACTGCCTCAGATAACCTCTGAGGGATGACAGTTTGCTGACACGTGCTCTACTGAGTAATTTGGACTCACTCTCCTCCTGTGTCCTCAGTCAGGGCAAAGACCAGCATTGGAAGATGTTCCTTGCTGTCCACTTCTCCTGGGGGTGATCTGACCCAGGCGCTTGTTCCATGGAGCTGCTAATGTGGTAGGCAGGGTTTATAGTTGGCCAGGTTGTGCTGTGCAGTGATTCAGACAAGAGTCACCCAGCAGCAAAGAAGCAACACTGACAAAACAGGAACCGGGAGGTAACACCAAGACAGACAGTGGCTAGTCCTAAGCCATCTGCCTGGTTCCTAGCAGCACCTCTCCTATAGGCTGTTCAGTACTTCTGTGCCATGCCTTTTGAGAGAGAAAAGAGCAAGTCAGGAACTGGGTAAGCAATTAGCCATTGTTTTGACTCGAGATTAAATTGAAAGGAACTTCAGCTCATACATAGAGACTGAAGTCTGAGATGAGCAGTTTATTTGGAAGCTGACAATCCCAGCTATAGAATAACTCCTTGGGATTCAGTTATCCTGATGCACTGGGGAGAACAAGACTCTTTTTCCCAGATGGAATTGAATTTCTCTGGGCAGTACCTGCCAGCAGGACTGACAGATTGAGGCCCTCATCTTCCCAGTGGAACCTTGCTCATGTCAAAGGGGCCTGATTCTGATTCCCTGTATATCTTTCTATTTTCCCTCTCCCGATGCTCGGAGAATTCATTGCTCTTATGCAGATGTGACAAGGTGTGACACTCTCTGAAGCCTGTCTTGTTTCTGGTCATTGTCATGGTTAGATTTGGGTACCAAAGCTACTGATTTGGGTTCTAAGAATGAAACTATTAAGGCTGAAGGTTGGATTTCTAATCTAGATTTGTGCTCTTTGTTGAGGACAAAAAGGCAGTGACAAGTTGTTTTCTGCTAATTTAGGGCTGTGATTCCAAAGCACCAGCTGGAAAGATTCCCAATGGAAGTGGCTACCCCCTGTCAAAGGTATCAGGCAGATCCCAAAGAGAGGAAACAGGTTCAACTCAGTGTAATGGCTCCACTCCACCATCGTGTCCAACAGACAACAGAATCAAGGTAAGAGACCCACAAGCAGCCCTTTTCTAGATGATTCGCATCCTATGTTTTCCGGGCAAAGATCTTTCAGTCAGGAGGATGAGTTGTCTGTAGAGAGAAGTGTGCCTGAGTGGGGGACTCAGTGTTTGAGGGAGTTACACTTAAATTTTGCTCTGTCAAAGTCACAGCAGGAAGGAAATAGGATACTCATTGGGAGAAAATCTGCACTGCAGCTTATGCAAAAGAGGCAAAATCACTGTTGTGAAGGCGTAAGCCTCGGGATGGGTGTTTTGACTGAATCCTGAGACCAAAGTACAGTACTTTTCAACTTACCCTATTATCTTATACTCAGCATATCTTTATTTGCTTAACTTTTTGAGTAATGACTTAATTGTTTCTCCAGTGCCTACATTGTATTAATTGTGAACAGCATGCTTCCTTTTAAGGCACCTTTTGAATGTATTTTGACAGTTGAAGCTGTAAAACTTAAATTCAGGTTTTTTTTCGAATAGCAGCCATCTGCTGCCCAAAAGAGCCTCCTTTCCACTTCTGCTTCCAAACCTGCATTTCTCATCACTTCATTTGCACTGGACCTCATCTGACCCCTACAGTGAGCCTGTTCAGGGAGCTAAGCAGGCAAAGATTTTTTGATGATGATGATTATTTTGCCTGTAGGTTTCTTTCATAATTTATCATCTTAAATCAGCTTCCCATGTAAAGTAGTGCTGGGATAAGGGAGATCAGTCAGCGAGCTCACAGGACTGGAGGTGGAGGACAGAAAAGGAGGACTGTAGCCACCCTCCAGTGCTAACCTCTAGATTGGCTTTGCTTTTGTTACTATCTTTGCACTGTGGGAAACCCTGCCTGGGTGACCATTACGTGCAAGAGAATAAAAGATCACTTTGACCAAGGAGGACCTATAATTTGAGTTTGAAAGCACTTAAAAATATGAAAGATTTGTAGGAGATTGACTATGAACAGAAAGTGTGGTTACGCAAACTAGCCCAAACCTGGACATGTGGTCAGTCAGAGGCTCTTCACTCTTTCTATTTTAAAGTTGTTTTGCTGTAACCTTGTAGCTGTTACTACACAATGTGAAAGACATGTTGAGATCACTGGGTGGTTTTGATACCTGTAAAGTTTGTGTAATCTGAACACTATGACAAAGTGCAAGGTGCTTCATTGGTGGTTCTGGAGCTGATAGCTCTGAAGAAATCAGTATTACTGGGTTAGGAAACATTGTGTGTTTATTTTTGAAAGGTTTATATAAGGAACTGGGGACTTTGTGGATGGTTAGTCCTCCCCTGATTTCAAGGAGAAATGAAACACTGATGGGGGACACAATTGCTCAGTGCCTTGTTCTAATGTAAAAAATAATCATGTAATTATTGCTAATTGATATGGTATTATGGAAGATTATATTCTGTCACCTAGATGTTTTTCCCTGCTTCTATTCAGTCATAAGATTGTTTGGTAATGACAAATCTGGTCAATTTGGTAGTTTGACAATTTGGTAATGACAGCTTTCTCCCAAATTCTAATAAAACTGGTACTGCATGAAATCAACCTTATTAATATAAAAAATCTGTTATTCTATATTATAAGCAGGGACTGGATTAATGCAGCCCCTCTCAAATCTGTTCATTACTGGTTTGTGATTTTTGTAATTGATTGTTTAAAGAAAAGTACATCTTTACATTTGCAGATACTACTCTCTTTCTTAAATGTCATGTTGTGACTGCATGAGGTTGGTGACATTTGCTAAACTGAGTAATTTGATCAAAAGAGATGAATTTTTAACATGTTTTGATAGAAGCAAATACC
Source organism: Anas acuta (assembly GCF_963932015.1). Classification (NCBI taxonomy): domain Eukaryota; kingdom Metazoa; phylum Chordata; class Aves; order Anseriformes; family Anatidae; genus Anas; species Anas acuta. The sequence goes on along the minus strand of NC_088983.1, from coordinate 53,346,908 downwards.
AAGTAATAGATTAAGAAAGAATACAGATCACACTTATAAAATAGGGAGAGATTCCAGGAAGTCAGTGCCTTGGAAAAAGATGTGAGAATCATAGTAGGAAATTGGTTGAGTACAGTCTTCCATTATGATGCTATAGTCAGGAGGGTGACCAAGTAAGTAGGAAATAGTATGTAAGACCAAAAGCAAGTGTTCCTTTCCATAGTAGACCTCATCAGTAGACCTGACTCTTTATTTGGCTTTTTCTGTAGTATTATTCATGATATCCAAAATAGTATCAATAAATTGCAAAGTGATCAGAAAAGAGCTGAAATAATTACTTCAGGTTTGCAGTACGTGTTTTTTCTTAAGTGTTTTTCTTCAGCTTTTAGCTCTATAGATGTGACGAATCAGGGTTGACTTTAAGGTGTATGAATACTCATGCAAGAGGCGTGACTATATGTGAAAAGCTAAAGCTGTACTAAATAAAAACAGATTAGAAATAGAAGACAACTGTGATGGAGGGTAATTCGCCAGTGGGATAACTTACCTAGAGACATAGACTCTTTGTCACTTGTGGGCTTTAAGGTGTGATTTAAACTTCTTTCTACAAAATACAGTACAGCTTAAGAAACAATGGGCTTTATGCAGAAACTTGGTTTCTGTTTCAGTTGTGTTATATAGGTCTTAGCTGATCATGGAGACCTCTTCTAGTTTTAAAATCCTAACGTGTCTATTTAATCTTGCAGACTGTTATGAATACACATGAAATAGAAACTCAGGAGTTAATGTATATAATTTTAACTTTCCACCTTCTGGGCATTTAATCTGAAGATTTTAATAGCCTTTCTGGTAGGGGGGAGATTACCAAAATTATCAAGATATTTCTACCTTGTTTCCTTAGGAAACAACATAAGCAGTCATTCCATCTGCCTGTCCATCTGTTCTGCCCTTCATTTTTCAGTAACTTTTGAACCCATAATTAATTTTACTAGAGTTTCAGAGAGGGTAGAAATCTGAAGGGTAATCAGATTTCTGCAAGATCCATAAAAATCAGCATGGCAGTAGAGGAGGAATGCAGACTAATGTCCTGTTGAAAAACTCTGGCAGAACTTAGATGTTGCATGCTGCTTGGCAGCTCTGCCTGGTTGGAAGATCAGCAGGTAGGTCTCACTGGCCTTGTCTGGTGGAGAAGTGGCTGTCATAGACTGCACTGGGGAGGGAAAGGAACATGCAGAGAAAACGTTGCTGATGTGTGCAAGGTAGGAGCCTACAAAGGAAAGAGAAATCTATAGCAAAGGCTTATTCGGTTCTCCTATGCGCTCAGTAACAGTTTTTTCTTATATCTTTTTTCCCAAAATGGAAAGATACTACTTAAACAAAAAGATGTCACTCTTCAAGGCTTCAGTGATTAGTAAGCTGCAATCAGTCATCCTTGCTCCATGTCTACTAGAACTTACACTCTTTGGCTGCTGCTGTAACAACTTGTCCTAGCTTATACACTGCAAGTGGGAGGCATCCTTTGCACCCAAACACAGATTGGTTCTGCCCTGCATTGCAGCCTTTATTCCTTCATCAAGTAAAAACTTTGTAGAGTACCTTTTCCTTACTCATTCTTTTTCTTTTTTCCCCCATGGCACAGGGGTCCTCGCTGATTTGTAGAAGTATGTTTTATTGCATGGTGACATTAATTCTGAAGCATGAACATAAACACTTCATCTTGCTGTGCTCTTTATGAGCAAGGAGAACATCCTATTAGGTATTCACAGAATGTAAATGTCAGAGGCTCATAACTGTCAAATCAACCCAATTTATTTCTGAACACTCCAAGGCTTTGCTTCTTTCAGTGACAGCTTTTGCCCAAGCCACTGACAAGAAAAAGTCATAATGTTTTAATCATGAAGTCTATTTTTTTCTCTATACAGTGGTGTGGGAAATCATTTTAATATAAAACTTATTGAATAATTATTACTAGCCTGTGGGGAAAATGCAATCACATAAAATCCCAACATGAAGAAATTTTAGACAGTCACATCTGACTGAAAATAAAAAATGAGAAGTAAAACTGCTGTGTTTGTGTGTCTGTATGCACGCATTGCTTTGTGTTCTCCTTCTTGCAAAAACATGCAGGGAATTTCTGCATCCATTGTGGAGATGTTGCTTAGATTGTTACTTAAACATGATACTTAGACAGTCTTTGCTTAATTCCTTATTTTCGTATTTAACTATGTATGCACTGTGAAAAGTTTAAAGCCTGGGAAGATGTTTGGAGGTTGTGCAGTGGAAAGTAACCTGCAGAAAGTAAATGCTTTTGAGAGAGATACCTAACAGAAAGCTCCATCTGAGCTGCGGTGTACGGGTGGCAGGAAGAAAAGATTCCTCAAAGGAAGTTTGATAGAAAAAGGGAAGAGAAGACTGAAAAGGGCCTGTGAAACCTATTAGCACACGTGTTCTTTCCAGCTAAATTTTGGCTTACCTGATGGTAAAGTAAGAAGTTAATGCCTTGCATTTTCTACGTGGTCTCTCCTTTCCGCTCACTGGTTGCTGCCCTGTATCTGCAGGTAACGTGTGCCCCCAGTTCTTGCAGTCCAGAGACAGCCTGATGCAGTAGCTAACTCCTGGATTGATGATAATTTACACTGCATTGAACTGCAGTGGCCCAGGACCTACACCTGGTAGTTTTTTGTTAAATATGATGCGAAATAAAGAAAACAACCTCTGAGCAAATGATATGGTGTGGTACTCTCAAACCATTTTGGGTCGGTCAAGTACACAATTTTTCTGGACAGGAACATAGCATTGATAGGGAAGTCTGACCTGGAGCTGGCATTCTGAAGGAGGTAACTGGCATATACTTTTAACGTTCAGAAATCTGTCAGCATACAAATGCATATACGTGCTCTCCAGCCTTCTAGTAGGTGTTTTTTTGGTGACTGTCATCACTATCTTCTCTTTATTCTTTGTTAAGGGAAAGCAAACCCACATGCAGAAGTTTTTTTAGTTCAATGTTTCAAGATTTTTATGGTTATAAAAAGCTGTTTCAGCAGCATTTGTTCTGTTGCATTGTTCTTGCCAGCTTTTGAAGAGGAGATATTTAACAGGTATTAAAATACATGGCTAGAAAACAAGGTCAGGTCATATTTGAAGCTAGTCACCTGTGTAAATTAGTGTTGCCCAGTGTCAACTCAATTTTGAATCAGATATTCTGGTTTATTCTTTTTCCTTTTTCTCTGTATCTGAAGCTTCTTTATTTGCCCTCTCTCTGTCTGTCTTTCTTCCAGTAAGATGTCTTTCCTAATCTTAGACAGTACTTGCCTACACTAAAGCTGAATTTACTCTAGAACTGAATGGAGTATTTAATTTGTACTTGAGCCATGACATACTCTAAGATTGTCCTGACCTTTGCCATCTGATCATGGTTCTGTATGACCCATGCGAGAGCCGTGTCTGGTGCCTTCTCTTATCGTATCTCTCTTTCTTTATCAGGGGCTCTTTTTCTCTTTTTGCAGATTAGTGGATACCTCAATTTGCTGGCCAACACCATTGATAACTTCACACATGGCCTGGCAGTAGCAGCCAGCTTCCTGGTTAGCAGAAAGGTAAGGTTTCTGTCACCAGCTGTATACTGAAGTGGAGATGTCTGTTCCCAAGTGTGATGCAACATGCAAAAAAAAAAACAAACAAAAAACACCAAAGATAAGAGGAGTTTGCTCCTATTTTCTGGAAGTTTCTGATAAAATGGAGTCTATATTAAAAAGGAATCAGAGGGTCAGGACAGAATTACAAGCTTCTTCAAACCTGACACCTCAGTTTGCCCCAGCTCCTGGCATTTTGGGAAGGGTTAGCTCATCTGTACTTTTAGTAAGAACCTTAACTTGGAGAAAGGGGCCGTGATGTAATCCTGCAAGTCTCGTTCTCAGATCTAGGGGACTGTTTCTTAACCACCTTCTTTCCTCTGCTGTAGGTTGGGTTTTTAACCACAATGGCCATTCTCCTGCACGAAATCCCACACGAGGTGAGAGGGCTTTGTATCTTGTGGGGGGTTTCAAGGGTGCTTTATTGTGTGAATGAGAAGAGCTGAGTCCAGTTATGTTTTCTTGTCCCTTTGAAAGCTCTCTGGGAGACTGGAAATGTGGAAAGTTAAAAACAGTCCTGAAGCAATTGTTCTGTTAAGGGTGACCTCTGACTGAGAATGTTCATTAACTGTTGGCTCTTGATTTTCGTAGGTTGGGGACTTTGCAATCCTACTTCGGGCTGGGTTTGACCGCTGGAGTGCAGCCAAGATGCAGCTATCCACAGCTCTTGGGGGGATTCTAGGAGCCTGCTTTGCAATATGCGCTCAGTCACCAAAAGGAGCAGGTAAGGCTCCCTGGGACTTCAGTAGGAATGTGAGGAGCATGGTCCCCATGTGTTTGTCTTCTCTCCCATGGATTCGTGTCAGGAGTAATGAAAGCTTTCTGTGCTTCTGCAGGGGAAACAGTAGCTTGGATCCTCCCTTTCACTTCTGGAGGATTTCTGTATATTGCCTTGGTAAATGTTGTGCCTGATCTCCTGGAGGAAAAGAACCCGTGGTAAGTGCTCCCTCCTGTTGTGCTGCTGCCCTTCTTACTGCCTGGAAGCAGGGCTGTGACAGTTCCCCACGCCTGTTCTGGGGGCACATGAATGCCAGCTTTCCAAATCCCATTAACAAGGCTGCTGTGCTAGCTATTGAGTTTATGGGACCACAGAGACCCTATAAAACGTGAAAACCTTCAACTGGGTCAGTCTCTAAGATTGTGCTAGTGCAGTATGAAGCCCAGGCAGCTAGAGCAGTTTGGTCAGAAACATGTCCAGTAAGGTGACCCTTTCCACAGTCTGTCTTCTCAGCTCTTGTACCTAGTGGCTTAGGGACTGTCTGAACCAGGGCCCCATACAGGCTTAGTGTGTGATAACCACACATGAACATATCTTTCACATCCTTTTCTCATCTCTTTTTGACCCTATCCATTACTCTTGGCTTCCTGCATTCTCCCATAGCTTGACTGCACTGCACGAAATGATGCTTTATATTATTTATTTTCTAGCCTCTTGCTTAATAATTTTGTTTAGATGTCACTGTGTTGCTGTGCGAGTAGAAAATAAGTTTCTTTCCCTCACTCTGCATTCCGTAGTTTCACTGTATCCCACCTCAGTCAATCATCCCTTCTCTACACAGATAGCTATATTCTGGTGTACATATATATAGCCTTCTCACGTTTGTATTATTCTAGTTTCATGGAGCCTGACTGAGGTTTTGGCAGGTCCAGATCGAGCTGTGTCACAGTAAAGGTGTCCTCTAAGATCTGCTGGCAGAGCTGCCCCTGAATGTTCCCACATATTTCAATTGTATTGACAGGTTAACTTCTGTAGTTTAAATGAGAGACTTCCACTCACCTAGTTCATTTTCACTGAAACAAATCAGGAAGTGATCAAAAAAAAAAACAAAAACCAGCTCCACAGTTACATCTGAGGAGGCAGGAACATTTGGTAGGAAAATGGTAATGACCGGCTGGGAGCTTGCTTTTGGGTTGATAATCTCTTGTGCTGGCCCAGCTGTTCGCAGAGTATACAGAGGTAGCACGTATGTAGTCACTTGTAGCACCGTCTTAGATTTACGCTTGATTAAGAGTGGTAAAATTAATCAAAATTAATCAGCTTTTTTTTTTTTAATTGTGGCTATTTATTAGTTGAATGAGGTTCCTAATCCATCTTTGAACATGCTACTGAAGTGTTGGTTCTCTTGTGAGTAAAAGGACAGGAATATGCAGTTGGGTAATTGCACAGCTGAATCAGCTTAAATTGGTTTTGAATCCTTAAGTTGAGCCTTGCAGCTGAGCAGAACAAACGCATGTCAGTTTATAGACAGCATCTTTGTTTGGGGTGCTGGGAACGAGTCTTCTCAGCTGTGTAATGGTGTCATACAATTGCTGTGTTTTCCTCATGATAGATTTGGAAGGGCAAAGAAAAAAACATTCACAAACTTGTACATCGCTGCCTGTTGGCATTGGTCTACACCCCTCCTAATTTTGCTGTTTCTTTCCCAGGAACTCCCTGCAGCAAGTTCTGCTCCTGTGTACAGGCATTACAGTCATGGTGCTACTCTCATTCACAACTGACTGACCTCTGCGCTGACTCCATGATGCCTCCCAGAGCCACCGCAGTGACTCTGAGCTGTTACAAAGCAATAAGGAACACTAATGTTATTTCCTATGTGTGTGCGTGCAGATCTGGCTGCTAGTGTGAGAAGCAGGTGAGAAAGAGGTCTGGGTGTGCAGGACTTCGTTCCCTGGCTCTCCTTTCCCTGTTCTGCTAAAATCCCACACATCAGGGCTTTTATTTTTTTATGGAGCAAAAGATACAGTGAGCAGAAATGAACTGAACAACTGCTCCACCGAGAATGGACAACGTTTTATTTGGTTCATTCTGATGGAACTGTACCTCCCAGGCTCTCGTGTGAACACAACAGAGGCGATCCCTGTAGCCGATGAAGAACTTTTCTACCACTCTGAGGGCTGGAGACAGAACAGGGATGGTAAAGCAACAGCTTTAGCCAGAACTCCCTATCCACGAGGAGTTACGGTGCTATGAAAACCTGCATTGTAGATAGAGGGGAAAGGCTCCTTTCCAACTTATCTCTGGCTTTTAATTGACATCACTTTTTCCTAAAGGTAGTATTAGCCTTGGCAGTTTGCTTCTTTGGTCTGTTTAGTATTTACTTATGTTGAAATTGAGCCAAGAACTTGGGGCACTTTTGGATAGGTCACTACAATTAAATGGCTCAGCTTGGAGATCACTTGCCTCAGCGCTTACCACTCCAACAGCCAGCACAGCCTAATTATTTCTATTTTTTTTCTGAAAAATGGTCAGTAAATGATTCTTCTATTGCCAGACTTATCAGCTCATCTACACGTGAAAGGAAAGCCACGTAGCTGCTATTTCTGACCTTCCTCTCCTCATAACTGCCAGCTGAACATGGCCAAGTCTGCTCTTGAGACCAAATTCACCCACAAGTTTCCAAGCCCTCTTGAGAAGGAAGGATTAGCATGTCAGCCCTGCCTGGCACCTTACAGCAGTCCTGGACTATCATGGCTCAGGTCAGTTTGGGCAGTGGTTGGACACCATTCAGTACAGCCTGGTCAGCAGCATATAACCCCGTTAGCTTTTCCTCTGATCAACGTAGCATGTTTAAGGGCGTGCTATAACCAAAGCTAGAGATGGTAGCTTATTTCTGGCCGCCTTACCTCATGGTGGAGGTAGTCTGTTGGGGATGAATGGATAAGCAATAATACTGGAATTCCTTAAGGGAAGGGGCAAAGCAGCAGGGAATACTGGAGGGAGGGTAAAATGGGAAAGGTAAAACTGTTGGTTAAAAGATTTTAAAAAATGGGTCTGGAAAAGTTGTGTGCTGAGTAAGGAGAGGAAAGGGTGGCATTAAGCATGCGTTAAGAGTTTTCTGTTGTATGATATTTGGGGTAACATTTTTGGCAATTTTAGGCCAATAAAAATGAATGACATTTCTAGCACTTTGCTCAGACAGGCAAAGTAGACAGGGCTGACCAGGCCCTCATCCCACAGGGATGTTTTAGTGCCACAGAGGCATGGGCAATTGCTAGATCATCCATTCTGCAAAGCTTATCCTCGCTTTGCTTAAATCTGTTTAAAAGCTGGTCTAATTGAACTAGCAGAATCATTGGATACAAAACAGGTGCCACAATGTGAATTGCACCAATTCAGTTTTGTTTTTAAACAGCTTTTCTAAATGAGCACAGCTCTCCAGCCTGCACAAAGCCTTATCAAGAGGGCTTGTCCCTAGAGGGGGTAATTTGGGTCGGAGCAATGATGCAGGTATGCTGCCCGCAGCAGAGGCATTTACTTTCCTAAGAGATTCTTGAACTGTAGACAGTTCTTTTCTTATGACAGCTCCTGTCCTACTTTTCAGGGAGAGCTGGAGAGCTCATGCTTGCAGCTTTCTCTGCCCAGGAACTGCTGTCTAAATTTTTTTTGTCTTTCCTTACCCCAGGCTCACACAGTAAGTAGTTTCACAGTGAGGGAGGCTTAGTGCCTTTTTTTTTTTTCCTTAGGGGAGGGGGAGTGTTTTGGAAAACAAAGTTGCTTTCCTTTGTCAGCTTCTCCCTCTGTCATTCAGTTGTCAGAAGGTCTGAATGTAGCATCCGCTGTGCTGGAAGATTAATTTGATTAGCCCGCAGGGACTAGGGGAATATATTAACCTCCCTAGCTCTGACTTTGTTGTTCTCCCCCCTCCCTGGGGACTAGAGCTAGCTGGACCCTGTAGCAGGGCTTTGGAGGATGAGTTTGGAGAGGAAGAGGTGCCTGCCATTTCCCAAGATGTCTTTCTCAAAATTAGGCTGGTATTTAAGTTGAAGCATTGCCAGGTGAGTGCCCATGAGTTGGTGTTGTTGCATCAGCACTGACTCTTGCCAAGGCTAAACTACAGTCAGGATTTTGTGGTCAGCGTTCAGGAATGTGAAGTGGATGACACTGAAGAAAGAACTTCTCAGTTGTTTTTCTTGGCTGATACCACAGGCCGAGAGAGTCTGCGGTTCTTGGGAAGATACCCTGTAGAAGGTATCCACGGGGCTTACAGGAGGGGCTGGCTTTCCACTACATGCAACGTCAGCCCTGGGGCTGAGGATGCAGAGCATTGGGAGGAAATGGAGCATCACTCCACCACATTTGTCACTTTTGGAAATGCAGAGAGACTAGTATTTTCTAAGCTCTATTTTTTCAGCTACTCTTATGCATTTTCCCACTTCATCTGTATTGGTCTGCTCTGCATGGAGACAATAGAGATGAAATAAATGGTTTTTCATTGTGGGTTTGCGTTTTTTATTGTTGTTGTTGAAATTGCTACTTTTCATTGAACTAAAATTACACATTCAAATTTCAGTGAATTACAGAACAATGTCTCTGGGTTAGTTTAGAGAATTCTGGAGCCTGACCCTGTTCTTTACTCGCCTGACTTTCACAATTGTAAGAAAAGTTTCTAACCCAGTTTGCTGTACCTGCTGCCATGACACCCTGGGCCAGGAACGCTGTGTTCTGATCAAAATTCTTGGTTGCCAGCCTGCATTCCCTGAAAAGTATCGCCAGGTGAGTTATTCCTAGTTGAGCAGAGAACTTGCATAGTAACTGACTACTACTCGGAGTTTGGCAAACATACTTCGTGATTAGTGATATTTTTTTCATGTAAAAACTCAAAGCCTGTCTGGTAGTTATGCTCCTCAGCACTTAGGGCTAAGCTGGTTACCTGACATATGGGACAAAGGCATCAAATGTCATGTATAGGAGGAGCCCAGAAGGGAGTAAAGGGATTTTCTTTACCCTTCAAACACATGGGTTCAAAGCAGGTCTTATCCCACTCTTCAGCTGAAAGATTTTCAGGCTATAAATGCTGAATAGTAGGAAATTACTCTTGGTTCTTACAGAAGACTTCTTTAAGAAGAAGGAAAAAGATAACCCTAGAGCTGGAAGAATGTAGACAGGTAGGTAGGTGATCAAGGGCATGATTTGATGGTGGTACAGGGGCTTTGGCAGCAATGTAGCTTTCGTTATTTCTGTCCCCAGCTTCACCATGCTGCCCTCTTTGGTTGTGTCTGTGGGGCTGTGCTCTGAGCTTCCCTCCCCCACCCCTTTTTTCTTGAAAGTAATGTAAGTCAGCTGCCTCGTTCAGTGGCTCTTGCATGATTGCTGTAAGGCAGAGGGGAACAACACCTGGAACTGTTTAAGGGTGATGCTCTTGCCAGAGCCAGCCTTCTGAAGCTGTAGCCTGAGGAACTGATGTGGAGAGCAGGGGGATGTAATAGGATGGCAGATCTAGGAGACATGAATATTCTCGTCTTTCCACAAGGAAGCTGTCATAATTGCGGGATCTTGTGTTATGTAGAGCAGCAATTGTTTGAAAATTATTTTTCACTCTTGATGTGGAAGACTTGTAATTTAGCTGGTATGTGTAAGAAAATTCCTTCAGCAGCAGCCCTGTCAGTTCCTTTCAATTTGCCTGCCTTCAAGGCACGACTGTGCAGCTGCGTGGCTGGTAATCCCATCTGTCCAGTCCGCGCTGCTGAAGAGAGAAGCGTGCTGAAATGTGGCAAAAGCAAGCTTTATGCATGGCTGCTGCGTGTTCCCACCAGGCATGGTTCTCTGGGGAGAAAAGCAGCGTCTGCCCTCAGCAGGGCCCCTGGGAGCCGGGCTGTGGGGGGCAGTTTGGGTGCGCTGAGCACAGCTGGGAGGGTCAGGACCAAAATCTCCTACAGGTGGGCAGTTGCTGCAGGCAGGCAATTTAAGGTATTTATATCAAGGTCAAGGGTGTCAGAAAAGGGGACATTCAATTTTAATTTTGTCTTGCTGTAGCTGGAAGCCAGCTTCGAAAAGGTGATGCCCTACAATCTGGCTGTGGGAACAGTGCTGCAGCTGGGGGAAGGAGCCCCTCACAGCGGGCAGGACCCAAGGGGATGCGGTGCCCTTGGCCCTGCTGCATTTAACCCAGGGCTTGGCTTTCGCCGCTTCTCCTCGTGTTCCACAGAGCGACGCTTCCAGCTCCCCACCCCTTATTTTCCAATACAGGGGGAAAGCAGACAGGACCCTAGGAACCCCCCGCGCTGCCCGGGGTGCTGGGGGCCGTGTGGCGGCCGCCCTGAGGCGAGGAGCGGCCCCGCCCCACCCCGCCCCCTCCCCTCACCTGGCGGCCGTTGCCGGGCCCGCGACCGTTACCCCGCGCGCGCAGCCCCGCGCCTCGTGAGGCGAGCGGCGCCCTCAGGGCCCCGTGAGGGGAGCGGCCTCGGGCCGGGCCGTGCCGGGCCGGGGGGGCGCTGGGGGCCGTCCCGGGAGCCGAGCCCGTCCCGGCGGCGCGGAGCGGGCTCCGCCGGCCCCGTTTCCCTTCCGGGGGCGTCGCGGCGGGCGGAGGCCCCCGGGCGGCCCGCAGGGAAGCGCCCGCCCCCGCCGCCCGCGGCGCGGTAAGATGGCGGCCGCGGCTCAGGCGCTGAGCGGCTGCGGGCTGCTGCTGGCCGCCGCCGCCCTGGCGCTGCTGGCCGTGGCCATCGGCACCGACTCCTGGTACGAGACGGACGCGCGGCGGCACCGCGAGCGCTGCCGCGGCTTCGGCCACAAGCGCAGCGACCCGCCCGGCTCCATGTCGGCGCCCAGCTCGCACCTGCCGCTCCGCGCACGGCCCCCGCGGGCCCTGCTGCCCGGCCGGCCCCCGGCCCCCGCCCCGGCCGCCGCAGCCGCCGCCGCCGCGCTGGACTCGCACTGCGGCCGCCGCTTCAACTCCACCGTCTCGGGGCTCTGGAGGCGCTGCCACCGCGCGGGCTACGAGCCGGACAGCGAGGAGCTCATCCGCAAAGGTGAGGGGAGCGGGCGCGGCCCCGGGCCCGCTGCTGTCCGTGGTGCTGAGGGCCCCGGCGTGGCCCCGAGCCGCTCCCGGGGCCCCGTTTCCACAGCTCGGGTGCCGCAGCGCCGGGTGGGACCCGTGGCTTGGTGCCTGGGCAGGGTGCTGCTGGGCGTTGTGGCCCCGGCACCGCGCTGCTGAGCGCAGAGGAACGTGCGGGGCTGTGTGCAGCTCTGTGGGGTGCGTGGCAGGGAGATGGGGACCTGTTGTGCCTCCTGTAGCCTGGGGGGCTTTGCACTGCTGCAGGGGATGGCCAGACCTTCACGGTGACTGGTGTGCGTCCGGCTGGGTCACACAGGGCTCCAGGTGCGATAGGAGAGCAAGCTGTGAATGTGATGCCGTCGTGGTGCAGTGCGAAGCCCAGCAGTTTGTGGAGTGTGGATAAAATTCCTGGGCTGGGTAGCACAAATAATGTAGCGGGCTGACCCAACAAGACAAAATAAATGTCATAGAAAACAAGCTTAGGGGAAAAAATGCTGTGCGTGATTAATGATAAATAGCAGGACTTCGTGTTCCAGAAGGTACATACTGGCACAGGGAGAGTAGGAGTGGGGAGAAGTGCTTCCATTGAGGCACAAAATGGAAATGCTATCTTAAGAAAGCAGGAGCAGTTCTTCAGTGTGGCTTCCAACTGTGACGCCAATCCCGCACAGCGGAGGATGGATAGACTGGCACTGCGAGGCTCAGCTCGTCATTGTCCGTTCTTTCCAACGCACAGCAGTGACTCTTACTTTTAGAAACTCCAGTGCTATGTGACTACCTTCTTCCTCTATTTAATCTCCTAGCATCCATTTTATGCATTTTCATTTTTATTTCCACGTTGATCTCATTTCGCTAAAAGGCAGTTCATTAATTTCATTCTATTAATTGTCCCTATGATGTAAAATGTTTATCTGTTTTTCTGCTTCACAGCAAACCAAATGCTTTCAGCTTCTACTGAGATTAGCAAAGGGTGGGGGAAGGGATGGGAATACTACTTTGGCCCTCAATACTTCTGTTTTTGAGGGATTTTGCCAACACTACTGCTGTTGGGTGTAGAGGCCAGAGTCTACGTTCTGCATGTGTGAGGGTGTTACAGAGTGGTCAGTGATCTTCCTTAGGGCCCAATGTGTTAAACTGGAGAGATTCCAAATACAAAAGGTTTTCCTTCTACTTTATTTTTTTCCTTCAGCTGTTCTAATAGAGGGCATTGCCTTTCCCTGCAAACCTTGCTTCCCTTGTATTCTCTGCCTACGTTGCTGCTGTACAGATTTAGGTATCATCTTATAGAGGGAAAATTATTAATAATAGTTCTTGTGGAGTCAGGTCTTTAAATAGATATGACTCTTGTCTTATCCCCTCCCCTGACCTGCTTTTCTAGCAGCCGCTCCGTGTTCTCACTGTGTCTATCTTTTTTCTGACAGCTATGATTAAGCAGCCTTTTCCAGCCGATGGCCAGGTGTGGCTGTTGCTGTGCTGTTCTTTCAAGAACGCTACTAGATGCCTTCCAAAGAGAAGCAAATGGGCTTTTTATCCTAGTGTGAGCTGAAGCTCACTACTGTGCTTCTCTGAGTGTCCTACTTTCTCTTCAATTAGCAGTAAGTTTTCAGTTAGCCCTTTGGTGATGCGTGATACCTCCTTCTGTTCTCGATAGTCTCAAGAGTAGAGATTTTTATAGGCTTTAGTGACAGAGGAGTAAGTAATTTTTGTGCAAGTCCAGTGGCATTTTGATTAAGGTTTCCACTCTTCATTTTCTAGCATCTCTGGAGTAAGGTTTATTTTCTTTCTGGGTTTCTCTTGAGTGCTGATTAAATTACTTAAATCCATAAGTGTCCTTTTCTGTTTAGATAATCCTGTAGATTTCTAGTCTAGTCCTTATCTATTGCTATTAATGCAAACTAAGTGCTGTGGAAACTTCAATACTTGAGCATTTTAGCTGGTGATGCCTATAGACGGATGTGTTTACATATGTAATTTATATACTTGCTTTATACGCTTAAAAGGAAAAGGCAGGAGTCAAAAAACACGGAGCAAAACCAAGAGGTGGGAAAAGTTTAAATGTAAGAGGGAAATAATGCGTGGGTGTTTCCTTAAAAAGCAACATTGCTATTTTGGATCTGTGGAAAAATAGACAGTTTGACTTTAAAAATACCATTGAGAAGGTTAAAAAAAAATGGACAGACGAAAAGGGGAAAATGGAGATTAGCAATTAGTACGAGATAGCAGCCAAAGAACTGAACCACATGGTGGGTGAACTAAGAGGGTCCCTGTGTGTAGGGGAAGTCTGTGTGAGCATGAGAACTTGAGCAATGTGCCTCATCGAATAATGCCTGGGCTCAGTGCATTCCACACTGGAGACGGCAACAAAATCATTTTGCATGGAGAACTCGTGGCGAGGTCCTGCCGGGACTCATTATACGCTGTTTAGTGGTCTTGTCTATCAATACGAGAAACAGTGTTTGCGAAGTGGTGACTGTAGAAAATGATTAATTAGGAAAGATCAGTTCCAACGGGCTGCTTTGGGTAACTTGGTGGGTTCTTTTGAACAATGCGCATTTGTACACGAGTAAGTTGAAGGAATGAAAACCAAAAAATGTTCATCACTGTTCATAAGCTGTTCTTTTTATTGCTTTTCAAGCTTGTTCTGAAAAGACTGAGGGATGGGATTGGTGGTTCTTGCATGTGCTGGGTAAAAATGACTTGTTAGTATCATGACGTAGCTGTGAAGATGAGAACCACCAGATGCTTAAGCAGGGGAACGCTGCAGTTTGTGGCAGGAGGGAGGCCCTTAAAAGAAAACTGCTCTGTCCCAGTGTCTGTATTCCCAGTGCTTTCCAGCTGGTGAGAAAATGGAAGAGTTACAGGAGTGGCTGTGAGCTCCACAGAGCTCGTGTTGGAGCGGGATATTTAGTAAACTCAAGCTGTTTAGTAGTGGCCATTGGTACTATCTGTTAATAGCTATGGTTAAGAGCTGTATTTTTTAAAAAGAAATTTGATTTACCAGATCTAGAGGGCTTTGGGCAGCGGTGTGGATAAAGTGATCCCAGAGCTGTAAGGTTCTCTGTAGTCATGGGGAAAAATAGCCGGAATAGGCCAGGGGGCTGCAGAAGCCACTTGGTGCTGGGACAGGAGACAGGGGAGGGCCAGAGCTGGCGCTGGGAGCTCAGAGGTAGCTGCCCCTGGCCTCACCCGTGGTGAGGAGAGGGCCTGCCATCTCCTCCTTGTAGCACTGGCACACACATTTCAAAGGCGGAGAGAGCTGGAGACTAAACCAAGAAAAAAAAAAGGGTGCGCAGAGCCCAGGACTACAAACTGAATATGCTACAGTGGGCCCAGATCTCCCTTTCCAGGTGTCTGGCAGCCAAGGGACAAGGGGCCTGTGCTCTGCCTGGGTATCTGGGGTCCGGAAATTCTTCATAGCCAGCATCCTCTGGTCTTGCCCAGCCTCAGTGCTCAGCTGGGGAAAAAGAATGCATCCAGGGACACAGAGGTGTGGTGCCCCAAGGGCAGTGAGAGGTCACAGGAGGGAAACCTGTCTGCAGCTGCAGCCCTGAGGGGAAAGGTGTGAGAAACAGCGTTGGAGTGGGAGGCTACAGTCATGTGGGTTGGTCATGAACGCGTCAATGTGACACTGCCAGATGCACTTTGCTGCTTCTCATGTTTATTTTTTAATCAAGAAAATTGCACATGCAGTGCAAGTTCCATAATGTTCTTTTAATGCTCCTAAGAACTGCTAGGATCAGGCTGCCCGTGTAACCTTTTACTTGTACATAGACCATATGATAATCGAATCTCTCAAGCGCGTGTCCCCTTCTGTCCTGCATTCTCAAATTATTTGTGTGCCAAAACCAACAGCGCTCCCTTAATTTTTGTCCTCCTTGTTCACCACGCTACTCTGTTCTATTCAAACCTTTGCCTGAAGGCAAACTTTTTAATTTTGGCAGGCTTTTCTGTGCTGCTTTTCTGAGTCTGTTACAAACAAAAGCAAAATGACTTTGCTGGCAGGTTTCTGAAATGGAGGACGGGATGCTCTCCCTGTTTTATAGCCTATGATTTCAGCTGTGTGAGGACTTAAGACAAAGGACTAATTAGGGTACCTTTGGAATGCATTTGATTTTGTAGTTACTTTGTGGTTTTCTTTTTTTTTGTGAGCACTTAGAGAACAAGGTGTTACACTGCTAAATGCAGCCCCGTGAAGTGCCTGTGTGTATTTGAGTGCGTGGTGTCTCTGCTAATCAGACTTAGACCTGACCAGACTGGACACGTGAACTTGTCACTGCAGTTGCAAAACCTGGCTACTGAGGCTTGCCTTGGTGCATGCAATAATTTTGTGGGAGAAAGTGGGTCATGTTCAGCTGTGAGATCACCCTCACCACTTACCTGATCCTCTGACTCTTGCCTACGTATTTCAGCTTTTTTTTATCACATGGAAAAAAGACCTACAGTGAGCGGCCACCCGTGTTTTGCTTGCGGCTCACACCAGAGCAGGTCCATCCCACACTCAGGATCTTAGAGGAAGACTGGCTTATGGTGGCGTTATCAGAGGCTGTCACCAGGTCTGTGGATTAGGGGTCAGAGCTGAGCTTAGTGGGCACCATAAGCCCTGGAATTCTCCATCTCCTGAGCTTCTTCACTTTGCAACCGTGCTGTTTTAATACGGGCTTATGTGCTGCCTACATAAAGTCAGCACTTTGAATTCTGTAGAAGAACGGATTAGGAGGAGGAGGAAAGTTTTTTAAACCAGAAGCAGAATAAACTGCTATTTGAGAATGTCTGAGCAACCGGATTTGTATAAGAAGGTGGAGGTTTTACTTTATTCCATATGTGAACTGTTGTAGCAATGCGGAGCAAAGATGTTCTCAGGCAACCCTACAGACCCATTCCAAAACAGCCACCAGGCGGGTGCCCTGTTCGGCAGGGAGAGGCACATGGGGCAGGTCGGGCAGCTTCCCTGTGGCTCGGGAGGCAGTAGGGAGCGCACCCGAGGACAGGAGCCCGCTTGCAGTGCTTTGCTGCTTTGTGTGGAAATCTAGCGTTGGGCTTTTCTCTCTTTGGGGCACGCGCTTTGCATGTCTGCTTGTTCCACTACAGTAAGAAACGTCACTGTTTTATTAACGTGAGGAACTTCAGATCACCTTCCCCTCCCTGGCGTGGTCGCTGGAGTTGGCTGGGTCTTGTGTGCACTCCTCCCGGCCTTGTGAAGTGGGGGCTTCCTCCTTGCAGGAACCGCTCAGCGCCGGCCCAGGGAGTGCTGTTAGAGAACAGAATAAGGCTTCCCACTGCTACGGGAGCAGCTCAAAGCTCATTTCTTCTCCTGGGTTTTCTTTCATCTTTTGCAAAGCTGGTCACTGAATCTGCAGCTCTCTGCTAGTGATTGTTCACCAGCTTAATTAGCTCGCTGGCCAGCTGATTGTTTTCGAGTAGTTCTTCTGCCCCAGCATTCAAGTGCCAGTAATGACCTGTGGCCATTGTTTAAGGGGAACTTTTTGTGCTATTTAGCTTTGTTACCTTTCTGACTGGTCTTTCCCTCCCCACCATCAACGTTTAGTTCCCCTTCTCCCTGTTTTCTAAACTAAAAATTCCCTTTGAGAAGAGCATGTATGTAGGTTCACATTTGCATCAGGGGTACGCTTTACTTTAAACTACAGTGGAAACAAGCCTGCAGGGGTACTATTGTCCATCAAAAATAAAGCAAAGAGCAAATGACTACTGGATTAGATTCAAACTTTTCTCCCTTTCAATTCAATTAGCATTCATTCAACATTTTCAGAAAGCGATTGAAATCTGTACTCTTAAGAAACAAACCAGTCCTACTGGTATTCTGCCATGTTCTTGTCTCCTCAGCTATCCCAAAGAGGTTGTACCAGTTCCTTTAGGAGTCTTCTGGATCCATTTTTGGTGGCTGTCATTGCTGTTTACCTCCAGGCTTTTCCTCCTGCGGCCTGCCTGGGGTAGCAGGGTTCCCCCTTAGCCAGTGTTTCCTTAGAGCAAGGCTCCCTCCACTCCTAATCTGAGTCCCTGAAGTAAACGGTTCTTTTTTGATGGTATTTGCTCTGGTACTGAACTAAGACTTCCCTTGTGTAAACTCTGCTGGGCTAGCCAACTCAACAGCAAGTGCAAGGCATGGGGATTTTGCCGTGTTTCACTCTGGTGTTCCCTTGCAGGAGTCATTCAGCGCTGCACTGCAGTGAAGTACCACTACACCTCCAGCTCTCTGCCTCGCAACTTACCCATCAACATCACCAACACCATCCGGCAGGACGAGTGGCACGCTCTCCGTAAGTAACCCAAGTGATGCACGTGACTGTTTGGATTAGTGATGCTTTAATGTAATGCCAGGTGAGGGCTTTAAATCAGATACCCTTCACAGGTATAAATAGGTATAAATACATATTTGTTAGTGAAATGGGAAAGCAGCTGGCAGTACAAGTGGAAAGGGACGTCAGATTTGGAGGGGCTTATGCAAGTGAAATGGGAATACAGGAAAGTGTGCTGCAAGGTATAACTGTATTCTGGATCTGGGGATGGGCAGTTTCTAGCTGGCTTGCAGCAAAGGTGCTGCGTCACCATCTCGTCTGTGCAGAGCTTGGTGCATTTTCTTGTGTGCACACTAGCGACCTGGTGCAGCTCCCTGGCAACCAGCTCTTTTAGGGAACATCTCCGTTTGTCCTGTCGCTGGCTCCCAGCCCACAAGCTGCCTCGTGCCTCAGTCCTTCCCACGCAGCTGACTGACCTGTAGCCTGTTGCTGACAATGATTTAATCGGGCTCTTCTGCTCCTGCTTCTCCCTGTACTTGTTTGGTCCCATTGCCTCACAAAATGCTTCATAGCCACAGTCACGTGAGCCACAGTGCTGAGGAAATTCAGCTACAGCCTGAACCCCGAGGAGGCAGGACCACTGCTTGTGTTGTGGATGATGAGGTGCTGTTCATATCATGGTTGTCTAAGCGATTTATTTTTGGAGTTTGTTACTGTAGTTGTTACCTTCGTGCTGTATTGATCTTCCGTCTGCTTGTCTTCCCACTATTCCTGTCTTCACCTCACGGCGCCTGCCTTCCTGTGCTTTGCTTCTCTTCAGCATCCCCTTCCTCCTTTGGTTTCTGTTTTCAACACTCACAAAGAAATGCACACACACAAGCCTTTGCGGTACTGACATTTACAAACCATTGCAGAATTCATAACATGCCCCTTCTGGCCAATGCTGAGGAGCGTTTGGCTGGTACTGCTCTTGGTCAGCAAAAGAGAGCTCCTACTTGTAGTGCCCAGCAGAAGAGAGGCCAGCTGACTGGGTGCCTGTAGGTAATTCGCACGTAGCACTGAAACTTTCACAAGGAAGCTACAGGAGGAGGAGCACATGGGTGTAAGTACAAGCTTTAGCAACAGCAAGTTTAAATCTGTCCAGACTCTTCTCCCTGCTGTCGTGTCTGGGTGACGTCATCTTCATTTCTTCTTTCTGCCTTTTCTGCTTTCTCTCCTCAGATCTGCGGAGGATGACAGCTGGCTTCATCGGCATGGCCGTCTCCATCATCCTGTTTGGGTGGATCATTGGTGTGCTGGGCTGCTGCAAACAGCAGGAGCTGATGCAGTACGTGGCCGGGCTGCTCTTCCTGATGGGAGGTGAGAGCGTTTCGTGTGTGTTCTGTTCCTGGCGCCACCAGTCAGCACAGTTGGCTGGGGAGGTGCTCTTAAAGTCAAGTCAGCCCCGCAGCAAACCCAAAGTGATTCGTTAGTGCAGCGAGCCATGGGCACAGCACGGGGCTGCCACTTCTGGCACCAGGCAGGACGTGGGTGTGCGTGTGCCTGGGTGGGTGGCCCTGGCTGTATGCACACACACCTCCTGCTCTGGGGAGTGGTGTGTTGTAGCCACAGGGACTGTGAGCACAGGCCTCTTGCCTGCCCTGACTGTGTGCAGCCTGCTGCTCCTGTCAGACGGCTCATCTCATCATTTTCTCTAGGGAATCTTAAACAAAATAATCAACGTACAGCACCTTGCTGCTGATCACAGATGCTTACATGTCAGCCCTCAAAAACTAGGCCAGTGTTTCTTTACTTGAAAGGGGCATAGTAGCAACAAATGCACCAAAACGGTGAGCTACAGAGTTGCTGCAAGGCTGACTCTTTAAATGGAAGCAATAAATTGGCAACTTTTAAATAGAGGCATGTTTTTTTTTTCTTAATTGAAAGGCAGAGCTGCTACCATTGAGCTGCTTGGTGTGACTTGATTAGCTCAATTAATGTAGATGTGATTGTGCTAAATTCTACCCTGCCTCAATTGTATCTGTTTTTTGAAGCTACAGCTAATCTTTGAGTTGTGAGCCCTGACCTAAAAGGATAGATGACCTAAAAGGATTAGATGGTTAAACCGGGAGGGAAATGTGTCACAGTTTTTCCCGAAGCATTTCACTTCGATTTTATAGTCAATGTTTTCACAGCGAACAGTGACTGCTGCTGCCTGCATACTCATCCCTCTGCTTCAGGGACTTGCACTGGACTGACTCATGCTAAAAATGTTCTTTGGTCTTTTTTTTTTTTTAACTAAGACAATATTACTTATTTGGGAAGTAAGGTATCTTATAATGCTACATATTTTGTAATTCTTCCTCTGTTTTTTAAGAAGTGACTGGCAGGAGAAAAAGTGTAATGCCTTTTTTTGAAAAACTTATGACTTTTAAAATACCTAGGGGGAAGACAACAAACAGCGTAATTAACCCGAGGGCACTGTAGAACCCTCTTGCTTTTCTCCCGCAGGTACGTGTTGTATCATCTCACTCTGCACATGCGTAGCCGGGATCAATTTCGAGTTATCCCGCTATCCCCGCTACGTCTATGGGCTGCCAGAGGACATCAGTCATGGCTATGGCTGGTCCATGTTCTGTGCCTGGGGAGGCCTGGGCCTCACCCTGCTGGCGGGGTTCCTCTGCACACTGGCCCCGTCACTCAACACTTCGCGGGCATCCGTACAAAAACCCAGACAAGAAAACGGGGCCGTGTGACCTCGGAGGGAGCGAGGAGAGACTCTGGGACGCGCAGCCTGGGCAGAGCCGTGGGTTAACACCGGAAGAGGTGGCACGTCAGCGCGTGGGAGCAGTGCCATAGCGGTGGGAAGTACCAGCCTGTGGGACGCTGCTACAGACGCGTCGTGGACACAGACATTGCAAGTAACTCCAGGTTTGAATTATTGCTGATTTGCTCATTGATGGTTTAAAGGGGGACAGTTCTTTTGTTTTGTTTTTCTTCTGTTTACAAGGGATTAAGTCCAAGGCTGTGTCTTCTTTTGTGCTGTTTTTTGAACTGTACCTCCATGGTCCTGTTATTGTCCAGTTGTAAGGGATGTTTACGCACCAACTCTATTGCTGCAGGTCTGTGTAATTCAGACCCAAATTAGGGAAGGAGCTATGTGAGGTTGGCTTGAACACTTTTGCAACAAACTTGTCTAGTGTTGGCTCAGGCCATCATTTCCCAAAAGAACCTTGATCTAAGCCGAGGTTTAGGCCAAAGAATTAGCCCATCATTAGTATTAATTCATCTAAAGCAGAAATCTGTGCTATTCTATGCTGTAGTATCAGCTATTTACTCACCACTAAAGCTGTTTCCAAAAGGAGCCTGCTGTAAATGAACAGCAAGCCTCTGAAAATTTCTTACTGGCTTTAGGAGAGGAGGGGAAGGTTTTCCTCAACTTCTTCCACAGGTAAGGTTACTCGTTTGGCTAATGTCCCCTTGCTTAATGGGGAGATGTATGCAACATGCAGCTTGTAACAATTCAGCTAGAGGCCAGGGTACATTTCTGAAAATAAGTCGTAGTTTGAGCTGCTGGGATCAACTTTCACCACCCAAATAACTTGTGGGTGCAACTCCTGTTCTGTGAAAGGAGATGAGTAATTTTCCCCGAGCTCAAATAGCAGTACTGCTGAAATAGCAGAATGTACAGCCCCCTCCAATATTCACGTCCAAAGGAACTGCAGTGTATTTGCCTCAGGAACACGTGGCTTCTGCTCACTTCACCACCCACCCACCCCTTTATAATGTCAAATGCCCCCTGAGCACAGCACGACAAGAACATGCATGCTCCACTGGAACAAGCTCCCTCTAAAATGGACCTTGGAACCAGTGCAAGTACTAGGGCTAACTCAGGAACATCAGCCAAAGTACTTTGGGGTGCGTTTTTCTTTCATTCACCTATTCTTTCTTCCCTTACATCCCTGCCCCTCTCCCAAGTGTCCAAAAACTGCACAGATAAAGATGAGATGGCCAGCATTTGGAGATGTTTACATTGTACTTCAAATACAATACAGTGGCATGTAAGATACTTAATGCTAAAGTCAGTGTATTTATGAAAAGTGTAATTTTTAAATGGAAGTTTTAATTCTCAACTGGCATTAAAAGTACTGAAAGACTTGCTCAGTGGACGTAATTGTGAATTCTTTGCTACTAATTACCAGACTGACTCACCAGAAAGCTCACGTACATATGGTGTAAAATATTCCAGAGCTAAGTTTAAATGCTATAGTTACAGCATCGTTCATGTGCGAATCCTGTTCACCTCTCCCCTGCAAAATGAGTGTTTGCTGAAAAGAATTCTACGATCGTAACAAAGGTGTACACTCTGTTCCCTGACTGCACAGGTAAAAAGGGGGAATGCTGTCTGAGCCGCAGATATCCAAGTACACTTACTGCAGTAAGTACAACAGTACCTGTTGGTCCTCATTCTGAAGCAGCAGAGCAGGAATTAATCCAGTCCTAGCAGAAGGCTCCAAAGGCAGCACGACGGGCACCGAGGACAGACGGGTCTCCCCTTGCCTTTTGTAGATGTAGAACCACTAAGCAAGGGCGACAGCCCCAACACATCACCCTTTTTAGAGGGAAAAAATGCTTTATTTTTTCCAGACAGAAAGGGATACAGTCCAGTCTAGTCCTGTGCTCTGCCAAGGCCACAACCTTGACTGGGCAGAGATCAGGCATAGTACTGCAGATTGGCTTTTTTCTTTGCTTGAACCTCTAGAATTCCTTCCATGTAGTCCTCGTGGGTGAGCTCTGTAGCTCCACGGCGGAGGGCAATCATCCCCTGCCCAACAAGACAATATTTAGTGATGGCACGTGAGCGCTGCATCAGTTCTGATGAAGTGCTCCACTCGAGCTTTCTCATCCCCCCCTTACCAGTGCTGGCTGCTGTAGGAGAACACTTACCGCTTCAACGCACACAGCCTTGCACTGGGCTCCATTGAAATCGTCCGTGCAGCGCGCCAGTTCCTCATAGTTCACGTCAGGGCTGATAGGAGCAGAGAGGGAGAAGTCTGAGCACATGTCCCAAGCAGAAGCAAGGGACAGCGCTTCCTTAAGACCCCAGTGAACTCTCACCACAGTAGAGTGCCTACCACCACGCCACAGCCCTGGCATACCCCCCAATGTGAGTGGCAAACACAGCCCCGGGTCATGCCTCTTCCATACCTGACATTCATTTTGCGTGAATGGATCTGCATAATTCTGGCTCTGGCCTCCTCATTAGGCATCGGGAACTCAATCTTGCGATCTAATCGTCCAGAGCGGAGCAAAGCTGGGTCCAAGATATCAACTCGGTTGGTTGCAGCGATCACCTAAGTAGAAGCACAGTGATCAGACTGAGGCACCTGGAGGACGGGCCTCTCTCCTCCCCAGGGATCTACCCAGCTTATTCCCTGGACATAATTTTAATTTTGTTTTTCTTCCCCTGCTAAAATGCCCTGGCCCCTGGTAGTGCTCTGCTAGACACCAACCTTGACTTGTGTGTTAGGCTGGAAACCATCAAGTTGATTGAGCAGCTCCAGCATGGTCCTCTGCACCTCCCGATCCCCAGCCTTCTCACTGTCAAACCTGAGGATGAAACAAGGGGGGGAAAATCAGCTAGAACCCGGCCACCCTGCCCCTATGCTTTTAATCACATAAAAAGGCAGAATGACTGCAGTTCACAGCCTTGGTTAAGCTCATGTATTGCACTCAAGCACATGTACTTTGAGCCCAAGGACTGTGGCAAACACTGTATCTGTGCTTTGTTTTACCCTGTTTCTGAACAGGCCCTGTGTTAAGCTCGACTTCCCTCACATACACAGGCAAAAGGGACAGCCCAAGAGCTTTGTAACATGGCCTGTACCTCACCTTTTAGTTCCAATGGCATCCAGTTCGTCAATAAAGATGATGGAAGGAGCCTTTTCCTTGGCTAGAGCAAAAGCATCTCGTACCAGCTTAGCTCCGTCACCGATGAACATCTGCACAAGTTGTGGACCAGCAAGTTTCAGGAACGTAGCCTGGGAAGTGAAAGACAATCCTGTGTCTAGTTTCTTAGTAGTGCCAGTTCTGAGTACTACACAAGCTCTTACTTAAAACAAGCAAATAAGCAAACAAAAAGTCCCAACCTTCCCAAGTAACACCAGTATGTAGATATACTCCCTTTCCCCTTGTAAGTGTCCTTACTCTTTTTCAGCTACTATTCTACAGCAGCGTACATTTTCTAAGGTGCATTTTACCTTGGTCTGGGCAGCACACGCTCGAGCTAAAAGTGTCTTCCCTGTTCCTGGAGGCCCGTACATAAGAACTCCTTTGGGAGGCTGGATACCCAAGTTTTCAAACTTCTCCTTGTGATTCATTGGCAGGACAATGGCCTCCACAAGCTGCAGCAAAAGAAAAGTATTAAGACATAAAACCAAACGCCACGAATCCAGGCTGCCCGTTTTGAGAAGTTCAAAGACTGCTGTCCTCGGTCACACTGGTATCACCTCTTGGATTTGTTTATCAAGTCCCCCGATGTCACTGTACTGCTCTGTGGGCCTCTCATCCACCTCCATGGCTTTCACCCGTGAATCATACTCAGTGGGTAGAGTCTCCAGGATCAAGTACGAGTCCTTGTTCACACCCTGCAAACACAAGCTCTTTGCTGTTAACAGACCCTTCAGATAGCAGTTAATGAACACACATTCAGAGATGATCCTCTGCGCACCAAGGATGCAGGGATAACAAGCTTAACACCATCAAATCACAACAGTTTGGTGGACAACATTGCAACAAATTGGGCACGTTTTAAAAGGAAGAGGCCCAATTTACTTATGGTACAAAAGATTGCTAACAGAAAGCTTACGAGAGAGATACCCAAATTTTGGGCACTTATATATATACACACACATATGTATATATATAAAAGTGTATATAGTATATACTTATATACTATATATATACATATATATAGTATATAGTATACTATATATAGTATATATAGTATATATTATATAGTATACTATAGTATACTATATAATATATACTATATATATAATATATATATATAATATATATATATAATATATACTATATATATAGTATATATTATATAGTATACTATATACATAGTATACTATACATATAGTATACTATACATATATACATAGTATACTATATACATAGTATACTATATACATAATATATATATATAATATATATATAATATATACTATATATATAGTATATATTATATAGTATACTATAGTATACTATATAATATATACTATATATACTATATATAGTATACTATATAATATATATATACTATATAGTATATAGTATACTATATACTATATAGTATATATTATATAGTATACTATAGTATACTATATAATATATATTATATATACTATATATAGTATACTATATACTATATATATGTATATATATACATACTATATATATATACTATATATATATACTATATATATAGTATATACTATATATATGTATATATAGTATATACTATATATATAGTATATACTATATATATATGTATATATATAGTATATACTATATATATAGCTTATATATATATACTTATAGTATATACTTATATAGTATATAAGTATATAGATATACATATATAGATCTATACCCCCACATATATATTTTTATATATATATAAATAACCCCCACCACTACTTTTCTATACTACAAATATTAATAAACCCATGATATTCGTTTTTATTAGAATTTTAGTATAGAAATGGTCTCAAAATAATCTAGACAGATTGTCTCCTTTCTAAAGGACAAGATACTTGGAATTTTCTGAAATTCCTAACAGTCACAACATCACTCACCACTAGGTCTCCAGGCTTCAACTTCTCAGCATCCACCAAGCCAATAACAGGCAGGAAATATGTCTATAGGAAAGGGATCAAAGTAAGCAAAACCACCTGTACTACGGTAAGACTCTTTTCAGCACTCATACAGTCACAGACCCATAGAATACACCAAGTTGGAAAGGACCCCCCAGAGACCGTTGAGTCCAACTCCTGGCTCCACACAGCAGCACCCAAAAATCAAACGGCGTGTCTGATAGCACTGTCTAACCACCTGAACTCCGGCAGGCTCAGTGCCATGACCACTGCCCTGGGCAGCCTGTCCCAGTGCCCGACCCCCTCTGGGTGCAGAACCTTTCCCTAACCCCCAGCCTGACCCTCCCCTGTCCCAGCTCCATGCCGTTCCCTTGGGTCCTGTCGCTGTCCCCAGAGAGCAGAGCTCAGCGCCTGCCCCTCCGCTCCCCTTGTGAGGGAGCTGCAGGCCGCCATGAGGCCTCCCCTCAGCCTGCTCTGCTCGGGCTGAACAAATCAAGGGACCTCAGCCACACCTCACACATCTTGCCCTCCAGACCCTTCACCATTTTGTAGCCCTCCTTTGGATGCTCTCTCAGAGCTTTATATCCTCACACTGTGGCGCCACAACCTGCACACAGTACTCAAGGTGAGGCCACACCAGCACAGAGCAGAACAGGACAATCCCTTCCCTCACCCAGCTAGCTGTGCTGTGCCTCCTGCACCCCAGGGTGTGGTTGTCCCTTTTGGCTGCCAGGACATGCTGGTGACTCATGTCTGGCCATTGACCAGAACCCCCAGATCCCTTTCCACAGGGCTGCTGCCCAGCCTCTCAGTACGTATGTCCAGGATTACCCTGTCCCAGGTGCAAAATCCAGAACTTGCTGGTTAAATTTCACACAGTTGCCAATTGCTCAGCACTAATTTGTCAAAATCTCTCTGCGAGGCCTCTCTATCTTCAAGGGAGTCAGCAGCTCTTCCTGATTTAGTGTTACCCACACACTTTGTATGCATTCAAATCCTGCATCCAGATCACTTATGAAAACATTGAACTATTCCTAAATGGAACCTTGGGGAACCCCACTAGAGACTGGCCACCAGCCCAATGTAACCCCATTTACCAGAACCCTTTGAGCCTGACCCATCAGCCAGTTGTTCACCCATTGCATTAGGTACTTGTCTAGCTGTGTGCTGGGCATTTTGTCCAGAAGGATGCTGTGAGACACAGTATTGACAACTTTGCTGAAATCAAAATACTAAATCACATCATCTAGGTTCCCTTGGCCAACCAGATGGGTAACCTTACTGTAAAAGAACACTAAGTTAGTTAAGCAGAACTTCTCCCTCATGAACCTGTATTAGTTATGACCAATGACTGCAGCTTTTCCAGAACTCCCAGAGTAATCTTCTCCATCATTTTACCAGACACTGAAGTCAGACTGATGGGCCTGTAACTACCAGGGTATTTCTTACACTTCTTGAAAACTGGGGCAAATTTAGCCAGCTTCTTGGCTGGCTCAGACCTCCCCAGATTCCCAAGACTGTTGAAAAATAACAGAAAGCTCTTATGATGACATCAGCCAGCTCTCTGAGTACCCTGTGATGAATCCCATCTGACCCACAGACTTTGGCACACTCATCTGGAGCAGCAAATCCCAAACAAGTGCAGGGTTGGCTGGGAGTTTATCATTTCCCCAGCCATGGTCCTCCAGCTCAGGGCTCCAGGGCCCATGATCAGTGATAAAGACAGAGGCAAAGGCAGCGTTAAATGTCTCTGCTGTATTTACATCCCTACCGGTGAGGCGACCAACCTCACCAAGTAACAGACCGATGTTATTCCTAGTTGCTCCTCGCACCTCGCTGGGCACATGGCTCTTACCTGGCGCGTAGAGGTCTTGATGACAGCACACTTGCCCTTTCTCTGGGAGTCCAGGTCAATGTTTGCTCCGTCCTCCTCCTGGTCGTTGGGGTCAACATCCAGTAGCTGAAAACCAGAGCAAGAGAATTCCTTGTAACCAGGCTAGCAGCATGCCCCCAGATTTAATGCTTCTAAACTACATGGAGTAGGAAACAACTTTCCGTTATCCATTAGCGGTAGAATCCTAAATGCTTTAAAGTACCCTATAAAAATTCATCTCTTCCTTTCCTCATGAAGCAGCAAACAGGAAGACACTATCAAGCCCATAACAAAGCAGTAGCTAATGGCACTGATTTCTTTTCCCATTACAGCAGCTCACATTAAGACTTAAGTTCATTAAGTTTGAAAACACAAGTACAAAACAACAACCTTTTAAAAAGTAGAACCACCAACACTTTTTTTTTTTTAATCAGATCAGCAAAATTACTGAATTACAAAAAGAATGTAATGTAGCATCTGGCCCTTCTCCAGGCTTTTGCAAACTTAACTAGCCTCTTACAATGAACAAGGCAGGTATATGATGATGTGGATGTGTAAGTGGCTAAAGGACAGAAGCTCTTGCATTCATACGACTTGGTCAGCAAGTCCCTGAATGAGCAGGGACTGCTCTGTGGTGCTTATTAGTTAAAAATAAAACTCTCTAAATGTTGTAAATTCCAATCCATTCTCTTCTTCCTTTTTCCTTTCATAAAAATCTTTCTGATTAGGGTCTCTTAGCTACTGTTGCTTTAACCACAGAACTTATCTTAATGCAAAGCCGGGCACAGTTTACAGATTTTTAATTACCAGAGCCATCACTTTCCATTCATTGTGCCACAACTTTTGGAAAGCACATGCCAGATTTCACATATCCAAGTCTGTGCTAAGCAAGGCAGTGCCTCTGACAGCTGTGTTGTGTAGAGATGTCCAGCAGCTTACACCTGCCTAAGAAATGACCCAGACAAGACATGGGCAAGTGATAAGCACTTCCAGGTCACAAACGAAACCAAGAGAAAAATCTGAAGCTCTGATTCCAGGATCATTAGTGGTTTGAGAATATGCCATGACTCAAATTACTAATGAGCTCCCCTGCCCTCCTCCCTCCTGACATAAATTGTGCACACTTCTCACACTGCTCCAGAAAAGCACGCCGCTCTCACCTCAATAACATTAGAGACAAGGTACGGCAGGGTTTTGTTCACTTTGATCTTCTCACTGTTCTCTTTGATCTTATCCTTCATGGCCTGAAGCTCATGGGTCACTCTGAGCACTTCACTCTTCATGATCTGGATTCAGCATGCAGAAGAAAGAGGTAGAAATAACGTCAGAAGTCTAAGGCAATATAAAACGTATACGTTGTTCTAGAAGTAAAACAATTCTAAAACCTAAGTCTGAGGAGACAGTGTAGATAAAGGGAAACATACTAGAAAAAGAGAAGACAGCAAAATAGCCAAAACTGGTTAGGAGTTAGAGCTATGCAGTCCATTTGGTCTCTAATCAATATCCCTTAGTAATTTCCTCCCCATGTCACTTGATACATTTGGCCCAATCAACACATCAGCTCACAGGGTTGCAATATGGGTTGCAGCTACATGGTTGCAATAAAAAAAAATACTGTTATTTTTTATTATTATTTGTTTTATATGTATTTATATATATACACACAAACAGATACACAGATAATTTAACATCGACATGTGCACATCTATATCCGTCCATTTAAAAAAGTTACTTTCTGCTGATTTAAAGAAGAATCGGGTACTGGAACACTGATACAATTACAAGCAATAGCATAGGAACAAACAGCCTGAAACTCCCTAAACTTAAAAGAATCACAATAAAGCATCAAAGCAAACAACGCATGAACGGGGAATGGCAGAATTAGGGCTTGTGTCTACTGAGAGTAGCGGGACTTTGCAGTGAGATGCCGCTGCTCCCAGTGGAACAAAGAAATGCAGGTGCCATTTTTATAAAGCCATTACGTTCTACAAGACCGTATGAAAAATAAAATTAACAGTTGCTTCTGTAGGGAAAAAACCTCCTTGTTCTCCTTAAAAGCAAAACATTCAACACTAGGGTAATATCCATGACTTTCTTCCCACAAGGAAGATAGCCAGGTCCTCATCGGGCTCATCAGACAACTCGGGCTGAGAGGAACCTCTGGGGGCCTCTGCCCTGCCCTCCTGCTCAGAGCAGGGCCAGCTGTGTGCTCCCGCCAGGTAGCTCGGGACTGAGCCCAACTGAATCTTGTAAATTTTAATTACCAGAGCCAAAGAATAGGACTACACAACGCGGACTGCAATTTCACTGGACAGCCTGTTCCACTGCCTGACTGCCCTCCCAGTGAAAGGGTCACCCTCACACCCCTGCGGAACCTCTTCCAATTTATGAGCTGTTTTTTCAGTTCATGACCCGTAGCTTGTGCCTTGAAGTAACCTAGAATCAGAGAATATCCCAAGTTGGAAGGAACCCATAAGGATCATCAAATCCAACTCCTGGCACCACAGATCTACCCAAAAATTCAGACCACGTGACTAAGATCACAGTCCAAATGCTGCTTAAACTCTGACAGGTTTGGTGCCGTGACTACATCCCTGGGGAGCCTGTTCCAGCGTGCAACCACCCTCTCAGTGAAGAACCTCTTCCTGATGTGCAGCCTGAACCTCCCCTGCCACAGTTTGACACCATTCCCTCGGGTCCTATCACTGGTGATTATGGAGAATAGTTCGGCACCTGCCCCTCCACTCCCCCTCACGAGGAAGCTGTAGACTGCAATGAGTCCCGCCTCAGCCTCCTCTTCTCCAGGCTGAACAGGCCCAGTGCCCTCAGCTGCTCCTCGTACGTCTTCCCTTCTAGGCCCTTCACCATCTTTGTTGCCCTCCTCTGGACACTCTCCAACAGTTTCACATCCTTTTTGTTCTGTGGTGCCCAGCACTGCACACAGTGCTTGAGGTGAGGCCACAGCAGTGCGGAGCAGAGTGGGACAATCACCTCCCTTGACCAACTAGCGATGCCGTGCTGGATGCACCCCAGGGCCCTCCTGGCTGCCAGGGCACACTGCTGGCTCATATTCAGCTTGCTGTCAACCCCAACCCCCAGATCCCTCTCTGCGGGGCTGCTCCCCAGCATCTCCTTGCCCAGTCTGTACACACAGCCAGGGTTGCCCCATCCCAGGTGCAGGACCCAGCACTTGCTCTTGTTAAACTTCATGCAGTTGGTGATCTCCCAGCTCTCTAATCTGTCCTGATCTCTCTGCAAGGCCTTTCC
Organism: Anas acuta; assembly: GCF_963932015.1. Classification (NCBI taxonomy): domain Eukaryota; kingdom Metazoa; phylum Chordata; class Aves; order Anseriformes; family Anatidae; genus Anas; species Anas acuta. Next base: position 53,316,266 of record NC_088983.1, on the reverse strand, counting down.
ATCCTCAGCAGAGCCCACAACTCCTCCCAGTTTAGTATCATCAGCAAATTTGCTCTAAACACCTCCCAGAATTTACTCAAAACACGTTCTAGGACCTAGGCCCAGGCTTCAATAAGATATAAAACCTTTCTATAAGAAAAAAAAAAGACAACAAAACACACAAACTCAACATTGGGAGCACAATAGAGAACGTCAATTTCTTACATGTCTATATAATTTTAATTTTACTGTGGATTTTGCTACTAACTGGAAGGAAAAACGGCTGAAAGATTAGAAAGCTCTGTAATCACCATCCACAAGTAAGCATGTTTACATCCAAGCCTGTCGTACCTAACACAGGTGGTGCTCAGTGCCACCTGGTGGACACCCACACGCACTTTGCTCCCTTTCCTGGTCACTGTCACACAGTTTGAAAGCACAGCGTGAGCCGACTGTAACCCCAAATGGTCTCAGAACTCACTGCACCTGAATTGGTCCTGTTTAATGGAAAATCCATTCTTCTCTAAGAACTTAAGTATAACACACAATGATCCACAGGGCAGAACCTTTACAGGCACTGATAAAGAAAGCATTATATAAAAACATAAAAATTTATAAATTTGATTCAATTTAGTATTGGAAATGCTGAAGGAAAACCAAATGAAGGGAGGGTGCCAATAAATATTTCTGCCACCATGTCGGTGATGCTCTTACTACAAAATGGAGGCTGCTTATACTACACACTCTATTCTGCAATTTAAAAACAAGACACAAATTTATCTTTGGTGTTTTAAGTTAAGAAGTTAGAAACACTTGTAAAGCCTGAAGCAGCAGGATAAAGTTGCCCTGTAGAACTTTTGAAGTAATTTATCTCAATATTACTAGCCTCAAGTAGTAGGGACGAGCTTAAAGTTTTAAGTGCATTTGTACATGGGATAGGCCTGATACCACCCTATGGGTCTTGGGACAAGTCTACCCCAGGACTGGTCCTTTTTATCACTGACCCAGGTGAGGGGATGGAGCACAATCTCATCACATCTGCAGATGACACTAAATGTGGGGGAATGGTCTATACAGGCACAGGCAGAGCTGCCACTCAGAGGGACCATGAGGGCCTGGAGGAACAGGTGTGCAGGAACCACACAAATCCACCAAGGACAAATGCAAAGCCCTGCATGTGGGAACCGAGCGTACCCTGTGGTGCCACAGACTGGGGAGCAGCTCTGCTGAAAGAGACCCGGGACAACAGGCTCAGCATGAGCCCGCAACATGCCACGGCAGCAAAAGTGTCAAACACCACCCTGGGCTGTGCCAACAGGAGCGCAGCCAGCAGATGGAGGCAGGCAATTACCCCGTGTGCTCAACAGCTGTTAGATCCCAGCTGGTGCCCAGTTTGGGGCCCCCCTTACAGCAAAGAGACCGATAACCCGGGCTGAGGGGCCACAGGGCCACCAAGATGGGCAGGGGGCTGGAGTGCAAAAGAAGGAGCTGAGGGAGCTGGGCCGGGCTCCCCAGGCCCTCCCCCTCCCCTCATTCCCCCCTCAGCGGCCGGGGCCCGCTCCCCGCCCCGCTCCGGCCGCCTCAGGGACCCCGCTCCCCGCCCGGGCCGGGCCGCGCTACCTTGATCTCGCTGTCGAGCAGGCGGGTGCGCTGCACGATCTCCTCCGTGGACATCTTCAGCACCTCCTCGCCGACGCCATCCTGCGGGGCACAACCGCACCGTCACCGCGGGCCCCGCGCCGAGCCCCCCGCCCCGGCCCCCAGCCCCCGGCCCCGGCCCCACACCTCAGACTCGTCCCACACCGACGCCATCTTCCCTCCCCTCAGCGGCCGGCGCCGCGCCGCAGATTCCTCACGGCCGCTTCGCCGTGGCTGCCTCCGCGGACGGCGAGGCGAAAATTAGCGGCGACCCCCCGCGGTCTGCGCGGGGTCCCTACAACCCCTCCAGCCTCCCTCAGAGCCCCTCTCTCCCCCCCGCGGCCCGCAGCGCGCCCGCCCGTGGCGAATCTGCGGGCGGGGGCGGCACGGCCCCAAAAGTGCTGCGTGATGGCCCCGCCGCCATCTCGGGGCGGAGCCGGCCCCGCGCGGCCCCTCCCCGCTCCCCTCACGGTCCCCTCCCGCTCCCAGCCCCGTCCCCGTCCCCCCGCGGGCGGCAGCGGGCTGCTGGCTGCGGTGCGGCTTTATTGCGGTACACACAGAGCGCGGAGAGGCTGAGGGGGGCACCCCGGGGGCGCTCAGACGTAGCCCGGCTTCACCGAGAGGCGGCGGCAGTTGGGGCAGCCGCGGGTCCCGTTGGTCTGCAGGCACCTGCAAGGCAAGGGGCGGCTGGCAGCGGGCTCCCGGGGGCGGTGAGGGGACAGGGCAGAGCCCAGACCCCTTCCCCACCTCACCCCGGGGAGCAACTCTGCTTTCCTGGGCTGCTGGGGACGGCAGAGCCCGCTGCCAAGCCTCTGGGGTGAGCCTTGGTGTGTTCTTAAATAGGTGATGTTTAGAAAACATCACATCTTATAGGTCTAAAAATAAAAGTATGCACAGCTAATGGTCCTTGGGTGCCACCAGCACAGTAACGGGCTGAATGCCTTATACAGCTCCATACAAAATCTAGCTAAAAGGTAGATTTTATCTACTTAGGGCAAAAAGCCAGACTGCCCCAAAGTGAATTGCCCTGGAGGAATTAAGTGAAATAATCTAGAAATTGCCTACAAGGCAAGGATGTGCATGGACAATCATTTAGAGGATGGAAGTGGGATGGACATTAGGGCTAAATCTCATCCTTCAAGGCCATGATACTCAATGGGATGCTGTGGGACACGGTTACGCATGACAAAGCCTGAGGAATAACATAGGTAGAAGTGTCCTACTCTGGGCACAAACAGCCCCTGACTAATGTCACGGCAGGGGTGTGTAACACTTCCAGCTCATTACTTCAAGTGGAAGAAGTGGGAGCACGGCAGGGCCTGGAGCTGGTTGTTCTTCTCCCCAATCGACTCTCCACACATGCCGCAGTACAGCTCCATCTCCTCCACGCATTCGTGGAACTTCACTACATGGTCACGCAATTCTCGCTGCTGCCCCTTCGTGCGATAGATCCTTTCACACAGGCAGTGGAGCTTCAGCAGGCCAAGCTGCACATGAAGGGCAGAAACAAGAAAAGTGACCAAGACGAAGACAGAGCAGTAGCAGAGGGACAGGAGGCTACTCCAGCCCCATTGTCCAGCTAGAAAAAAACAGCATAGCAGGTTGTCCAAGGGACAGGATCAGTCAGAAGGACATTTGGTCTCTCTGCACTTCCTGACATTAACCGTACCCTTGCATGACAAAAGGGGAGAGCAGGTTTGAGGCACTCTGCAGCTTTTTCAAGATGGTGTTCCTGAACTATGCATGACATATGCTGCATTTCATTTTCCTCTGCCTCCAACGAGCATGCTGTTCAGCTCTTGCTCAGCCAACAACATTTGCCAAGAAGTGAACTCTAATCCTCCAGCTCTATGGTTGTTTCACACTGCATTTTTACTGCTTCCCATTCCCCTGTTTATCCCACTGTGATTCCTCCCTCGCTTTACAGACTTGCACATTGATGATCATCCGTGCTAATGCGCACAACTAAACACTTAACAAAACAAGTCAAGCATCAATTAATGATGCTTAATCATGAATTAATGACACTTAATCATTAATATGGAGACCTTAATAAGCAATAACAAGTGTGGATACATGAACTCTAGGCTTCTTAAATTGCTTGACAGAAGACTACAGATAGTGCTGAAGAGAAGCTGCAGTATCCTACCTTGTTCCCTAGTCCCTCTGCCAGCTCCTGCCCCTTTTCAATGCTTTCCAGAGCCTGTGAACAGAGAGCACACATCATCAGTTCTCAGTCTGATATAACAGAAACAGACTTCTATAAATACCCTGCTGGGAGTTAATAAAAGAAAGAGGTAAAGAGGTACAGAGTAGAATTTGGATAAAGAAGCATTCCCGCAACTCCGGAGACATAAGATGGCTGCCTGACAGATATACCCCCCAAAAAAAAAGTTTATCTATAAGAAACGTTTATGGTTCCCTGGAAGACCACAAATAATCGAAGAGCTACCTTTCCATTTCAGCCATAAACCACACAAAGAAGGGGTATGGCGTTGGCAGAGGCTGGTGTTTATAAGCAGAGAAAACTTAGACTTATTTAAGCTCAATCACAGCGTCTTCAGGATTGGGATGAAGCACAAGCAAAGCAAGCCTTTTCCCCATCCTGCCCTAAAACTCAATAATCTTTAGACAACTCCAATTTCATCTGTACCTTAGGGAGGAGAAGGGATCAGCACTATCAATATACCACGCTTCTCCATTTTTTTCCTGCTCTTCATATATCTGCTTTGCCCTACTTACACGTGGTGCAGTGTAGGAGTGTACTGCTAGCACTCTTTTTCAGTCTGAAGCAAAACGTTTAGCATAGCAGCTGTTATGTTATACCAGCTGAGTCCCTACTTTCCCTTAAATGCCACAGTGATCCCCACTGTTCTGATAATCAGTCGCTGTTTCCTAGAACTATCAAGTCCTGCTTTAGGTCCAAGAGGAAGAAGAGACCTTCCCTGAGACACAATATTGGTAATGAGGAACATTATTAAATTTTCAGCCTATAATTTGGCATCACCACTATTCTATGGGATGAGGACCAGCTGAGATGAAAGAACACACCTAGAATGCAGTGGAGATGGCATTAGACCTGTGGTAGCAGCAGCAGCCTAGGGTAAGGAACTCACAAAGGAGGGAGGCAGGAACATAACTGAGAGCTGTGCCCAGGCAGAGCGACTGTGTAATGGAAAACCTGGAATTAATGACCGAGACTAAGAAATAAAGTGAAGCACATGAGGCGGAGGAAGAGGTGCTGAGAAGTACAGGGGACTGTTTGTCTGAGACAGGAAAATGAAGACTGCACAAGAGTTTGGGCAAGCAGGCTGTGCCAACGGCAGGGAAGGAATTGGCATAGTATTGACTACATGTAGTCACAGGGGACTGGGACTAAGTGAGGAGACTGGGAGGCCAAAGAAGATTGGGACAAGAGCAGGGAATCTGAAGGTGGAAATAGTTAAGTACATGTATTGCCATACTTAATTCTCATATTGGGATGAGCAGCATGAAAAATGGAAACTGGGACTGGTAAAACTGAGGAACAGGCTTTATGGGGGAAATATTCACTGCTGTAACATTTGAGGAGGTCATGTTTGGGGCAAATGGGCATAAGGTTCCTGACCACCAGGGCAGACTTGCTTCTAACACCTGGAACAGAATCCAAGCTTCATTTTATTCTTTTACGGGTTTGGTGAGATCAGGGCTCTGCAAAGCCCTCATCAGGGGCTCACAGGTGAGAATTGTCTGCAAAGCCCTCATCAGGAGCTCACAGGTGAGAACTGTTTGTGATAGCAGAGGGTGGCAATGGCTAATGGTGAGACCAGGGGATGTAGGGGTTAGATGAGTGCTGAATATTCAACGTGTTTACAGGCCTACTTGCTGCATCCTGTACCACAGGACACACATGAGATGTGAGGCTTGGAAGGGATTACACTAGGCAGTTTTTATGTCCACAGGTTTCTTCTTCCAATGCAAACGTAGCATTTAGTTACTGACATTGCAAGGTGTATCTCACCCAGCTGACTTCCTGCCATGGGGAACTTGGATACTGACAGTGCCCTGAACTTGCCTTTTCTGACAGACACATACTGCTTTCCTTCTGAGATGCTTCATTTTACCTCGTATACTTTGTGTCTCTCATGACTAGTAAGAGTGTAACTTCAGCACATCTACATCCAAAACAGCATCTTGATGCATAACTGTAGAGGCTCTGCAGGTTGTTCAGCACTCATTCAAGACCAACTTTTGAGCATGCCCCTCTGCAGCCCACTAACGTTCCTGCAGTGCAATCTGCAGCATTTAATACAGTCTGGTATTTCAGACACATACACTGCCTAAGTATTTTCAAAATAAGTAACTTCACCTCCTTGCACTGTGTTGACCTGTAGTCTATTCCCAACTCATTTTCTGCTCTCATTTCTGTTTCACATCATGGTTTATATACCTTCAAATTTCCTCCAGGAATCTGATGACACATTTATCTGCAGAGCACATGGTGGAGCTGTAGAGCTGTCTAAAAATCGTCACTAACAATAAGGAGCTTAGTCATATTGCTAAAAAGTAGGCAGTGGAATCTATTTCAGAGCAAAAGGATAAGCTGATTGCCTACAACGGCAGGAGCAGACTTCCTTTCCCCAGTAACAGTTTCTCAGAGTAGTGTTTAAAGTCATCAGGACTGACTAATGAGACGGTTCTGTAAGACACCAGGCTGACTCAGAATGGATGTTCATACCGTTAGCAACAAATTCCTGACTGAGAGGGACCATTCGGAGAAATGCAGCTGTACGAGCAACAGCTCTACTGCACGTTGATGGGTATTCAGCTCAGAAAATGACTGCTCTTATCTAAAAAACTTGTGTAGAAACAAGTTTATAACTGACCTTGTCCAGCTCCTTCTGGATCATCCAGCACTTAGCCACTCCTAGCAGCACCTGGATCTGTCCCAGGCGGTTTCCAATCTCTGTCATGATGCTCATGGCAGAATCATACCGAGGAAAGGCCGTCTGCAGAAGCGGGGAGGAAAACGCATGTTGTGCTTTGGCCTGCTTTTTACACCCTCTTGCCATCCCCCTATGTCCTTCCTGGCAGGAAAGAGCTGTACCTGCACATCTTTGCGACTGAGATGGATATCAGCAAAGCACAGCAGACACAGCGCTTGCAGAGGCCGGTCACCATGCTGAAGGGCAATCTTCATGGACTCCTGAAAGAAATAGTCTTTAGTCAGCAAGAGAGCTTGCTTCTGGTTCAGAACAGGGCTGGGCTGGGCTCCAGCCACTGAAGGGTCAGCTCCAGAGAAATGGCACAACCTTTTTGAAGAAACTACAATCGCATTCACACTCCCAACTAGGGCACATTCGTAGGCCCAAACTTGGAGGCACCCAGGGCTACTGAGACCACAACTCTAAGACATGAAGGTAACATTTGTATCTAGTCAGGTGTGAATGCCATCGCATTTCTTCCTCATTCTTGTCCTGTAGGCAAAATACCCTTGCTGAGACCTCTGATGCTCTGCATCTGCCTGCACCCTATACCTCACAGCAGTCCATGGCATCTGCCAAGCGCCCCAGCTTCCGATAGGCCACTGCCATGTGGTACTGGCTCATTGCACGGTACTTCAAGCTCCAGCCTGTCCCATAATCATTCACCAGCTCCGCTGCTTTACATGGGAAGAATAAAGCTTTCTCGTAGTCCTGCAAGGCAAACAAGCAGACAGAAGTAGGTACAGCAAAAGTAAAGAAAAAAAATAAGGAGAAAAAAGCAACCATTATAAAGAAAAAAAAAGCAACCATTTTTGATTTATTAATGCTGCAACAGCTAGCTGCTTTTTTGTATGCCTTTCTTCCCCTGCCTGTCCTCTTCTACACGCCTGGTTTTCTAAATTGACATGGATATCAAACTGCGGAAGGTGGAATTGCCATATGCTGAATTCATATTACTCCAGTGTTCAGGACACTGGAGAAACGACACAGCAAATGAATTTTATATATTGCACCATCAGCCTCATGCTGCCAGAATCATTTGCCATCTTCTATAACTAAAGGCTGAAAACTCTCTGCTCGTGCATCAGCTCCACTTTCAGCATCTACGTGGAGTCCTCATGTTCTCCATATGGCGAGTCAGGATCTCTGAGAGGTTGGTTATTCAGCATTGCAGGAAACAGGAACAAAAAAATCACAGCCCTACCAAATTGACAATAACTAATAAAAATACTTTAAGCATCTTTCTGAATTAAAAACTTTTTAGAAATAAATCTTATTTTACAATAAGTACATAAAACTATTAAAGATATCTAAACCATTTTCAAATTAGATATATGAAGCTGCAAAAATTAAAAATTTTTTTTTTTTTTTTATTTATTCTCCAAGATACACAAAGGCAACCTCAACATTTTAGTTTCTCTTCTCTCTTCTTATTCCATACCTCAAAAGTATACAGTATAATATTTGCCTCTTTATTTTTGGTACTATGAGGGAAGTTTAAGGCGTTTTCAACACTTTAGTTGGCGAGTCTTCCATTAGTGACAAAAAATCAAGACTTCTGTGAAACTATTTGTTGAGTTTGTGATATTAGTTAGAACTAGCAAATCACCCCACCCACAGTTCTTCCCTGGTTTTGTACATACAAATAGCTATTTGCCTGCAATAGTGGTAGAGCTAGAAAGAGAATCCATGAGTTCTGGCTGCCAGCCCTGTGTGCACAGTGCCTCCTCTGATGTGATCTTCTTTGAAGTTAAGTTTGATCTTTTCAATTCACAGCTGCTTCTGCTGTGCTGTATAAGCATTCCACTAATCCTCCCATCCTTACTACAAAGGGGAATACTCAGTGATGACTTTACCAAGTAGAGATTTTAACTTGAAACGCTCTCCCAGCGCTTCACTTTCTGTAGCAAACATCTAAGCTGAAATTCACACAATTTCCAATTCTTTCCACAATGAGTCCACCACCCCCCATCCTCCCATCCCGTAGGTTACTGCACCTTTATCTGGGCATAGAAGTTCCCGAGGCTGCAGCAGACTCGACACTCCAGCATCTTGTCATCGTTGTTGTGTGCGTAGCGTAAAGCTTTCTCAAAGCACTCCAAAGCTTTCTGGAAAACACTGAGGCCCAGGAATGCATTGCCCATGCTGAGGCTCACCTGGCCGTTCAGCTGCAGGCTCACAGTGGTACCCTGCATGTTCAAGCATGTCTTACAGTAAGATATCGTTTTCTGGAATTCACAGAGTTTCTCATTGCTGCGAGCCAGGTTTAGGTAGCCCTCTGTAAGGTAATCTGGGTCTTCCAGCTCCCGTGCTGTGTCAATCTGTACCACTGCAAACTTCAAGTAGAAAAGTCAGTGTTTATAAAAGGCATATAATTTAAATAAACACAGCTCAAAGACCCACAGAGTAGCATCCTGCACTGGAGAAGTGGCTCATCTCTGAGCAGCACGGCATGGGCTGAGGAGCACTGTATAAATTGAGCAGTTATCCAGACGTTTACAAGGCATGGGAGCAGTCTGAAGAAACCTCTCTCCACACTGCCTCTCGGACAAGATGAACTGGAATGGCAATAAGTGGAAAAAAATGTTAAATGGCTCTGAAGAGAAGCAGGTAAGGCAGAAAACATCTGACAATGCAGCTCATTTTTCTTTCACTTGGTTTAATTTACTCTGCTTTCTCTGGAATGCTTAAGCTATTAAAGTACTCAAAGAAACTAAGCAACCTTCTTCATTCATCAGTTTTATACAGTCAAATTACAGTTGAGTCGTATTAATCATTTTTGCTCTATAACCCTCAGGATTCATTGCATACAGTTCTCACAAATAATTCGAAGTCTTTTTCTTTTAGACCACAAGCTCTCCTGAGCAGGGACTCTCTTGTATGTTTTGTGATGAACCAAGCACACTGCTGGCTGGACTTAATGCCTGTAGCAAAGGTAAATATTTAGCAATTTTCTCCATGTGTTTGCATTAGAGATTAGCAGTTAGATTTACAGGTAACTCCCAAAGGCACCAATTGCTTCACTTTTGCACACTGGCAACAGTTGATAAATTAAGCCACTAGAATATATTACATATTCCACAAAATAAAAAACAATCAAGCTGTTTATGCTTGGGTATGTATGTTCACCCCCTCCTTAGTGCTTTAGGAAGGCTGCTGTGTGTATCCAGCAATGTGCACTACCTTATGCTTTCCTCGATTCCCTTACCTTAGTGTCAGTTCTTCATTACTTCCTGATAGTCACAGCCTCGTTCCTTGGTGTGAAGTAATTTCTCTCTCCAAGAGATCGAGCATCATAACTCTTCTTAAATCCCAGTTAATTTCATGTGTTTAATTCACAGACCCCCCTTTTTTTCCTGTTATTTCCTCTCCCCATGATTTATTGCTAAAGTTCTCCATCCTCTATCTTTGATCATTTGCAGTGTAAAATCTTAGTTTGACTGAAGCTGTTTTCTTTCCTAACTAGAAGAACTAGAATTCACCTACTCTGATCCTGTTTTCTGTTCTCTTCTCAGGCAAGAAGTTACAGCTCGAGCATTGTGGGCCCATTCATTTGCCTGTTTCTTGTTTCTGTGAAGCCTTCAGTATTTTCTTCAGGTAGCCACATCTTACCTTTTCGATTCTCTCTTCTCTAATCAGTCCGTTGTTTCTGCCACCACTTAATCCCACACGGTTTCTCAGAATTTCTTGTTTTTTCTTCAAATGTTTTCCAAGTGTATTAATACCCCTCTTTCTTCTTCATGCTAAGCATCTGCTTTGTAGGTAAGGCTTTGATATGTGCACAGGTTTACTAGTAAGAGGATTCCTCCCCCCGCCCCGGCCTTCTAAACACAGCTACCAAAAACTTTTCAATGAGATGTGAGCACCTTCTTCACTTTTTATGCTAAATGTTGAATGATTAGTCTCTTAAGAGGCAGCCAAAACCATCAGGACAAGAATATCAAAGCCCTTTAGCAAGACCTTATTTCAGGCTGGGATAGTTTCTTAAGACCGTTACAACATCCTCTTGTCTTTAGATTCCTGAGTCACTCTCCCAAACACTGCCTGCTACTATATGTGGATCCTGTGACTTCTCAGATCCCACTTGTCAGCTTCCTTCTGTTCAGTTATTCAGAAGATTTATCTTCATGATCTTTAGTGAAGCTTCAGCTTCTTTTTGCCAACCTTTCATCAAGCCCTATGTCCTTCTTTCTACAATGCTATCCTGACAATAGGGAACACCTCTGAACTCATCCTGTCAGACCCCTCTTGGAACATCTCTCATCACCCTTCATCCCCCAGCAAAAAAAGCATCTCCATTCCCCTCTTAATCAGTCCCCATGCAAACAGTTACAATAAAAAAGTGTAAAATCTGCGTCAGATATTAAACAGCAGCTGAAGAAGATAACAGACACCTCAAGATTGACACTTATTATATATAATCTATTTGGAGATCTCATTTTACACTAACGCATGTGCTATAAACAGTTTTTACGGTAAAAAAAAAATAATAAATAAAGGCCATGTTTTCATGCCTTTTTGTGAAGCCTGATTATCTGTAGAACCTCATTAATCTGGGAATCCTGAGGGACCAGACCCAATGAAAGCAGTACTCTGTGTACCTTGTGGGCTGGAGCTATTGGCCAACAGAGTGAATGAGGCAGCCCACAATATGCACCCAGTAGCTGGTACATCTGACTGCATGCACAATGAAAGCCCTGATTTTACATTCTGATCTCCAGCCACTCTCCATAGTGGATGCGACACAATGGCATGCATTCATCTCCAGTTTGCCTTACCTTCAGCATATCTTTGTATCTGCCCATCTCTGCATGAGCAGTGATGAGGCAACCCAAAACCCGAAACCTGCCAGCAGGATCCGCAGACTTCTCCAAAACCCTCATCCAGACTTGCAGCGCCTTTTCGGTCTGATTAGACTGGTACAGATGGAGTCCTTTTTCTATCTGTTGCTTTGTCTGGTCCTGACCCATCTCCCATGCATTAAAAAGCCTCATATACTAACCTCTAAGGAGAGCAAAAAGGAAGTACCTGAGAGAGAACACAACATAAAATGCCCTAATACAGCAGGGCGGGTTGTGTGCTCGGAAAGCTTGGAGCCATAAAAGCCCAGCCGTGTAAGGGGGCTGGAGCTATGGTAAGCAATGGCAAGAAGTGGTTGTTCAGCACTGAAGGCAGAATCCCAAATCCATTAGGCAAACGTCTGGCTTGCTAAGACTCCGTCAATGCATTCGGCTGTCCAATCCCATAAACAAAGAGGAAAAACACAACAGGGAGAGAAAGAGAATAATCTCAAGCGATGGGAGTGAAACTCAATCTGAGCAGCCACTGCTGGGCCCCCCCATTGGCTGCAGCTGCGCCTGCCAGTCCTGCTCACATGGCTCCCAGGAATGCTAGTCAGGCTTCCCAGCTCCCAAGGTCAGGGTGAGCCAACTGCCCACCCCAGCCCGCCAGTATGCAGCTTATAAATACCCCAGGGAGAGACAATCAGCTGAAGTCACGGGGATGTCTCAGTTCTCTTGCCTTTCTCCCTTGTCATCCTCTTTTGCAAGCACTGGGGGGGCGGGCTAGCCTAGGAGGTAGCAGCCTCATCTAGGAATGTAGCTTTAGGAACAATACGTGTCTGAAGAAGTAGGATATGATTTGAAGTTTCAGCACATACATTATGCTTGCAGCAACGTGCCTAGTACTTTGCCAGGCTAAAAAATTCTGCCTTCCTCTTAAAACCTAAGCTGAGAATAGGGACAGTTTTAGTGGCCAAGGGTCAGGATCTCTGCCACTGATGTGCTGCAAATGTGCCACTGACTTGTTAACCTCTCTAGGAGAGCAAGAAGCTAACCACACTGAAAAACTTTGTTCGTGACTGTTACTCACTGCCACCAGATACCTGCAAGTCCTCCAGAAGTTTTCAGCTTAAGTTGTCAAAGGCACTGTTGAAGTTCTGCTTCCAGAACTTTCTGATCTTTAATGACAACTGATAACAACAACTGAAAGCAATACATTTCTGCATAAGAAAGATGCAAGCACATAAGAGGATTGTCAGCCCAATTATAAGGTAGCTTTTAACTCGCCTACACATCTTTGAAAGAGTAAAGTTAGACTGGTTACTCTAGGAATCAAGTTTCATACCCCTATTGATCTGGTGCAATTTTAATGGGCTTAAGTCTTTGTTATGTATAGATTTACTCTGTCCTTCAGAAGAAGAGATACCTGGGGAGTAGGGAGATGCATCAGAGGAGTTTAACGTTTTTCAGATATAGAAGTCGCAGACACCTCTTTGGGATCCTTTTACAGGCCAAATAGAAGAAATGGCAATTCGAAGTTTTAACAGCAGACCCAGATGCTGAAGCAGGCATGTCTCATTCTCTTCTGAGAGCTTTTGATATTCACATTATTTAATTTGCATTGTTTTTCAGGGATGTAATGTGCTTGGTGAAGCTTCAGAATAGACTGCATGCTCTCACATCCTAGAAGTAGAAACTATGGAAAAACCTACAGAAGACTGAAGGAAAGTAAAGCTGACACGGGGCTGGCTCATGTGCCAAGATCACTTCAGCAGCACTGTTAGAATGTCTATTTACTATGTATTTTAGGACTTCATTAGAAGTCTGATTTGGAATATAAAAAACCCTCTTTCCAGCAGTGATTTTTATATGCCCATCTCGTGATGGGCACATAAAGGTGAGTGGCAGGATGGACACATGATACAGAAGGTTGATCCCCATGGAAAGCGGTGCTAATGGTGAGGCCATCTGTTTTTGGAACTTGGAGAAACTGAAGTTAAGAGGGACAGAGATGGGAGACATTGCAGTTGACAGCATGAAAGAATGAAGCCAGGCAGGACTCAAGAAGAGGGAAATTTAAGAAGTCACGATTATTTGCTGGAGCAGACCATTTTGTAAAATTACCTTCCACAAGTAGCCTGTCTGTACCTTAACTCATCCTGATGCTTTTGGCACTCTTCATCCATAATGCTGCTCTTGTATCTGATGAGGAAAGGTCAAAGTGGAAAGGAGATGCCTTGCAGTCTGCCAAAGCCATTCTAGCAGGTAGGTGATCTGTCCTGCATTTTCTTGATTGCACTGTACTTCCTTGCTTTTGAGTTGCATGCTATTCTCCTCTGAAACGCTGCTTAGTTTCTTAAGAATCCACTCACAACTAGTCTGCCAAGATGAAAATTTAACCTAGTAAAATAAGTGCTAGGAGAATTGTCAAGCTCAAACTGGTCACTTTCAAAAAACAGAAACATACTCTGATATGTAACATACCACTTTGAGTCAAATGAGGCTGCCTAAGTATGGAAGGGTAAATGGGTAGCATCGCCAAGACACTGACTGTCTGAGAAATTAACAGCAGCAGTCAGTCTGTGGCTCAAGATTGGTCTAGTTTATAAATGATAAAAGTACAGCTTTTACATTAAATGATCAACAGTTTTCCTCAGGAACTGCAAATACATAGGCCTGTGAGGTGCATGGAAACACTAAATTGGGGAATCTCACCTGTCACGCTGTGGAGCTATAGTCATACACATTGTCACTTCCTCAGAGTGACCACACTGAGCTGCTCGTCTCCTTCCCCACTGCTCTTCATAATGTATCCCCTGTGGCTCCTGGCCATATGAAGACAGCAGAACATGGCTGGTAAAGTCAGGAAGATTGAAGCCTGGAGTTAAAACAAGTAGTGAAAGCTGGAGGAGAATGTGAGAGGAAAACAATTTTGCCTAAACATTCAACATCAGGACTTAATGTACAGGTTTGTGTGTTTTCATGTTGATGAACTTAAGAACCCATGTGAAATGCCAGTGATTTTCAGAAATTAATACACTGGCTGTTATTTGTAGTTTAATACATTTAAGTATTGATATATCTAGTCTCAGTTTCATAAGATATAATGGACAAAGTTGCTAACTGATCGTGTGAGATGACGCTAGTCAGCTTTGTTGCACAAGAAGGAATCTTCCATCCCAGCTAAGCGAACCACTTCTCCGATTCAATTGTTTCTCTCCATCTTTCACCTTGGACGTATCTGAACTGAAATCTCTCCAGCCCCCCTTCTCAACAGCTGCAAATTAAAACGAGTGATCCCAGCACACTATGCAACAGGTGGCTCAGTGCCTTGCTTCGCAATTGGTGCGCTACAGAGAACGGAATGCAGCACTGAATCCTGATGCTTGCAAGTGCTCTCAGATTTATTATCATGTAGGAAGTAATGGGGTGAAACAGAGCATGCCAGATAACAGAGAAAAAGTACACGGAGGAGGAACATAGCTGCCCTGAAAGTGCTTGCAGCCTGAGATGGAAGTCAGAAGGAAAAGCATTATTGACTTGTAGGATTTTTCACAAATGTGGCAGAGTCATAGCTGATGTGGTACTTTCCCCTCTCAGAGGGCCAATATTAACAAACTCAGTCAAGTTTATAAAGTGAATTATACTCTGACTACAGCAAATATTTATTTTTAGACAACTTAATTAACATATCTTAGGTCTAAGAGCAAAGCAGGCTACCTTTAGCTTATCACAAAACCTGAGCTAATAAGTCCTGCGGTGTTATAAAACCCCAACAGGTTTTATGAAAATTCCAATCATTTTGTATTTCCCTGTGTGGTATTTTCAGGACCAGGAGCACTGGGGACTGCAGATACCTTCACCTTGCAGAACCAAGACAGGCTCAGCAAGCTGGGTCTTGTTTGGAGTAAGGAAGCAGTGGGAGTGGAAGGTATGGTGTTTGTAGGAGAGGTATGAGTTGATTTCTCCAAGAGTGCTTATCTAATCCCACACACCACCACGCATCCATGCTGTTGTTATATAGCTCAAGTTCGGTGTTATGCTGAAGTTCATCAGCCCTTGAAACATCATGCAGCACACTGCATGCACAGGCAAATGGCTACCCAGCACTTCTGTGAGGCCGCAGATATATCTACAACCCACTCCCCAGTGTATCACATTTGCATTATCCACGATTTTTAGGATTTGACTAGAAAATGATACAAATTAAGGCTACAGAAACAAACCCTTTTTCATTTATACTCAAGGTAGCTAATCTACATGGAAGGCTATTTTGTGCATCTAGAAAAGGTAACATTGGACCATGAAAATTTTTGTAGCTCACAGCTACAAAACTCGAAGACAGTTCTCTCGTCTCTCTTCAGCTTCCCACACCTGTACCCCAGAAGAACCTCAAGTTCAAGACACAAACACAACACACAAGGACTCTTCTCAAACAGTTTAATAGCAAATAAACAAAGGAAGGTACCACACTTGGCATATACAAAATGACTTGTTGTCCGTGTGTCTGTGCAATTAAAACAGCTTTAAGTTGCCCTTTGGGACAAAAAGAAAAAAAAAAACACACACACAAAAGGAAGAAAATTCCTTTAACACATACTCGCTCGTTCCAAACTTGTAACAAATCTTTTCATTTTAAATCCACTACACAAACTCTGCGATCAGATCAGAAAAGCAACATGTGCTCCTCTACTTTTGAAACCATTAAAGTAAAATCCGTAATTCTCTACAGAGTACAACACAATTTCACACAAAAAGACATTTTGTTTTGCAAATCAAAACAAGAAAAAAGGAACAGCTCAAACAAGGTAAAGAAAAGCATTTCTACGACTGAACCACGACTTCGAGTTGATTAAATTCCGTTACTGCAGAACAGACTCTACATTTGGTCATAGTGGCAATTTGTTTTCTCATCACATTGTGAATCACTTTACATTGTTTTCTAGTAGAAAAGGCAAAAAACTGTACAAAACCCCTAGTGTTAAATACAATGTTTGTACCAATAAAAAAGCCCACAGGTTTGTCTCCAAAATGTAAATTTTCTTTTTAAATTATTCACAAAAAGCAGCCAAAAATCAGAAAGGCAGCTGCTGCTCCACTGTCTCAAATCCATTAAAACCACCACAGAACAATTAAAACAACCAAAGGAAGAAAAAGGAAATAAGAAAGGAAAGAAACATCCAACGTTTGGCATTTTGGTTTTCTTCGGATATTTTTCCACAGGTTTCCCCAGAGTTCCTCATGGAACCACATGCGCACGTACAGAAATGCATTGGCAGTTGCTCAATACACTGCAGGGTATCAGTGCCCCCAGTGACACCCGGCCCTGTGCAATCAGACTGTGGGAATGACAGCAGCCAGCCCACAACCCTACCTCCAAAATAAACAAGCCTCTACCCTTTTCTCACCCAGCCTCACACTTCACTCCCAGGTATTTGTACCATATCCAAAAAATGTTCTGTCTCGAGCAGATTAAGGACTTTCTACACAAATCTAACCAGTATCTATTGAGAGTATATAGTATCCTCAGCCAACTCAGGAGTAGGGTAGGAGGATAAATCCTTTTGCATCCTCATTAGCCCAAACACTGGACAAAAGTAAGATTTCTATACAATCAAACATAATTAATTTTCTCAGCAAACCCCTTTCTCCTGGGATTTCACTTCACATTATTTTATACTGTTAAGATACCTAAACTAGCTCGCTTTGCCTTCTGACTGAAACTTCATCACAGCACACACTCTTCAGGTGCCTTCATCTAGAAGCTACGTCCCAGTTTCTACCTGTGCAGATCGTATGTAGGGTAGGGGGAAGCCTGCCACACAAAAAGCAGTAACCTGTTCTCTTTCATCCTGCAAGCTAGAAAAACTGCTTAGCTCATTACCCAATTAAAAACTAAACAAAAACTAAAAAATCTCCGTAGAGATTCCCCAGCTAAGGCCCTTGAGAAGAGAGCTGGGGATGGTACCCTGTTCAGGTAACAGCTTCAGAGGCTGTTGTATTGTGCTTGTCACTTGGGAAAAGAGCCAGCAGTCGTATGACCAGGTTTAAAAATACTTTCTCTAGAAGATTTCCAACACTTTGTTTCAAGAGCTACCCTAGATCCTTCCAGGATCCTGCCACCAAGGTCTGATTGATGGTATTAAGCTGGGGCTGGACTTCACAAAAATGTGCCCTGATTTATACAAAATGCTAGTAAAGAGTGTTTCAAAGGAGCCCCAGCTTCAGAGAGCTTTAGAAACAGAAATACTGTGAAGTTCCCCCACCTTCCTGCTTCCCAGCTATCCTCTTCCACCAAAACTCCTACTACAGGAACAACACAACCAAGCCCTCAGGAGCCTGTGACAGCACTGGAGATGAAACGAGGTCCAGGTGCTCTGTCAGGCAGACAGTCTAAGTGCACAGGTAGATGCCCTCAGGTGGCTTCTGATCAGATATTTGCCATACCAAAAACACCAATTTAAAAGGATACCTTTGAAACCCGTTAAATTGCTCAGTTTTTGCACAAACTATAGAAAACAGAGAGGTGAAGGTGATATATACGAGGGTGTGAAGAAAACAGCAGGAAACATGCAAAACATTTCTGGGCACTATCTCAGTTTGAAAGAATAAAACGAAAACATCACATTTTGCTGAGGAGATTGTAGTTACGAAAAAAAACAAGCATGCTGGGCTTAACAAAATACAACATCAACTTTGATACTTTGATCAAATTTTCACTGCAGACTGATAATCACACAGGGAAGCGGGGGAAAAATAAAACTAAAAAAAAAAATATCAGTAAATGCCAGGGCAAAAATGTAGCTACAATCAGAAGAAAATGTAGTTCAAGTGTTTTCTGCTGATGCCACTCAAGTCACAAGTTTGAACTCATAAAAACACATGCTGTCTCCTCAAGCACAGAAACCAGATCAGCAAAATGTGACTAGGAAGTCTCCTGAAAGATTGAGTCACACCACATAATTGACTTTTTCTTCAAAACTGTGTTTTTAAAACTAAGCACACAGAAAAAAACTAAGCCTAGAAAGTGATTGGCTGTATGTTCACAGAAATACAAATACTCCACAAGGTATGCTAGCAAGGCTGCTCTGAAGACAATTACAAAGAATCAGATTCACAAAATCAAGTGGTTATCTTACGAAGGTCTAGAAAAATAGAAATTCTTTTATATTCAAATGCAAGTTTAAATATTCCCCCTTCAGCAGTCTTTCTAGCAAAACCAATTTGGCAGCACAAAAAAAAAAAAACAAAGAAAGAAACAAACATAATAAAAATACACATCAGCATCAAAAGTCAACACAAGGTCAAAGGTGAGAGTTCAAGCATCAGAGAAGCTGAAGAGACAAGGATTTGGACGATGTACTTGAACGCCACATCGACATGCTTTAGGCACAACGATGAACAAACGGCAGGAATCTAGAAAAAAAACAAACCAGAAAGAGGGAGACCCACTGAGTTACACAGAGCAGTACATCCAAACGAGGAGAGAGAGAACAAGAATGGGCACTGTACAATGAGACCTCCTGGGGAAGGGAGTTGACAGGGAAGGGCAGCACATGCCAACGATGGACAAGTAAAAGTCAAAGTACATGAAGGACACCAAGTAAACATCAAACTGCCAGAAACTAAATGGAAGCAGAGGCCTTGATTTCCCTCAACATCCAGTCTGTGGAGCACTCCACAGCCAAGTGACATGCTGACTAGCATGCATTCATCTTGTCCCATGCCCCGTGTCTCTCTTAGCTCTGTTTAAGAGAAGAACAGAGCAAGCACTCTCCCCAGGAGACTGACTCTGAAAATATGGCTCCAGGGCTCACGTTTGCCCACAGAGATTGAGAGACAAGACAGGACACAAGGGATTCACAGGTGGTTTGATAGCTGAGACTTTTCCAGCATCCTAACATGGGAAGTTCTTAGACAGTGGTAGCCCAGGAAATCCACACTCTTTCCTTCAGCTACACTCCCTTCTCATTCCCTAGGAGCCCGTGATACTGGTGTTAGGTGGTTTGGAACAGGGGGAAAAAAAAAAGATTATACAAGACATAAGTGGAACCAAAAACGCTACATATTAGAAAAGAATTCCTTAAGACTTGACTGCAAGTTAAGACTTGTCCTAGCTGAGCACTTTTCATATCGTTAGACCTGCACAGGGATTTTCCTCTCCCAACCTTTTATATAAACAGCCTCCAGCTCCCTGACTTTGTGAGGAGGGGATTCTGGGCTCTGAGAAGCTCTACAGTCACTGTTGCCAGTTTGATGAGTAGAAAAATGCATTTCCTGAAGCTTTCACAAAGTTTATAAATACATTAATTCTTGCATTACATGATATAACTTTGTTTCTTCCCCTCAGCCTCTGAACTGCAAAACAGAAGAAACATTTTGGGAAGAATGTGGGAGGCAGGGCAGAGAAAAGGTTTTCTTCACCCCTGTCCCTGGAACTGCACTTTATCTCGTTCGCTGCCTTGTTTTTTCAGCACCCCTCAAAGCTACAACTTACAGACGAAGACAAGATGAGACTTTTATACAGCATTTATAGCATGATTTAAAATATAAAGCAGTGCATTCTAGTGCCAAAGCAAAAAGTAGCACGTCACCCACTATATCTGCAAAACTTACCAGAAATGCTAAAATAAATTTTCTCTTTGTACTTTCCAGTTTAGAGAAAGGACTTAGTACGGAGTTTAAACAAACCACAGCAGAGTACAATGCAGCTCTTGCAGTTATTTCTGTAGTTCTAGAAATACTCTAGATGGTTTGCAGACAGCTGTGAGGTTTCAGTCCTAAACCACAAAGGCAAATGCATCATGAACTCTGAGGCATGAGAACAAATAAAAGGCATGAAATCAAGTGACATCTAGCATGCACCACAGGAATTGTGTGTGCCATTTCTTTAGGATTTTTGGATAGATTAAGTATTTCACTCAGCAATTTTGAGGGGAAAGTCCAAGATTCATTAAAGCCCTTAGGAAGGACTGGCCTACAACAGCAGAGCCATGAGAAGCTGAATGAGAACTGAATGACTTAGGGAAAGTTATTTAATTTTGTCCTTGTTTTACTCTCACAACTGTAATAATGTAATGCAACTGCTCAGCATTCTGTATTTTATACTTTGTGGTAAGCATGCTCAGGGATGTATGACATCCTTAAGTGTTTGCAACAAGCAGCTCTAGAAGCACTTTACTTGTTCATAGCTGCACCCTTCAACTGCAATTTGCTTTATTCAGGTTGCTTTTAGGTGCTTCCAAATGAAACCGCTAGAACAGCTCTGTAACTAGATGGATTTTACTTGGCTGTCCTTACCTAACTCTCAACTATTAACAAGAAATATTTTAGTTAATTGTATGATGCAAGAAGAACCTATCGCTCCTTATTATTTAGGTGTAAAGTTTTTTCCTTACAGAGTTCTGTGTTGCTAGGAATTTTTGAGGCATCTGTTTTCCAAATAGAGCCCACAGCTAGTAAACTGTTTCATCACTAAAATACAAGAAGATAGTCACCATCATCTCATACATTTAAGAAATTCTAATTCTCATTCTGCTTAGGCTTTAAATTTAATGACTATGTATCAAAGGCATTTTCTAATAATGCAAGTTTTGTGCAATTGAGGGGAAAAAAGTTAGAGGGAAATATCTAATTTTGGACTGTTGATTATCTAGGGGGCTGAAGAATCTATGAGTTCATTTGCTATAGTACCAGATAGATACTAAGCAATGTTAGACTAGGATTTCAATTGTTCATAATACTTTCATCTTATTATATCTAGTAAAATCAAAGGTCTTCTGAGACAAATCTATGAAATATACCAGCATTTCCATCTTGCTTCTAGAAAATACTTAAGTACTTCCTTATGACACACATAACATATAATTCTGTTTTATCAGACATCTTACTAGCTTTTGTTGAAGAAAATTCAGATTCTTTGGTTTGAGTTTACACAATATTTTGCCCAGGGGGCTAGTTAAGCCAATCCCTCTGCAATTTATTTGAACTCGTCCAACTCTTATTGTACAATCCAGGAAATAAAGCATTTGGCACAAGAACAGATTATAATAAGGAAACCTATCTGATTATAATCTCCAACATTAAAATACTGAGGGGAGAGTCAAGTTTGCCTCAAATGGTTTTGTTACTTCTGTTTCTTGTTCCTTTTTAACATCCCTTCCAGTCTCATGGTTCCTAACCTATACTAGCACATTTTAAAAATTATTACATTGTTGTTCTGCAGGCAATTTCCTCATCAGGATTATTTCTGAGCATTACTCAAAGAATTTTGGTAGATTCTTTTACACCAGCTGCTCATCAGAACCAACTCATTTGATTTGGGCAGTTTACCCCATGAGGTCCCAAGAGCTGACTGATTTGGTTTGTGCTTGAATAAGAGCATGAAGGAATTAAAAATAGGAAAAATAAAAAAATGAAATGAATCCTCAAGCCCCCCCCCAGATCCTAGACATTCCTGACAATGAACGAGAAAGAAAACTTGAAGCCAGGAGGAACATAAATCTCTATAGTCAGCAGCAGCCACCAAACTAACACAGGAATGTTGACTTTATCTGATCGGTTGTTAACAGAAAAAATTTGCGGTTGTTAACAGAAAAATCTGCCCAAGTGACAAACTTGATACATTTATTAACTTTGGCAACATATACATTGATACACCAAAAAAAGGGAAATCTCAAACAAATACAGAAAAAGGGCAACATCTTCAGCTGGTGAAAACTGATGCAGCTCCACTGAAGAAAGCAGAACTGCATTGATTCAAACCATCTGAGGATCACATCTTTTAGAATTTAACCTGCATAGATATTTTGTTTCTTTTCTTTTTGGCAATAATTATAATACAGTTACGCCAGTAAGGCACAAGAGCTAGCCCAAGTTAGGTGTCTAAGGTGGTTACGTCTGGGAGGAGTCACTGACCAAACTAAGCCACATTGTCAGCTGGTGAATCTCCTCAAGTCCACAGGAGTCGCACCTATCTGCAACAATGCCAAGCTTGATCTGTAAGTCACAGTACTGAGGACACACTATAGGATGCAGAAGCTAAAATGTCTAATTTTGGACAACTGAAATGACTACTAAAGAGGCCAGAGCATCAGGTTAAAAGAAAAACAGGACAAAAGTTCTCAGCACAGTGGGGTAGGGTGCAAAGAAGGTAAGAGTGACTGTAGAGACCCCAGAGCACAGTGCTCTCCTCCACTGGTTCACAGCGTTCATCTTCCCCATTTGGCAGTTGTTGGGCTGCAAACAGGCCACTGAAAATCAGTAGTTTCAATCATGCACATCATTATGTGTGTAAAACAATCACATTCAGGATTCTACAAAACCCTGGCCTTTTTTTTTTTTCCAGTGAAATAATTTAGGTAATAAATATTCTCCACCCTGGAGCGGTATAAAACTTCTATAAAAATAGAAACAACATTCTTGGTTACAGCAGGTTGCACCTGGAGCAGCTGCTCCCAACTATTTTTTTTCTATTTTTTTCTTTTTTTTTTTTTTTTTTTTTGAAAAGTATATTATTTATAAAAAAAAATCCCATTATCACCCTGGAGGCCTTCACACTCCAACACTCTCTTCTCAGAAAACCAGGACACATCTTTCCCGTCGTGCAGAATTCAAGTGTACATGGTTCACTTAAGTGTTTACGTTTCTAGAGAGATCCAAATAATTAACATTGAAGGGTACCACATGCCAGCATAACTGGGAAATTTGGCAGTCTGGCCTTTGAACCTTTGCCACCACAAAATGATCTGTGTTAATACTGACAGATTTACCTGTTTGCCGTCAATGTGGACGGGCATTGACTGTTTGATTTTCAGTTTAACAATGGAAAGGGCTCTTCTTGGATGCTATGGGTCAGGCTTTCTACTTCTGAGGTTTGAGATCCCTGGGAATGCATGACATTCCCGACAGACCACCACGCGTGGGTGCACAGATTCTGAACATGATCTCAGTCAGGTTTGATGGGTTTAGTGCTCCTCCTGCTGGAGCAGAACAGGCAGTCCAAACCCTATGTCTGACACCACACACATTATTTAGCAGCTGGCTCCCAGACAGCAGTGTTTGTTAGCTTATGCCCTGGGAAACAGCATCAACAACTGGGAATACAAAGGAAACAAGGAAGAGGAGAAAATATGAGGTAAATGGAAATTCTGTTAGACACACAGAAATTGTAAACTTCCTCTTGTGACAGAAGTGGATTTTGATGGTTATAACATGGGACTCTACTGATTTCTTAAAACAACTCAGGCCAGAGTGTCAAAAGTCCTCTGAGTCCCCTAAAACCAGTGTATAAGGCCCTTAGCAATGCACTAGAAATTTCAGAAGTGTGCAAAAAAATGTGTTAATTGAAGGGTTGTGTTCAATTTTCCTTCAGTATAAAAGATAACAGTACCAAAATGCAGAATAAGACTGCAATGTCTCAATGCTCTGCTCTGGTTCCACAGCATGGGTGTTAGCCCTGTTTAGCACTGGTACACACCACCTTAAAGGAAAACTGCAGTATAAAGAAATACCTAATTACTAGACTAATTCACTGCACAAATTAGTTGCTTTTTCTTTTAAATAGGCAATTATCTTTGCAACAGAAAGACTGAGAAAGCAAATCCTGTAAGAACACGTATGAAGCAGGAGCCTCAAGAGCTGTTTCAGGGTAACTCTGGGCTTTGTATCTCAATTTAACAGTCATTTTAATAGAGAAACAAACAGCACGTATTATGCTTATCAGAATGAATTCCAAGTAATACTCTGCAACAAGGACGTTACTCCACAGAAATGGAGAATGTGATGAACTGTTAGGAAAAAGAAAATGGCAAAAAAATCTGCAGGTTATCAGGGATTAAAAATTTCCTGTTTCCAGCCCCAGATGTATTCATCTAGACTCTCTAACTTATGTCTCTCTAAACCTAGCTAATTATAAAGGATAAGTTTTCTTAAATAGGGAGAAATTCACTGCATCTCATTAATATTCAACTGTAAATAGTGAAGTTTTCTGGGCAGAGACATTAACTAATAATTTTATAAAGTGCTGTGTACATTCACAGTGCTACATACACACTACTTTATATACAAGAAAACAAACAAACAGAGCTGCAGTTTTCCTTTGGCTTATTAATGCATTCACCCTTCCAATCTGTCTCCTGCTTTAGAGATGATTTATTAATTCCCCACCATGGCATACAGTTAAGGAAGCATAAAAGAGTGGGTGTGGCATGACAGAGGCTATTTGGAGTTGGTTCGTTGCTCACCCAAACTTGGATGGACTACGTTCTCCTTCCCCATCTTTGTTTCCATCAGCTGTTCAGTGTTATTTCTGCTTTCCCCTCTCCTCTCCCCATGGCAGTGTGGTGTCAGTTCTGCTTCCCCTTCTCCTCTCTACCCCAAGGCAGTGTGGTGTCAGTTTCCGCGGCTCCCTTTAACCTTACCTCCCGACCCCCAAGGAGCTGGCATTGGTCCTTCTCAACACACACTGGTTACAAACACAGCAAACTTCAAATAAGGGAAAAAAAAAAACAAAACAAAAAAAAAAAACAACCTCAGCGATATGGCACCTAAACTCCAAAGTAAAACACTGGAAACAAAAGCACAAACTTGTCCTCCATTCGAAGCAGGATTCTCAGTAGAGGCTGCAGCCGAGTCTTCAGGGGAAGATGTGCCAGATAGAACGGCATGGATCAGCTTCCAGGACTGTAAAAACACAGCCTTAGGGCTTCGAATCACTAAGTGCGCTCCTCTCCAACTTACCAGAAGATCCTTCTCACTCCAGTCCTGGAGGGGAGGGGCGCTCAGTATGGCTTGCTGTCATTCTTAGAGCGCTTGAGCTGTACTTTCAGACGCTTCATGCCAATCTGAAAGCCGTTCATTGACTGAATGGCAGCCTGTGCAGAGACAGGATTGTCGTAACTTACAAAACCTGAAGAAAAGGAAATACATTATTATTGCATGCCGAAGTTGTAGAACAGCTACTCACAAGGTATGAGAAGCTTGCATGAAATGCAATTTACAAAAGCTCACAATTGTTTAGTAAGAAGTTTTTATGAATACTCTAAGACCTCTCAGACAAAGATTTGTTTTCTGATGTACGGAACTTCGATCAAAAGATAAACACAACTCAGGAAATTGAAATAATATTTTTCGTCTTCCAACAGGAAAAAAAGAGTACTGATGTTTATTCTGTAACATCTTACAGCTGGGAGAACAACAAACCTGGAAAACATCAATCTATCCAAGTTCAGTAAAGATAGAGGACTGAAAGCACCGTCACACGCAAGTGGCACTTAAGGGACATGGTTTAGTGGTGGACTTGGTAGTATTAAGATCAAGTCCAACCATGGCCTTAAGGATCTTTTCCAACCTAAATGATTCTATGATCTTGGCATTATAGGAGTAGGTTTGTTTGGAGTGAAGTAGCTGTTAAGACAGGTTAAGTTTTTGTCTTATGAAAAGTTGTGTATCATTCCAGGAGAAGAGCATCCTCTAAATAAAGATCCCAAGGTTTTTGAAGAAACCTACTACTTTAAATAACTCTAGTCAATGGTTGGTATCACTGCCTGGGGAGATCATTCCATATGCAGGTGTTACAGCCTGACGCTCAGCATATTTTTTGCTGTCGTCTTTGTTTTGTTTTCACATGGCAAAAGCTTTTCCACA
Organism: Anas acuta; assembly: GCF_963932015.1. NCBI lineage: Eukaryota > Metazoa > Chordata > Aves > Anseriformes > Anatidae > Anas > Anas acuta. Next base: position 53,290,258 of record NC_088983.1, on the reverse strand, counting down.
TCTTTTAGACCATCAAAATACTAAAAAAAAAACCACATGGTATTATGAAGGCACAATACTATGGAAACCATAAAGATTCATCTCTCCTATTCACAGTCAGAAGAGCTTACAGCACTACAAAAATTCTACCACTGCTCTCTCTCTGTTGTTTTCAAAGTGGTGAAAAATGAAACCATTGAGTTGTGCAGTCCACATGCACAGTCTTCTGCTTCACAAGCTAAAGAAGAATACATCCTTTGCTCACAACACAGACTTTAGCAGTTAACTGAAAATAATCGATTTGGATAGTAAAAATAGCATGACACGATTTATATTTTTTGTTTAAATTTCTTGCCCTGATGCATCTCCAATCTAAACACGCACTAATTAAAAGAAAATTAGGGTAAGGAATGCAACCAAATTTAGGTAGTACATAAGAGCTGAAATAGTTCTTCAGTTACCAAGGTTTCAAGTATTAGGAGGAAGCTTTAAAAAATGCCTTCAAAACATTTATAGAGCATGAGAGTTCAGTGCTCCCATAATGTATTGTACCTTTCATAAAAATAGAAATAATTCATAATGATTATGTAGTAACATACATAGCAACATAAACAGTTCTTGAAAAGAGAAAGGAGGGAGAGAAGGAGCTGTACCAAAGTAGACATAACAATATGCTGGAAAAGATTACTAGAAAGAAGCCACCCCTCTACAGATAGACCCAACGTACCAAAACACTTGCTTAGATTGGTCTGCTTATCAATGAAAACCTTGGCAGAGACGACATTTCCAAATGGCATGAACATCTGAAGAAGATCCTGATCCCCAAACTCCTGGGGGAGATGGTAGATAAACAGATTGGCTCCCTCTGGACCTTTAAACAACAAGTAGGAATATAAACTCAGAAAAAGAATAAATAACGTAGGCCTACTTCACAAAAAAAAAAAAGTGAAAGAGACATTCAAGTCAAATCTTCTAGAGAAAACAATGACATTGCTGTATGCACTTCTATAGAGTACTTGATTCCAGAATAAATCAACCTGAGCCTTTGCTGAGACGGGGCATTCATGTAATTCTAGCTCTTTCTCCACCATTTTTGTTCGCAATTTCCACATCCTACGAAAACTGGTTCACAGATCCTAGTCATAACAAAAGCTGAACAATAAACTTGAGCTTATTTTGTTGCCAATAGAAACTACGTAGATCTCAACAGAAACAAAGTAATCAGATTACTTGTAATCTTACATTCTTTTCTAATCATCATCCTACATTCTGCTGAAAATTTACTCCTGTATTCTTCTTTTACACTACGTGTTAAATTGATTCAGAAAAAGAGTGAAGAGATCAGCAATAAGGATCTGAGGGAAGAGATGAAGAACAAAGACACTGGAGTTCACATTTAGAAATACCAAGGAAATAAATTTAAAAAACTGATATACTGAAATAAACTGAAATACTGATATACTGATAAACTGAAATAAATTAAAAAACCTGATTCTCTGACAATGGGATTTGTCAGGCTGAGGACCCATACCCTCCCCTAAGAAAAAGGATGGACACTATTACTAAGCATTTAAGGCTTTTTAAATACTACTAAATACTAAACACTGTCTGTATAAAAAACTACTTTGGACAGCCCTTAGAGGGACCTCACAGGCTTTCCTTCCTTCCCTTTCCTTTCCTTCCCCCCCCCCCCCCCCAATAACCATTATTCTAAGCAATGCCATGAAATTAAAGCTCTGCACATAGGGTAAGTCACTGGGGAGACCTCATTGCAGCTTTTCAATACTTACAGGTCGCTTTAATACTTAAAGTATTAAGATGGAGAACAACTTTTTGCTCAGATAGACAATGACAGGACAAGGGGGAAGGAATGGTTTTAAACTGAGAGGGGAGATTTAATTAGACATTACAAGGAAATGCTTCACTCAGAGGGCGGTGAGGCACTGGAACAGGTTACCCAGAGAAGTAATGGATGCCCCATCCCTGAAAGCAATCAGGACCAAAATGGGAGAAGCCCTGAGCAACCTGATCTGGCAGGTGGCATCCCTGCCCACAGCAGGGGAGCTGGAGTTAGATGATCTTTGAGGTTCCGTCCAACCCAAGCCAATCCATGATTCTATGAGGGTAGCTTCAAGGGTTGGTCTTGCCTTTTTAAGAAGTCCTCTCGAGTTGTACAACTTTCTGCCTACCTTCTTTTTGACTTCCTGCTGCACCAATACTTTGTTGTGTTAAGAGACTCTGGTTATAGAGCGTGGGCAATGCAGCAGCAGCATATTGCTGGATTCCAGAATAAGCCTGCGTGAGGGCTTCCATTGTGCTACCTGTCCCATTTGAGAGACCACCACTGCCAAGTCCTCCATTTAAGGCTGCCATTCCTGTATAAGAAAGAGGAAGTAAAGATGAATAAGCAGTGCCATCAAGTCAAAACAATTATCTTTCAATACTCCACACTACTATAAGAAGAAAAGGAACATGATAAAAGAGAACTAGCGCAATTTGAGGAATAATAATCAGCTATTCCCTCAGCCCACCACAACACACAGCTTACCTGCTAGAGAGCTAACATTCAGGCCTGCTGTAGCCCCTGCCAGTGTCTGCAGTGCTCCAAGAGAAGCCATGGGATTAACAGAGGAGCTGCTACTGGAGCTAGGTGAAGAACCTGCTATTAAAATAAGATAATTAATCTCCAAACAATACTTCTTGGTTCTGAAAACTCAACTTCTTCATTAAATCATTTCTGCAAGAAAAGCTAGCACGCAACAGACTAAAGCAAAAGAGAAGACTGTCAATAAAGCCGTCCTAAGCCCACACAACTTGATCACACCACTTGCATCTAACCCCTTCCTAGGTTTTGGAAAAAATTCTGCTTCCTACTTTTTGCAACAGTAAGAATTTAATCAAGTGTAAGGCATTCAATCAAAATACGATCATCAGCTAAATTTTGTATCTCAGTCAAAGTAACTAGCAGCAATGCTTATTACTGCTGCCTGAAATGAGTAAGAATTGCTATATATTAACATCAAACCTTGACACACCACATAAGGTGAAAAAGACCTGACACACAGATATTAGCAACATTAAAGAAAACTCCAGTCAGACTGAACATATGGTTTTCCCATACCACCAGAGCAGAAACAGCAGATGCTCAAATTATTCTGACACATTAAATAATTTTCCATTAAAAAAATCCTACTGCAGCAGCTGGGGCTATGGCCAAGAAAAGATTTGGAACACAGACCTAAAATATAGAGCCAATCCTCTGTTGACTGTACCACTAACACCTTCAACCATTTTTACCTCAGTAAGTGAAGTCTACAGATGCAGTCCCTAGCAGACTGCTGACTTACATTGCCTGCCACATTCTGCAATAGGTAGAGTTAGAACTGAAAACTGGAGCAGTAAAAGCATCTCATAGTCGTTTGAGAGGAATTTGTATCTGTGTGGGTAACAGAACTTATGTCAAAGTTCTCAAGTCAAACATAAAAACTTATATCAAGTAGCTAACAAAAGAATCGAAATTCAAGCATTTTCAGTTTCCTTCTCATTTTTTGTAATTCTCAGTATGCAGCATTTATCCATTAAAACTTTGAAAATAATTGTTATCGTCTTTCAAGCAGATTTATATACACTACATATCCATCAATTTATACATGTTTCACAATGTCTCTTCTGGAGTGGAATGTGGTAACTGTTTAAATGGGGTACTGCAAACTTACCTAACAAGCCACGGCAAAAGCGTGCTCTTGTACCCAACGAAAACTGCATGAGAACCCAGGGAGTTGCACTTTGTATTACAGTTCACTTTTTGTGCTGACAGAGGAAAGGACAAACCTACTCTGTGAAAAGTTCTAGACAAACTCTTAACAAGTCAGAAATTGAAAGACAATGTCTAGAAGACATTGATAAGCTGTATTTCAAGATGCTAACTCCAAAGAAAATAAGACACTTCCTGTCTTACTGTCAGTAGCATATTAAATGTTGTAAAAAAATAAAATACAGAGAACAAGTTAGAGTAATTCTCAAGTTGGTAGAAAAACAGAACAGCTGGCTGAATAAAAGCCAGCATTCAGAAATGATACAGCTGCCTTGATTTTAGAGTATCACTTGTTTCTGCAGCACTTCATTGCTAATCTCCATAATTCAAGCAGACACTTCATTTGACAGATGAGAACACTATTTCAAAAGAAAAGAACAAGTAGCAGCATGGGAAAAAAAGAATAGAGCCAAGGCTAGAGAGCAAAGTAAAAGAGAATGGATCCTTTCCCAACTTCAAAAAGGTTGTGATTTTAAATCAATTAATTTAAACCACTGCAAAAAGCTGAACACAGTTATTTTAGTTTAGCTAGCTTCACAGACATCTGTTTAAGCAAAACAAGAAAATCTTTAATATGAGATAATTTGGCTTGAAAACACCAAGAAAATTTAATACTTGCATTTTTTTTAATCACATGTATATACCAATTGCTGCACTGAGTCAGCAAAGCACATTCTAATGATGACAGAAGGTATATAAATAATAGATGAGCAAAAATACATGGCAATTACAAAACAATACTTCTTAGGTATGGTCTCATAGCTTCCAGCAATCTGTGGCTCTAAGACTTGTTCAGTCAATGGCAACATCTTTGCATTTAAGTTATGATTTTCACTCATTAATTACAGTGCATTTTGAACACAATTTATTTTTTTGTAGTGTACTATATTCTGAGCCACTGACTTCTGCCACTTAGTGCATGCACTATGCAAAGGAATACATCTTTTCATTTTTGAGCTGTCAGCTCGTAACTTCAGTTGATATCCTGTAATTCTCGTCTTGGAAGATCTAGTGGCCAGTCTATCCCAATTCATCTTTATCACACCACTAATACATTTGTAGGCTTCTGTCATATCCAACTCCTACATAAGTTTCCCCCTAGTTGCACTGAATAGGGAAAGAATTCTGCAGTTCTAGTCATTCTCTCTTTTTTTCTGTTTTTGTAGTTCTCATATATTATTTTAGATTTGAAAACAGCCCACAGCAATAGAAATGCAAAACCAATATAGGTTTATACATGTGCTTTACTCCATTCCTATCCCTAACATTATTTCTCTATTTTGTTGCTGTTGTTTATTTCCTTCTTGCTTACTACTGAGTATATTTTTTTGAATCAGTCTACTGAATTATACTTAACTAAAAAAGCTAACTGTAAGATTGTTAACTGAAGGAACTAAGGGTTTTCAGAATTTTTTAACAGGTAGTAAAGAATAGCTAGCAAAGATAAAACTAGTATAAGAACATCAACCATCTTGTTAAAGTGGGTCTAGGTATGGTTCAAGAGGGATGCTCTGAATACTGTGGAGTTTTAACAATATTCCATGTGAATACAATGTGAATGCACATACAAATATTAATCAAAAGACAATTATAAGTTTGATTTTTTAAGAGATAATAGCTAATTCAGAGTGAAAAGCCACCATGCTTTGTAATTATGAGAAGTACCATGAGACTGAATGCTGTCTATATACACTGAGACTTTCTTTTCAATTTACATAGTTTCAAAATGTGAAGAATATTAATAGCTTTAATGAAAAGCCCCTGAAATGGTTTAAGAGTTTGATTGCTCATTGACTACATATAGACCATATATCCTCCAAATTTCATTTTTGAACTTCTTTTGAACAAAGATAATCTCTAGTTTTTACAATTATACTTGAAATTATGTTTTAAGAGCAATACAATAGTGACTGCTTCATATTAGAAGCCTGTGAAGAGTATACTACTACATGTGTATAGGATATTAATTCAAGCGACACATCACAATCACTCAACTGGTGACACACAAGCATTTATTGATGCAGCTGACCATCAAAAAGTTGTTTGGATTCAGCACAGGTGGTACTTAAAAATTGACTGCTGTTCCCCACCCCTAGCTCTCCACCAGTGTGACCAAAAGGGGAACCCAGTCCTAAGATGTCTCTCTCCGAAGGAAATGACACCTGCAGGGTGCTGTGTGACTGCTGAAATCCACAGAAGGGAAAGCAGTCCCAAAGAATCACAAATTATAGCATAACTTCAGTTAAAAGGGACCTTTGTGGATTATATAGCCCAACTGTCTACTCAAACCTGGTCTAACCTCCCATTTAGCTAAGCCTCTTCAAGGACCTTTCAAACTGAATTCTGAACTTCTTCTAAACTGATGGAAATTCTACAGCTACACTGACAACTGGTTCTTGTGCTTAATGACTTTAACCGTGTTTTTCTTTTACGACCAGATTTTTCTCTGCTGCAGTTTGTGTTCACTGTCCTTGTCCTTCCACTGTACACTTCTTCCAAGAAGAAGCTGGCTCTACCTTTTTTAGTATGCCTGACCCTAACATCAAAACCTGCCTACCAGTCCCCTTGCCCACCTCAACAGATAGAACAAACTTGCTGCAGTCAGTAAATGACAGAGCCAACAAGGAAAGTTTGGTTCTAAACATCAGGCATAGCCAATTATAACCTGGCAATTCCAGCACTGCTACTGCATGAAGAGATATGGGAGAAATTCTCAGTTACATTCACTTCCATGCTTTCTCTACAATGAAGCAGTAGTAATGGACTGTAAATGTAGCTCTTCTACAGCCTCAGCTCTGTGGTGTTTTTTTTGTTGTTGTGTGGTTGTTTGTTTCTTTCTTAATTACAAAATAGGATACCATAGCTGGTACCCAAGATAAATTCTGAAACTTTATTTCGAAAATTCATCTTCAAGGACTGCAGACCACGAAGTTTTTATATTAAGAAACAAACAAACAAAAAAAACCCACTGCCTGTATACCAACAGAAGACTCAGCTGAATTCTCTCTCAGGAATTTCTCTAAGTAGAAAACTGCGCAAAACACCCAGAGCTTAACTCCTGATCATGTGACCTAAGGTCTTCTAAACAGCTTTCCCTTATAATCTCCTTATCATCTCTTCACCTAGTTCCTTGGTCTTCCTACGTAATACAAAAAGCTACCTGTGGCAGTCTAAAACACCCCCATAAGCACCTCCTTTGGAGTCTCACAATTACATGTGAGGTTGTCAACTTTGTAGGCTGTATTTCAGAACTAGATAAGCAATCTGGATTTTTATGAAGAAATAAACCTACATATCACTCTATACATGCTGGAAAACCGACACTCTAAAAATACAGGGCCTCTCTTCCCATGTCAGGATTTAGACATAACTGAAAATAGAATAGAAATATAATTGAGTAGGATTCTGACCCACATTTGCGGTAGAAGTTTATCATGTCTGATGTGAAAACAAACAGAATGGAAGAGCAAGATACTGATTTTTTGATGTGTAACTGATAAAATCAGTACCAGATAACCTCTTTCCAATAAGTGTTCTATCAAACTGTGTATTTTGCTTCTGTGAGGCAGCTGTAGTATCCTTTTCAGTAATGCCAGAGGAACATAAAGCTGTCTTTCCTACTGCACAGAATGCATTACCTCCTGCTTAAAGCATCCTATGCTCCCCATGTCCACAGGAAGAGGGTACATCTGCTACATACCTGTCTGAATTCACTGAGAAACTACAGACATGATGAGACTGTAGTAAAATTACTGGAAAGAGATCACCTACCTTTCTGCTTCACGATAACCTTAAAAATCCTTTTTACTCTAAATTAAACTTACCAAGAATATAGTCAGTTAAAAAAAAAAAAAAAAAAAAAAAAAAAAAAAAAAAAACACACACACACTTTGCTGGTGACAAAGATACCTACCCTAAACAAACACCAGTAAATTTACAGGAAAAACTCCTTATCTGTTAAAGAACTGACATGACAGAGATGAAAAGAACAGATGACATTTATCCTGGAAAGACTCCCAGAGCAACCCATGCCATAACACACTACAACACAGGCAGTCTCTTACCTGAGCTGGTGAGCACACTCAGGGGACTGCTGGAGGAAGTGAGTGCAGCGGTGCCACTTGGTGTATTCTGAGCTGCACTGGCTGCAGCTGCTAATGCAGCCAGGTTCTGCAACTGCATCGCATTCAGTCCTGCAACACATTGAAGAATACACAGAGTTTCTCCTACAATAGCCACCATCATCCAAAACTAACAAATCCAGTAACCTCAGCACATCATAATGGGATTTGTGGTAATGGGCAGGAGTTAAAAAACAGACTTCAGTACTAGTTACCGATCTCTTCTACATTGTGATTCCTTGTTACAACTAAAATGAAATGTAATTTTTGCCCAGAAGGATGATTTCCCTAAAAGACCAAGTAGTCACAATCCCAGATGTAGACTCCAGAGCACAGACATTTTCAGGCAGTGTTATGTTCAGTCATAAAAGCATAGCAGTTTTAACTGCTATGGACAGTTAAAACAGGGTGTAACAGCTCATCTGCAAGCCAGAGAACTTGTCTATACACCAGGCTAATAACCTCATCTTGTCTCATATCCCTCTCCTCTCTACATGGGAACAGCAACAACTGCAGAATTCTTTCAAGAAGGCCTACACAACACAGTAGCCAGCGTCATACCTTTAAACTGCCATCAGCTGAATATCAGCATGCTTTGTCTGGTCTCCTTGGCAGACAAGAAGCAACAATAAATTGTAAAACAATGTTGAGTGGCAAAATTCCTGACCACAAAATCACCTACTGTATGCACAGGCTAGCCAGCTGGTCAAACAAAAGTGGTAAGGAAAATGGAAAACATCAGGCAGGTTGTAGGTAAACTGCCAGGAATACCAGTGGGAGGAAGAAGAGACGATGAACTTTTACTGGTCATTTATTCATCTGACTCATCTTCATTTTGCGTTATAATTTAACCTTCAGCAGGCTAGCTCCAATCTTCCATTTCTGCTTCTCTTCCCTTTCCCTTATTTCCCTTTCACATCTTCACAAGAAATTTTAATTGTCATCATTCATGTAACATTATCCAAATGTCTTAAGTAGATCCAGCTCCTCATCTTTTGGAAGATGAGTACTTGGTGATAATGCACACCTACCAATTAAAGTCTCAGTTTTGCACTTTAAGAATGCAAACACAACATAAGAATGTAAATGGCAGTGCAGCATAAACTGTTCGTTCTCTAAGTAGCTTCTACTGCTTTTAGTATTATTTTTTTTCCTCTTTTTGTTCCCCCTCCTCTAATTGTTCTCTCTTTGTGATCAGGTCTGTATCTTTAATCATATTTAGTGCCCCAAACATGAGGATCCTGATATTGTTTATATTCTTTAAGGTGCAATTGTAACATAAAAGTATGAAGTTAAAACCTAAAAGGTTTTTTGTTGTTGTTGTTGTTATTGTGCTACAGAGGGTTAAAACTGCAAGTGTTAGAGCTTGTGAAGAACAGAGCAGCTTGCTTCCTTTCTGAAGCAGTTTGGCATGTACATGCTGCACCTGTTTTCTTGTCATCACATTGTTTTCCCATCTGCTTTCAAATAGGGTCAAGATTAAATTTTGTCTATAAGCCTAATACAGAGTGGGATCTAATTACCTGCTTATTTTTCTAAGAATTTCAGGAAAGGCAATCAAGTAAGATATTAATGGGACTTTGAAACAAACTCTTCCTGTGTAGAGCCATAGACTTGGAATAATTCTTTCAAAACACAATGAAACATGCTACTTAGATGCTAGGGTTCTCATTTTATTTATTTTTTTAAAAACATATGGCAAAGTCAGAATTACCCTGAAAATTCCATACACAACCTTATCTATCTGGGCCACCCTAACATCCCTATTGTTGTGACAATAAATACAAACTGCTATACTATTTTTCCCCTTTATCACCGACTGCTTTTTTAAACAGAAGCAATAAGTGAAAAAATGTCACAAAATCTATTTACATCACCACCAAACAGGTGTTAGTGAAACTAAACTTGCTTTTAGCGAAACTCCAGAATCCAAGAACTCTGAAGAGGTTGAACATGGAAAAAAAAAATACACCTAAGAAGCTAAGGTTAGAATAAGTCTCAAGAAAACAACAAAGTTATTAGAATGGACAATACAACACTTGTAAAAGCTCGCAATTGTTGCTGGCGGATGTACCAGCACAAGTCAGATGTACAAAGAGACTTTAATACTTTAAGGTCAACCTCTGCACAGACAGGGCACGTAATATTATTAACTACTGGACAACTCAAAGAGGCAATTTTAAAAGCATTAAATGTTCAGTATTAAAACCAAAACTATAGGTTCTCTGTCACCAGAAAAATTTAGAGGAAGTGATGAATAGAGTTACTAACATGGGTTTTATTATTCGCCATCCTCTGAAGACAGAAAGCGCAATTAATTTGCAGCCTCAGTTCAGAAACTTTTACATTATCTCCATAATCCTAAAGGATACTTCAGATAACTTCACTTACGTTTTGACTAGCAATCAAGGAATTTGGCTTATATCTGTTAAGCTGATACTCCCACATCACAGCAATATTGTAAGTAATTGTAAAACAAATGCAGGAATTAAAGAACCAGAATGAAGGACTGGTTCACATTACTTGCAACAATACATTTTCAACTTTGAGGCATTTAAAAAGAAATAATTTAAAATATGAGACCTAAACAATTAAACATATGCACTAGTGCTTATTTCAAAACCACGGTGCTTCAAATACGCATCTGTTTGGATGAAAATAAACAGTGTTTTTTTTTGTATCCATAAGGGAAGATAATTCTAAATGCCAGAGGTAGGGGAGATAAACAGGATACCACAACTTACCTTGGAGAAAACAATTAAGATTAAGAAGGAACATGCACAAATTTAGCAGAGAATTTCTGTCATTCCACAGGAATGGGTAAACTCAGGACTACTTACTACAACTGCAATATGTCTACAAGCCTTTTGGCTACTTTCTCTACCTGCCTTTTTTTGGGGGGGGGGGGGGGCTACAGAATTTGTCTTCTGGTGGAAAAAACTCACCTCCCATTGGGTGGAGGCTGCTCAATGTGTTCAGGTTTCCAGATGAGGCAGCTGCTGTCTGCTGAAGGAGCTGCAAATAAAGCTAGACATTACACCAAAAAACAAAACAAGAGTGAGAGTGAGGGCTGGCTCCGCTTCTGGGAGAAACTGCATCACACCACAGCCAGAGCGCCGTCACAAAGGGAATTCCCCCTGCCCATGCACCAAATCACAGCAAAGCGTAAAAAGAATTCCTCTTCAAAAATACAGCCAGAGCACCACCAGAGTGAAAATCAATGTTGCCCATGCACCGCATTGCAGCCAAAGCAACACCACAATGCTTTTCCCACTCAGGACAGTCAGTATACTAGCCTAAGTGAAGTCTGTATCTAATGCACCAAGACAAAAACAGAATCAGTAATGAGACAGAACACCTATTCAAAGCACCTCAGGCAGGACTGCTACCCATAAGGATATTTTACCTCAAGCCGGACTTTACAGCTGACATTACCAGCACAGGACAAATGGCAAATGCCATACCAAAAATCAAAGAGCCACTGTGAGAGGTGATCTCCTCCACATTTCTTAAGCACAGCAGCCATGAGAAATTCCAAGCCTCTGCTAGGAAGCTATTTAGAGAGGTTTCCTACTACTCTTTTCTCCCTTAACCACATGTTGTTAAAAAAAAAGTATTTCAATCTACCAAACTTAAAGCAGAAGTAAAAGAAAGAATGTCCCCACTTCAGTAGTACACTATACCAAGAATGAGATGAAGTTTTCCTTTTCTATTCCCCAAATTGCATGAAAACAGTTCTCATAGCTATGTGGTAATCCACATGAGCCAGAGCACACCAGTTTATGAAAGTTCACCCTCTAGGGACCCAGCAAAACCAAATGAAACCAGTGACAAACTGTAGACTACCTTCTTGAGTCATTTTTGATAGAGAAGAGTAGTTTCTGTCTATCTTCTGGTGTGTTTTTATTTTTGTTGTTGTTTTGTTTAGTGTACACTGTGAGCTGCTTCCACCTGCTCACCTTTTCTATTTGCTCATCACCAAGTACTAGCCTATGTCTCACTGGAAGGGGGTGAAAGGAATGCTGGCTAAAGAACAATGAAACAGGAATTCTTCTGCCATTCTGCAGAAGACAAAAAAAATGTTTCAGCACTTAGCGCTAGGGAGACTGGGGCAGAAATCCTCACTTAAATGCATCCTGACTAGCTGTTAGCACATAACAATTTCCTGTAATTCAGCCTCCTCATCCACAAAATGGGGATTACAAGCCCTACTTCTATTTATCAGGAGCCTTCTAAACATGAATACATTGAGCATTACAAAACAATCAGACACTGCAATCCCTGAAGAGATGAAAAGAACTCAGATGAGAAACTCACTGCTAAGTATTGGGGTCCAAGTGTGTTGAGACCAGCCAGGTTTCCCCATACTGAGGCAGCACTGATCTGTTGCATTTGTTGCTGGAGTTGCTGAGCAATTCGTTTTTGCTCTTTGTCCTTTTGTGTGTCTGCAAATTTTACCACAATGGGAGAAGAGCAACCCTGCAAATAGCAATTCAAACAATTACACACTTGCTATCCTCCAGTTATCAGAAACGACTGCATTAAGACCCAGTCATTAGAAGCATTTCTGACACCCTCCCCATACATATATATAATCAAACAATGCATTTTATTAAAGGTTCAAAATCTCATTTGATTTTCATTCCATTTTATATTTTGGTATTTTCTCTGCAGGTGAGGTTTCTATCTTGAGCTCTAGGAGGAGAGCAAACAATGTCCTCTCCCTGCTCTCTAGTCCCCCCCAGACTCCACAGTAACTATTTTCTCCTGATATTCGCTAACTTGCTTTACCTCCATGGTTTGTGCTTGGTGCATTGCTTTGATTGCTGTTTGTGCCATGGCTCTTGTTGTAAAAGTCACAAATGCACAACCTGGGGAAAGAACGCAGAAGGAAACAAGTCACTCACTTTATCAGCAATTACCGGGATGAATAAAGCAATGAATATACCTTTAAAAAAAAAAAAATCACTGAAATAGCTGAAATGCCACCTTGAGCTACAAAAGGTAGCATCACCTGTTGGAGAATCTTGAACTGTCAGAACAATTCCTGCTTACCTCGGCTCAGGCCATCGGGGCCCCGTAATATCCTGCATTCTTCAATCTGCCCAAAGGGGGAGAACATCACTCGGATATCGTTTTCATTGCACTTCTTGGATATCATTCCAATAAACAACTTCCTATCTTCTACTGCTAAGAAATCAAAGGATGAGAGTATTACCAACAAAAACATACTTACTACATCTTATTTTGTCAAACATTCTCCATCAGCCATAGAATTACTTTCCTTCTATTTTGGGGTAGATGCTTGCTAAAAAACAACTCTTAATAATGCAATCTCTTTGTTTTAGGAAGATGTATATGTGACACCTCAATGAACCTGAAGGATGCCTGTTTTATAATGTTTTTATGTTTATATTTTACTGTCTGTTTCTCCCTTGCAAGCCCGTGAGCTACAAGAATGTTAAAAAACCCTCCTGGCTTTAGTTAAAATATAGTTAATTTTCCTTCTAGTAGCTGGTAGGGTGCTGTGTTTTGGATTAGGATGAGAAGAGTGCTGATAACACGCTGATGTTTTGTAATTGCTGCAGAGCGGTGCTTACACCAAGCCAAGGACGTCTCAGCTTCTCACTCTGTCCTGCCAGCAGGCAGGCTGGGGGAGCAGCAGGAGCTGGGAGGGGACAGACCCAGGACAGCTGACCCAAAGTGGCCAAAGGGGTATTCCATCCCATCTGGGGTCATGCTGAACAATATATACGGGTGGCTAGCTGGGGTGGGGGGGGGCAGCTGCTTGGGGTTAGGTTGGGCATCAGTCAGCGGGTGATGAGCAATTGCATTGTGCATCACTTGTTTGTACACATTATTAGTAGTAGTACTGTTATCATCATTATTGTTATTATTATTCCTGTCTTAATAAACTGTCTGTATCTCAACTCACAGGCTTCACTTTCCCATTTCTCTCCCCCATCCCAGAGAGGAAGGGCGGAGGGTGAGCAAACAGCTGTGTGGTGTTCAGCTGCTGGCCGGTTAAACCACAGCAACAACAACAACAACAACAACAACAACAACAACAACAAAAAAAATGCATCAGATTCAGCAGCACTTCCCATATCTCCTACATTTAGTTCCTGGTTAGCAAGAGAAGAGTTGTGTTTATTTTACTGGACTATTTTCATCCTCTCATCTGTCCATTCTATCTTTAGATGGCCAACATACCTCACCAGTGTCTAAACAGGCAAGTTAGTCACAAAAGGATTCTCTCTAGCTCATTAGATTGGTGTGATAGGGGGCCAATCATGTAAATTTACTTCTGCCTATTTCCTCATGCTCCTGTCTCAACAGCAGAAGCAACACCTGTTGTTTTAATTCTGTTTCACAGTCATCCATTCTGATCAGTACCAAAGGCAAGAAAACGACACATCCAAACTGATCCATCTGCTATTGTATCTTCCCTCTAAATGCTGACACTACCAGATAGATTAGTGTTGAAGAAAAACTCCTAGTGTGTGGACTATTTTAAAATAAATGGTGCAGAAACAGACATTTCTCTTAATTTGCCAGTTGGTGGTTACTAATATCAGAACTTTAAACCTCTCATTTTATTTATCTGAGGATGCTAATTACCTCGAAAATACTCACTTTTAAGTGATGAAGCAAATTAATCAGAATGCCACTTGGACATTTAAAACAGTTTGCAAATAAACATCCAACACAATATAACATGACGAAGGCATGAAGCACAATTTGAAGCTTCGGGACAGAAAGTCTTCTCCTATTTAGTGTCATGGTGAGGGGAAATCAATTTCTTTGCTGACTCTTCCTTGGAGCTGACAAGGAAAACTCCAAACCATTCCAGCTGACAAGTTTTAACTGACTAGTAAATCTTGATGTTGTACCCAGTTCACTGTCAAGCTCTTGGAGCATAAAACTGCCTTCAAATCCTTTTTGTACTCCATTTTAGTTCAAGAGTTCCATCATTTATTTTAATGTCAAGTTAAAATACTTTAACTGATGCTTTCCTATTTATATACTCACCTTCACCCTGTACTAAAATTCATGTTATAGCCTCGGAGCTGTCACTTTAAAATTTCATTAAATACACCTTCCACTTTCCATTATTCTTCCAAGAAACACACACACCTGTGTGTATGTGTGTGCATATATACGTATTTGAGTGTGTACATAAACTCATCATTGAAATGCACAGATAAATCATTTAAGCAATGTTAGATGTTTAACATCTTAATCTGAAATAGCCAATGTGTAGAAGTATGCTCACAGTATTTTCTCTGATGGTCTGTTTTTGAATTCTCACTCTTCCTTGTATACTACAAGGTAAAGTTTTGGACTCCCACGCTAACCACAACAGGCTTTCAGATTGGTCAAACACCTGAAAAGCATTTCTGGATTTCAAACACCTTAGTACAAACAAGAACTCACTGGATGTTTCCCCAACTGACACCATGGTTTTCCCCGGAAGCAGCAACAGTGGAAGATACTTAGTCATGAAATTTTAGAGAGCTCACTTACAATACCTACTGTACTGAAAACACGCCTTTTTTTTTTTTTATATAATTAGGTCTCCATTTCAATATGACTTGATCAGAAGCTGTTGAACAAAAGCTGAAATTTCCCTATTAGCATGAATAGCGCCACAAGTCTCAGACTTTAGTACAGCTTACCATTATTCTTTTCACTGTCAGCTGGTTTCATCTGGATAGGATGGTGCATCTGAAATGCAAAAATATTATTTAATCCCAGATGTGTTCGCTTTATGCTACATGAAATATATTCCCAGAAGAATAGTGGAAGAAAGAAATGGTAGCCTGAATTGTCTCTACAGAAAGGTATAAGTAACAATACATAAATTTCTTGAAGAAAGAAAAGCTTTCCAAATGATACACCATCATTCCTCCTAAGAAAGTACTTTTATAGAAGCCATGCCCACACACTTCACTATCATATTATTCCTCAAAACACTCCAAATTTCCTTAAGATTTATCATTGTACAAATATATTAAAAAGAGCAAGACTGTGAGATCTCTTAAACATGACTCGAGGGCAAAATAATGTATGTTTTACATCTGTGCTGCCAGAGCAGAAAAGAAAGACAAGATAGAGCTGAGAAGAAAGAATGCCTCTTCACTTACCCCTGGGAGAATCTTCATGTTGTGAAGAGCATTCTGTGCTTCTAGTGCAGCTTTACGGGTATAAAACGTAACAAAACAGCACCCTGCAATTGAAACAAAATGCTAGCTAAGGAAGAACACTAGGAATCCTGATATGTTGTACAGAAATTAGAAATCCCCCACTTCCAACTTTCCAATGCAAAATACATGACAAATAGAAGTTAGGCATTGAAATAAGTAGGTGTTACTGATTTTAACTTGAAAAAGATTCATGTGTGTAATAAAACAGGATACCATCAACAGGATATATTCAATACCATAACATATAATTAAAACAAACATTTAAATGTATCTGGCAAACAAATCTTGGCTACTTCCACTGTTAAACTCAATTATTTGGTAGTATCCAGATCTTAGATCTGGTTTTACAGGAAATACATTATTGCATATTACTGAACTGCAAACCCAGGTTACAGCATTTAGTTGGAATTTGAGGTACTAAACATTTGATATATACAAAAAAATAAAACTTTTGATTTTGTATTTTGTCTGAAACTCTGACGCTTCCAGCAAGATTGTGGTCATATCATAACATCATAGCAATGCTCTGCAGCAACACAATATTTATTAGGTGTTCTGCTCTGTATTTATAATCCAAACAGCAAACAGGTAAGATTAGAACTGTGTAAAAGCAGCTGAGACCCCAAGTCTAACATGAGAAAGACAGTTCTCACCTTTGCTTTGAGGGGGGTTTTGGCTCCTGTCCCGCAAGACATTGATTTCATAGACAGCACCATACTGTTCAAAAAGTTCTCTTAGATCTTTCTCACACCAGCTCCGTGGGACCTGACCCACAAACATCTTGATAGCATCTAGATCAGGTTGGTCTGGGTGATCCAGTGTGCCATTCATTTTCTTTGAGCTATGAAAAATAACAAGGAATTTCTGTTATATTACTCACTACAGATTCTACATGTCACTGCAGCTAGAAGCAGCATGCTTATAGTGAGGTTAAAAATATATTTCAACAAGTATATAAACATGTACGATTAAAACAAAGAGACTCCTGCACATCTGCAATCCTGCATGGCAAGAGAATATTCATTAATATTATTTACATTCACTGGCAAGTCATTTACTTGGAAACCAATTACTCTGCACAGTTGTTTAAAACTTCTCCTAACGCATGCTCTTACAAGGTAGACATCTGGGATTCAGGAAATGTTTGATGAGATGACTGAAAAATGTAACTAGTTCAATCCTGTAAAATTTTACAGGAAAAACTGGAAGTGGAAGGAACCTAAACTAATAACTAGCATAAATGAGGGTAACTTTTTTGTATGTTTAAGGATGACTATGTGGAATTATATCCTGGGGTGAAAAAACATCTTAAAACAGAAAAATAGGTACAATTGAATCAATGAGAAGTCTTGTTAAAGATTTACAATGATACAGTGCTTTGTGAAACTAGGCAGCTTTCAACAATATCTGGAAAAAAAACAGGTTCAGGTTGCAGATGAACAGGTCGGGCCTGGATAATCTTAGTCTCAGACTAAATCAAACTGAGTAACAGTAGGGTGCTAACACAGAAAGAGAATCATTACTTAGATTACAACAACACACAAGCTTTGATTATGGGGTTCTTCAAAAGGTTTCAAGGCACTACATGGAGCTGTATGTGAGGCACTACATGGAGCTGTATGAACTGTTTAAAGCCTGTCAATAAAACTGTTATACTTCACCCAGCTACCTGAAAGCCATACGCTGCTTTCTGTATTGACTCCTCACTGTTTGCTGAATACAATGTGAGGTCTTGTTTTTGGCAGTCACAGGCTGGTATACCACAGGACCTATCTTTGTGGAAGGCTGTAATGACATCCTATTGCAGCTGTAGTGATTAGTATGCTAAAATTGCTGGCCAACCCCTACATAATCTAGAAAGAACACGGGGGCCAGAACAGTAACCATGCAATGATTCCCCCCAGCCCGGTCCCCAAGCTCATTGTTGAAGGATACAGTGGCCTTCTTCCAGAGTAGTCAGCTCTCTTCATCTTTGTTTTTTTTTTTTTTTTAAAGATTTTTTTTCAATAGCTTATTACGTTACAGGCAATGACAGGAACACTGTTTACTATAGGCACATTATTCCCTCAATATAATTTTTGTAGAAAATTTTCCAAAACCAGGTAACGTTTAGTTATTTTTTCTCCCCTCTCAATATGCTGCTGTACAGAGTACGATAAAGAATTGATGCCAAAGTTTTATAACTGTATGAACTGACCTCAGAAACCACACAGCTTCTTACTAGAAGGAAAGAGAATTATCCTCATAAATCCTTTCACTACTCAACCTTTCCACTCCAAAAGAGTCAGCATCTCTTCAAATATCCAACATAAAGAATACCTTTTACAAAGAGGTAAACTGCATGTTTTTTTCGTTCTAAATGAGAACGACTGGAAGTCACTTAACCTTTTCCAGTAATAATTTTCAGCCCTGCTTTCTCTCCCATGGACAGTTTCAGGAGCACTGCCAGTCCCCTGTTAAGTGAGCAATTTTTAACATGACCTCAACAGGATTTCAAGGAATCCTTCATTCCTAATTAGAAGGTTTAGTCTGGAATCATTAACAGGAAAGCACTGGAATTGTTCTCCCAACAATTCATTTCAATAACTGATTTTAGAACATCAGCACCCGTAGCATACAGCATACACGTAAACAGTACAATCAAATAGCTTTATTCCTCCTTACCCCCAGCCCCAAAATTAACCAACTTTTTCCTCTGCGCAGAATCCAGAATCAACTCCCAAAGCCTGCTACAGTTTCCTCAAGAAAACAAATTGCAGACTCCCCTATCCCTCTTCCCCCCCGCGGCAAGGGGAATTCATGAGACAGCACTGACTTCAGAGACAGCAACTCCAACTCCCACTTCAGTTATAAAATTAGACATGAAGGTAGACTACTTACACAGGGCTAGCATTCAAGGAGCAATGGTCCACCATCATCTCCGGGAGGAAATCCAACTTGAACGCAGCCATCACCTCAGTCTGTCCCAAACTACTAGCACTAACTCGGTGTATTGCCTAACCCCTAAACAACGCACTTCCAAAAGTCCTGCAGGTCTTAACACTCAGCCACACAAAAAAACACTCAAACCACAGAAACAGAAGCTCGGGGAGACCAGCAATAGACACCACAGAAACAGGCTGGACTGGGAAAGGGACATGGAATCCCAGATTAAAAAGGGGATGTGACCATGTGAAGGGAGGCTCAGCTCAATACACAATGAAAATGCTGATGCACTGGGCTTGTTTTGTGCAATTTTCCCTGGCGAAGCAGTACTGAGTGCACTGTCAGATAAACAGAGTGTCAGATCCATGAAGATAGCAATGGGTAACAGAGCAGAAAGAATACAAACTCCAGTCTTTCCATCCCCAACTAACTCCTTGCCTCCCAAAATGGCAGCCCAAGGCCTCGAGATCCAGGCAGTTCCCATCTCAGCAGCATTAAGGTGGACAATTCATTGTGTGTAGTCAAAAGGTTCTTTCCCCACAAACATTTTCAATGTCTGATTAATGATCTCACTCTTTCCATCTTGTGCCATTTTTGACACTCTCTTAAATTCTAGGCAAATGCCAACTGTTTCTCTGAACCTGCCAAAAAAAAAAATAATCAAAGCTAAGGTCTGTTATCTCAAAAAATCCCCAACTCCCACAGAAGCTTCAACAGCTCCTCTTTAGAGGAGCAGAACATCCTTTGTTTTGGAAACAACACTTTGCCCATCATGGTTCTGTAAATCCAGAGACACACAGACAATGAAGAAAGGGAAAAATACAGGTCTAGTGGTAATACCATTCCTGTTTTTATACTGTTCCTGGCAGCGATTTGTTGAAAACTGTTGTATAAACTTTGGAAACACTGATCGTAACACCTTAGCTCCTTCATCACTAAAACAGGAATAACATGTTCATCGAGGAACTGCGAGGTGTAATAATTACACGCATAATACAGGCCTATTGTTAAGCCTCCAGTACTCAAACTAATGGGGAGATAATCTTGTTAATACCACATTGTGAGATGCAGAAATATTTGATTGCAGAGTGTGCTACAGAGCCTGCTGGGTGTGTCCGAGCACTCCAAGCAGTGTGATTAGCTCAAGTCCAACATGAATCCAGATAAGCCTTATGCATACAGCCAATACAACCCCATAATAAACCCTTAGAGCATCATTAAGGAACGCGTACTGGGTCAACCGTGATCGCTTTTCTTGTCTGTCAATGACTGCAACACGTACCTGCAGTTATTTAGACTGGCCAGTATACCAGCTTTCTTTATGCTTGCATAAATAGAGCATGCCTGTTATTTTTTAGATAAATAACCCTTTCCAACCTCTGAAAAAAAAGAACATTTCCCATCTTCTGCCTACAGCGAGCTGGGCCTTGTAATAGAGAGACATACGTTACTGCGAAATAAGAGAGGGCTTGAATTTATCACACATCAGATTTTGGCACTAACTACTTCATGCATGCTCTTACTATGTGGTAAATGCAAGGAGGCTTATCCCTAAATGAGAAGGTGTAAGCTACCTGCTAAGCACCACTGGCATAAGCACGCAAGTCGGCACTGTGGAACACAGGTCAATTTACTAGCTTGCAGTAAATTGTTAGTATCTACCTTCAGACACATCTCACGGGCTTGTCCTACTTGAAAAATGCCATTCTGAATAAAACGCATCATATTCAAACATTGAATTCAGCCCGAGGCCTACTTTATGGATTTTTCTAAAATGAACCCACAAAGAGAAACACTTCAGATTTATATGGTTACAAAGCAGCAGATAATATACCGGGGTTCTTTCCATTGTTTATATGATTCTAGAGCTCAGCACTGTGAATTCTGGTCTTACCACAGACAGAAACAGAACACCTCTCATCCTTAGTTTTAAGCAGCCAGTAAAACACTCCAGCAGCCATAGTCATTGTAGGTTTGATGAAAAATGATGCTGGTATGAGATACTCTAGAAAATGGGTTTCAAAAACGTTACTGGATTGATTAGCTTAAATCACTGCATCATTCTGATTTGCTTTTACCCCCAACATCTCTCTGCTCCCCAGAACAGAAAGCATATTTGTTTGTTTCATTAAAACAAAAATGCAACAAGATACAGGCAGAAAAATTCCCACATCCTTCACTGTCACACTGTTACAGTCCATGTCAAATTCAGTTTTCTGGCTTTGCTCATTAAAACATTAGTTTTGTACAATTATCCTGCCACATATTAATTCCTAATTCTCATTATACTTACTCTTTTCTCCTCTGATATGCTCACTTCATGTAATGAAGAACTGCCAAAAATATTTCACATGCTGTTATGTACAATTTAAGGGAAGGAAAAAAAATAATACTAGAATGGTGGATAAATATCTGAATGTACGTTAGCCACGACTCCATGCTTCACGGTGCCATCATTCCACAGTAATGACGGCAGTTTCAGTGACAAAACATTAGTATAGAGAATGGTTTTGTTTTAACATTACTTGGCTGAAGGAATCAAGTTGATGAGAGTAAAACACTTCCGGACTTTTCTTATAAAAATATCAGAAAGAGTGGAAAAAGATGGTATTTCACTACTGCATAGAAGTTGGAAGAATAAAGCAAAGAGGTTATTTCTTTGGAATTATAAAAACACAAAAGCCATCCTAGCCATTGCTCACAAAGAAAGAAAAATTAGACAGCTAAACACACTTATTTTTTGCTCAGATGTCAAATTCCTGCTGGCTTCCAGACCCATTCTTTGACTGTTTCTATTCAAAGGATAATAGAAACAATGTCTGACATTCCAAGCTCTATGTACTGTAGCTACAAATTTAAACGTGGTGCTAACCTGACAATATGAACATTAAAAACTTCTGCATATTACAGATTAAATCTCACTTTAAAAAAATATATATATAATAATAATTATATATATAATATTATATATATATATATAATATATATAATATTTTATATATATATTTCTGAAGCCCTAGGCTATGCTGCAGAATATATCACCATATGAACTCCTCAGATTGTAAGGCATAAATGTTGAACGTTTTGCTTTTATTTTTATGCTTGAAGAATTACATCCCATCTTCGGGCACAAAACTTGAAAATAAAACCCAAAAACCAAGCGCAGTATTTTCTTTCACTAAGAAAGCCTCATTCATTGCAACAAGCAATTAACTGAAAGCTAAAGATAAGACCATCTTTTATTTTATACAATCTGAACCTCAGACAATATATACAGCTCTGAAGCTGAGGGACTACTGGGATGGTGAGAGCAAACTATGGGAAAGGATGCAGGCTATGGGGAAATCAGACACTGTGAAGCTTTGAAGGAGACAGGTCCTAGAATAAACTTCCCCTTGTATTATCTGTGCATATCCAGATCCCTACAGTGCTGCTGAATTGCAGTTTTGTTTTTTCAGCAGATAACCCCTAGGTTACACACATCAAAATACAGTAACTACCTGTCAGTATTTTATTGTTTCTTTGTTGATCGTGTAAGCACGTCAACAGAATGTTTTCAATGTATGTGGAACCCAAAATGTCTTCCCATATCTCAATAGGTACAAAAAGCCCCCCACCTACTAGCCAAAGATGGAGTTGCTTTCTCTGACAATCTCTATAACAGTTACTCATTGTAGGTACACAAATCTGATACATTGAGAACGTTAAATTTACCATCAAAATAAATAAATTTTCTGGTTGCTAACAACTCAGATTAATTTAACTGAAAGCCATTTTCATGTATAGGTGATTTTCATAGAAATTCCTAGATAGAGAAAATGATAGGAGGGGAAGACAACTGCTTTTATCTCTGAAATACCAGTTTCACGGTGCTTGCTCTCATGCATATAGCAGAGAGCATTTAAATCGTCTATACTCTCTAGAGCTAGCACAATTTAAGTAAAATCCATTATAAAAATAGCTTGTAATGTAAGAGTTTGTTTGTATGTTTCTTCAAAATATTTCTGGGGACCACACTATTTGAGGTAAATCAAGATGTTCTTAATCTACTCCTCTGGCTTGTGAATGAAATCCTGTTTACCTTTAGCTTCTACTCCAATTAATTCTATGAAAGATCAAAACAAATTCTGAACTTCTGTCTGACTGAACAACCTGCACGACTCACAGCTCTGCCAGAAGATGAAGCAGCAAGTCACCTATTCCTCTAGCTTATAGAAAGCCCGTTTTCTCTATGTAAGCACTCCTAGAAAGAGAAAATATAAAATGGCAGCTAAGCTTACTATCAAATAGGAGTGTAAAGACAGATTATTCAAAATGAGTTATACAAAACCTACTTTCTAAAGTGAGAATGAGGTTATGTTTCTGGAAAAGAACGTAAAGCATTGCACTAACACCTGAATGAATTTGTTATACTAATGAAGTCCAAATGGTGGAGTTTATAAAAAGACAAAAAAACACACACATACACATTGCCTTTTAAATTGGCTACAGGACTCCTTAAATACATATTATTCTTTTGAAATCTTTCTGTTCTTCCTGCCTTCTTACTGCAATGCAACATTGGCTTGAAACAAAATTCCTGCCACTCATTTCACTAAGCAGGAGAGACTTGCAAAGGCAAGTCAGAAACATGGAAGAAAGAAGACTTCTTACTCAGTTCATAGATAAAATATTTAGGAGCAGTGAGCTTTGTAATCCTGGAAAAATATTGATGGGGTTTGAGCACCACTGCTTGTTTACAGGGATATATTTTTCTACTTCTATCTAGTGCACATGTATATATAATTCCCACTTAAAAAAAAAAAAAAAAACCACAAAACAAAACAAAGATAACCAATAGGTTATATGCATCAAAATACTGGATATACAATCCTACCACCTTCTAGCTAACATTAGTAAGGAACAACTAAGTAATCTCACCTGTAAACACAGACTAATCAATCATTTGTAAGATTTTAGACCTGTTTGTCTAATGCACGCAGTACTACACATTATGAGAACCAAAACACAAATCTAGATTGCACTCTACTAGTCCAGTGTGGCACTTCTCAAGTTTCACAGAAACAACTTTTTACCTTTCTAAATCAACATATCCAGTACAAACTCTTCATGTGAAACCAGAAGACTTTGTGTGGATTAAAAACATAGTTGCCTTTCTGTGGCAACCACGAACACAAATCTGATGTGTCAAAGCAGCATATAAAGCCCAATACCTGTCTCAGTTGGTTGTGCAAAGGGGTTCTAAACTACGCTGGTCAGAAAAGACCTACCACTTGATGCTTTTTCAGAGTACCATCCAGGATTACAAACTGTGATAGAAAAGAACACTGTTTTCCCAGTTCTGTACAGACCTGATGCAAAAATTCAAGCTACTTCCCTTAGCTCCTCTGTTTCCAGATGTTTTACAGGACAATCAGGATGCAGCAATGCTTTCCTGAGACACAAAGAAAGGAGAATATTGTTTGCTAGACAATAAACCTAAGCACTAGTTAGTTGACCCTTCCTACAAACATGACAAGGCATTCCACAAGCAGAACTAAAAAAAGCTGTTCCTACAGATGTTATCTTACCTCCTTACAATAAAACTCAACAGCCTTCAATGTCTTCAACAGCCAACAGCAGGACTAGTTCAGAGCTACAAGCACAATGCCAGACAAAGGAAAGGAGCTGACTGTTTTGTTTTGACTTTCTCAAAGCACTGTCACATTCACTTAACGCTTAGGAACTCAATGCCTTGAGATGTTTACTGCTCTGCTTCTTTTTTTTTAAATGAAAAGTGAATTCCAAATTTTTCAGGAAAGATTAAGGCTTGTGCATTGTTTTCTTTAAAAACAAGCCAATAAAAACCCAACTAATCCAACTACTTTTTATTAATCAAGATACTTCTGGACTGGAGCACAGACTGCACAGGCTGTACACCTACATCCAGTCCCTCCTGTTTGCTCCCTGTGATGCAGGCATTAGTGTGCAGGCTCCTCAAAAGGCACCAGCGAAGTAGTCTCGAACACTGAGGGTTCAGACAGGTCAGTGACTTTAAGCCATTGTTTTGCTGGAAGTACAAACAGGAATCAAATAATGCTCTGACAGAATTTAATGACCATAATGTAAAAGTAAAAACAGATAGGGAAAATGTGTATATACAGTATTACCCCACGCCAATGCGAAGCCAAGCAGTTCTCCATTGACTGCCACACACTCATTTGACTGACAAGTCTGGATGTCATCCTTCTGTCTTTTATTTGAAACAAGCACTAACGCGAACACGTGTATCAGCTCAAAGAGGTTACACATGGCCTATTTTTGCAAGTGGATAACGTCTCTAAGCTAACCAACTTTTCAAATGACAGGTAAGAAAGCAAAATCTTAATGGCTGATTAATCAGTATTCCTCTTCTCAGAGGACGGCAGGAGATGTTTTTTCAGGCAAAGGGTAGTAGATTTTTTAAACTCCTTGCTGGCAGGATACTGCAGATACAATAAACTTACATGAGTGCAAGGACAGACTAGACTAGGAGCTGGAAGCTACCAGACAAACCCACAACAGGTGAGGTTCTCATAAGCTGAAAACAGAGGTTGAGAGATTACTGGGTCAGTTTTGTGGTGACAAGGTGAAAACAAACAGTACAGATTATTACCCTCTACAAATGTGGAAGGCAGGAAGTCTGGAACATGTCAAAGATCCTATGCATGTGTATTGGGAGAAAGGAAGGGCAAAAAGTACTACCGGAAAAAAAAAAAGAAAAAGAAAAGTTGTGCTGTTAAAACTACTCAAAAGCTGAACTATACATATACTATGTAAATGCTAATTAAAAATGCTAACTTATTACCAGCAATGTATTCAAATGTTTTCATAAGCAACAAAAATAAATAGCAAATCACACCTCTGGCCTTCAGAAATTCTACAGCACAGACAGTGATCAGTATACATGCATTTCCCTTTCTTTTAAAATGCCTTGCAATTGCTTTCAGTATGTTAGCATGTAACTGCCAAATAAACTCAATCTGTGGTATATTCAATACCTGGCTTACTCCTGAGGAGGACTACACCAAATGGGAGATGACAGCTCTGCAACATGAGCACTTATCTACCAGGAAGCAGGTTACACCATTTGTTCAAATCCGAGAAGCCAAAAAAAACCTGCAACAACGTACGGCTCTGGGAATAACTGCTAGTAACAGGAACTCAGAAACAGCTGAATTATCAGTCTTAATTCCCTCTTATTGCAGATAAATGAAGTTCAAAGCCTTCACGACTGCGGCTCCCAAACTTCTGCAATTTTCCCTTCATTGTCTTCATCTGCTTGCCTGAATGGGGAAACATGAGCATGCTGTGAATATACTAGTGGGGTTGTGGGTATCAGACTTCAGCAGCATGAGCAGCCCACAGCTCTGCAGACAATGCCCTGCTTCTCTAGGGCAGAACAGCTGCACAACACTACCCTCTTACTTTCTTAGGACACAGCCATCAGCTAACACAGCAGCATGAGGCTGCTAACCCAGTGCTTGACCTCCCGCAGCTGTGTCTGCTACTTCAGTGATGACACTAGAAATCCTTGCAGAGGCATTACAAAAATGAAGAAACAAGCGAACTGGACAGGAAACTGCCTCCTGACAATGCCTTGGGCTTGTCTAGCACCTACCTCCAATCATGGAATTTCTTATCTTAGAGCAATGAAGAACAAACAGAGACTTTTTTTTTTTTTAAGACAAACTCCAAAGGATTTTAACTATCACAGTAGCTCCATGTACAGTGACAGACAAAGTATATACTGGCATTTTTCCAACAGCAGCCAGTACCTGCCCACCCTGTTTTCAAGGAGAATACCTATGCACTACCAGGTTAATATTCTACTAAAACAATACAGTGAAATCAATAAAAAAAATCTGTTAGGAAAAACTGCACATTAAAATATTTACTGATGAACTCCATCTTTTCTTTGTTGCTTCACCGTTTCCTTCTAACACCTGCTCCCCAAAGATACATAAAACATAGCTGTTAATTTTCATAAAAATATAACAGTCTCTCCCAGATAGGTTTTGTTTCCTAATTTTATCTGGCATATTTCCTCATTTTTCTTCAGACTGAAGGAACAGAGAAGGAGACAAAAATCAGCTTTATCAGCTGTTTCTTGGTGGTAGCAGTAGTAGTGGATAAAAAACTTAAAAAAAAAAAGAAAAAACACAAAAAAAAAACACAGCAAAACTTACTGTGATGCAAAGTAGACAAAGACCTGGCTGAAGATGAATTCTATGAAAGACACGAGGCATATATGCAGATGAACAAACTGACAAAAGGCTAAATCATGAATTTGGAGCAATTAACACATGACAACCTAGTAGAGCAGCTGTACTTGTAGAACAGATAATGGCAAGCCTTAATGCAGGCCCCCCAGAATAATTAATTTTGTCAAACCAAAGACAAGGTAATCACTGTGTGTTTATCCCTGTTTGCAAGACACTTCACAATTAATAATTGATATGAAGAAGCAGCATTGATTTATGAATCCCAGGGCAACTGCTTTTGAAGCAGATGCTTGTAGGTTTCCTTGTAGGTCTCATTGCCAACTTGTTGTTTACAAATCCATATAGCCATTAAAAAACTATAAAGGATTTAATCTTGTAAGCCTTGTTTTTTCAGTTTTTTTTGTCAATAACTGTAAAATTTCAAAATTTCAGTTCAAAAAACTTCAGATACTGTTTAATCTCTACTGACAGCCATGCAAAAGATGACTTCAGTAATTTTTATTTATTTTTCAACACCAGCCAAAATTCCAGCAGTTTGGGAAGCATTTTGAGTTTTTATCATTACAGTGCTAGAACATAACAATGCTTACGTGTTTTGCAAGAGACAAACTACAGAAAAATACCTAAGAGATCTGAAAGACTTGTGGACACGCTGGCAACATAGAAAAAAACCTTGAGAAATTAGGAAGAGTAGCTTGGCCACAACAATAGTAAGAGGAAATAAAGGCTGCAATATAACACAGAGCAGGAGACAAGGCAGGAAATAAGAATACAAGAGGCAAGGACATGCATCTCTGCCCTGTGAAATTACAGAACTACTAAAAGGAAATGGAAACAGAACAAAACACTGCTGCTGCCTGAAGTGTTTTGTCCTTTTTAAATTTTTTTTTTCTTATGTTTATTAACTGAGTTCTGACTTGCTCAAATTGGAAGTGCGGATGGTATACAACACCTGTACTTCAGCACCCAGTCTTCCATAGAAAAGAATTTGAATACTAATGTCTGCAAGCTACCACGCGCTGAAAGCAGAGGAACCTTTCTCCTCTTTCTGTCTGCGGTAACAGCCAGGAGTTCACCCTCACATATTTCAGCCTTTTGTCTAAGAAACAATCCTGCAAGCAATTCTGTGGAAGTATTTTATACGTGCTAAGAAGTAGAAGGAGATCTAAACACAAATAAGACCTAGAAATCTGGTTTCAAAGAGCCCTGTAGTTTTGCTGTCTTTCCCTATACAACGTGAATCTGCAGCTCTAGACTTAGTCAAGAAGATGCAGCGAAAACAAACATTTTGTCATCTCTGCAATATTCGCAGAATTCTTTAAAAAGAATCAACTACACATTTTATGTTAGTTTTCTGCCACTAAAACACAGCCAGAAATTATTCTTCTGCTAAGGAGTTTGAAATCCACTGGGTCCTGGAAAGCTCTGACCAGTCTGCTTCTCTCCAAGCCAAACACACCGCAGAGCTACGAGGAGCAAGCCAACCAGCTACGTTTACACAGAGCATTGCCATGTAGTTGCATATGGGACCCAGGGGAGACTGCAGAACTGACTGTACAGCGCCAGGACAATACCACATCTGAAGACTGTTCTATCACCTCACATGAGAAATACTTTTAGCCGAGGTTTATTGCAAGTAGTACATCAAGTGTTTGTGTAAAGAATTTAGAGGAAGCAAGAACTGGTCAGAGAGTGAGGTTTCTTGTTTGTTTTACTCCAGGAACATAACAAATAATCTTAACTGAAAGGAACAAACTTCATATTATTGGATAATTTACAGGCCTCTCCTTCCTGACTGTTTCTAGAATAGCAGCCAGTTCTGTTTAAAAAACTTCCACAAGTATGATCGAGGCTTTTCCCCCCCCTTCCTTTTTAAATTTCAAGAGACCTTTCAGACTAAACAAAGCAACAAGTCTCAAGTTTCATTGTCCTTTGCAGCAATCAGAACAGCCATGCAAGCTGTTTTGACAAGTCCTTTAATCTTAAATTGTTTCTTCTAATAGCACCAGCTACAAAACCAGCACAGTTGACATTAGACTATGGTTAAAAATAAATAAAATATTTCTCTCCCATTTTATCCAAATGAAAACTTTGCTTTGCACATTACCTGAAAAGTTCACAGGCAGCTCAGACAGCTCCAGCAGAGTGTAACAAGCAGTTAAAATAGCAATCATTGCAATAATCATTTCTACTTAGAGCACTGGCTAGCCCCATGGCAAGGCATGACTTCCCCTGGTTTTTGGAATAGGGGTGCCAAACAATTAATTATTTTACCTTCAGGAAAACAAAAGCAGCATCCTAAAGGAGGGCCAGGGCAGCAAGATGTACAACCATTCTCTCTTCTATTCACAGGGCATTTGAACAGTGTTAAGGCAAATTTGTTTGCCTGGAAGAATATAAGCATAGTGCACGTAGATTTGACAAGTATAACAGAACGTAGGAGTTCCTCACTCCTGAAACCATCAGTGCTCACAAGGCCCTCTTAAAACAGCAATACTTGACAAGAAGAATAACTGTTTAGTTTGCTTTGGCAAAGCGTAGCATAAGAGTTTCCGAATACCAGGACCAATCCCAAGTCTCAGAGTAAACTCTCCATTTCAAAAACTTGTCTGCTTGGAGACAGCAGCTACCATAAAAGTGTGGAACAAAGGCAAGTGCTATTTAAAAGGACAGCCGATTCCTCACCTCAAAGCAAAGCTGACTCCTCCTTAGTTTAATTCTCTGAACCAGACTCTAATCAGAATTCCAACAGTTTTACCCTGATTCAATCTCTAGGCAGTTTGTTTATTCAGTTCATCCTAAGAGGCATTTTATACTGGTATGTATAATAAGCAATGAATATATATAATTTGGATTAATATATTAATATAATTAATATGGATTTATATAACCTCAGATGTTAAAGAGAAGAAGATATTGATCCTCTTTCTACATTTCTACATCTACAGAAAGGGGACACCTTTCTACATTCACATTAAGACAGATGAATTCAAGATTTTTCCTCATAAGGACGAAAAATTACGTATCTTACAGCAAACTTATGTGTTCCAATCGGTGGCTTATTTTCAGCAAAATTGAATAATTTGATATTTAAATAATTTGAAGATTTTGTTATTTATATAATCCAAACCAACAGATTCTGGAACCGTGTTTTGTAATTGACAAAATTTCACACGTCTGTAAAACTCGGTCTAATCACAGATTAGACTGTCAGACAAGACAGAAATGCTTCAGAAAAAAACAAAAAACACAAATGCCAACATTCTCTTTTCTACTTTCTGTATGGACCTAATAAGGCAGCAAAGGAGCAGGAAGGGTAAACCACAGTGGGCTGGCCACTTAGGGAAGGAGTTCTGTTGTGCAACACCCACAATGCCTGGAGACCAATGCCCTCAAACTGGTACCTCCAAACAAAAGCCATTTTGCTAAAGATCACTCAAAAATGAAGTATTCTTGGATACCAACTTCAGCTATTTCTACTCTAATGAATAACCTACAGAGAGGCTGGATATAATGCATTGTAAAAACAGATTATGTTTTCTTTCTAATATAGGCATGACTAAAACCTTACCAGTGTATTTATGAAAATCACAGCAAATGGCCATGGATAGAAAACAAATCCCTCCTCAAGGCAATATCAAAATTCAACCCCCACTGAGTGCATTCTAACTTATGGACAAAGAGGTCCCTTTCCTTCTGTCACCTGTTTCTTAAACCATTGTGTCCCCACAGTTTGAAGAAATACAAAATACTTTTTTTTCAAGTATGCATCCATCCATATTCAGAGGAAATCAACACATGATTATAGCCTCTTTTTTTTCATATATTTGATACATTAAACTCTAAAAATATATCTATTTTTAAGCCTACTGAGGTTCATCTCTCTAATCCTGCTCTGGATGGGGAGCAATCACAGACTGCACAAGCACTCCTCCCCAGCTAGTTTTATTTTTCACGCAAGACTGTTGTCATGGCTTCTCCTCCCACCCTGAGCATACTTCGAACCCTAGTAAAGGCTTCGAAAACTGATTTCCTTAAGACCTTACCAAATTGGATCTACACAGGACAAGTATTTCCTCTGAAGCCTTTGCCTAAAACACAAGCAGGGCCCAGAGGCTCCTCACTGGAGGTTTTGTCACTCCCATACACTCTGCATCACTACACCTAAAGGAATAGCCAGACTAGCCAGCAGGACTGGCATCTTGTATGAGCTATCAAATTATGCATAATTTTCCACTGACCACACATCTTATTTTGTTCTGCTTTCTTCAGCAAGTGTCTGCCCCTGGCCATTTTTTCCACAGATATCCCTGGCTCTTTTTTCTGTCTTGACAGGACGAGCAAGTCAACATACCAAAGCCGGTAAGGGGACATTGCTCTCCACCCACACTTCTGAGTTCTTCGATAAGGACATAGCACAGAAGGAACACATCCTTCCTATCCACTCTTGCTTTTTGCAGTCACTACCCGCCTAATATCTACAGGTACATCAATCAATGCCATTGTCTCCCCTTCTTGTAGAAACTTTAGATTTAGGAGTACGGTAGGGAAAGGATCTACTGTTATTGTTACAGAAATAAGCATTCATTTTTCATCTCTTTAGGGCCTTGGTAAAGCTATCAGCAACATTCTGTGTGAGAGTTGGAAAGTGACATGGCTAGTATAATTCCTTATTAAAGAGCCTCCTTTCTCTGTTTGTACACTAAAGCACATCTGAAATATTACTGCCATAGCTGAGGTAATTCTCAGAATAGCAACAATCACCACAATTTGAGCATGATAGTGTTACTTAACATAGCAGTCACAAGTTGACTGTCCTAAAGCTGCACAGTTACAGCCACTGCTTTTTTTTTTTATTGTGTGGTCAAAGCAGTGTCATTAAATCCAAGTCACTAAACCAGAGAAATAACTTGCTCATGAGAGAGACTTTAATTGGGTTAGCAAGTTGGCTGTTGACCATGCAGTCAAACTATCATAAGAACCAGACACCATCAAGTAATCAGCACTGGGAATTGAGTAAAGCAGGAAGGGGGAATTGGCTCATGAAATTACACCCTTGCTGGACTTCAGACATTAGCAGGACTGCACCAGAAGATCCTCACAATTGGCTCCAAACATTTTCACACTCAACCACGTTCCTGTTATGCTGAACATAATGAAATTTGTCTCAGTCCACATGGAGTTCTTCCAACCAAAACCTTTAGTTATATATAGTATAGAGAATTTGAGATTTATTCTGGCCAAGAAATAACTATGAATGTTGTATTATATTCTACTACGAAAGTAGAATAACATTTTTACTTTGTATTTACTTGTATTTATAACATTATTAAATTACGTATGGAGCTAAAGAAGCATAGTTGTTTGGTACTTGCAGTCCTAAGTTGTTACCACTTCCAACTCCCTTTAGCTGCACAAGGGCAGGAAATTACAAAGAGCTTAAGGTTGAGCTCACTACAGTGGCCACATATCTCTGAAAGTAAAGACAACTTGTCTAAACCTTTGAAAGGAAGCTCCAATAAGCAACTGATGGACAGAAACTGTAGTTGGTTCATACCTGCAGCTACGCACCTCTCTAACACTTCCAGTCTTCACTCTAAAAGAAAAGAAACAAGAAACATTGAGTACTCTCAAGTTAAGAATCATAACAACAATCATTACAACATGAACTGCATCTTGCAAACAGCTGAGAAACATGAAAGCCCATTTCTAGTAACAAGTTATCATATGGTAGTAACAATCTTATGCAGACTTCAAATAAATAAATAGAAGGGTACAAAAGAAAGGGGCAGCAGATGTCTTGTTTCCTATTACTATTCTGTGGATTTCTCCTACCTGTGTGGCTTTTCATCTCAAGACAGAAGCAGTGTTACCACCAGCAGCACGCACAGTCCTAACCTACATTACAGTTTGAGAGCAGCAGCACTAACAGATGACAATGACCCTGCAGATGTGAACTCTAATGTAAGACAGTAGAGATGGGAGCGTATGAAAAAAAGCTCTGAGTTAGGTAACACAAAGAACACCACAAGGAACAAGTGTTATTTCTTAAGCAAATCAAACAGGAACTATACAGACTCTTTGCACTAACATCTTGTAAGTCGGGGATGCTACTCAACCACTGACCCATAACACAAGCCAACATATATCGAAACACAAACTTTGGAAGTATTTATTTATTAAGAATTTCTTCTCTGCTTCCTCCTAGGTTGTACGCTATTTTGCGGAACTACATTTATGGCTGTCTAGCAACATTTAACAAAAAATCCACATCTGCTTACATATCTATAGGCAAACAACCAAAACCAGTATTCATCTGCAATGCGAAGAGTTTTACAAGGCTATGTGAGTGCCCACATTTTCCCTGCTTTGCAGGCCTCTCCATAACCTTTGTTCTATATTCTTTCAGAAGTGTGCGTAAGTGATCCTTATCCTCTTCTAACTTATCTTTTAATATACTTGGATATTTGTCACATGTACTCATGCCTTCTTTTCCAGAAGGAGATCTCTTGAGATTTTATATCCTTATTTTAGAGTCATTTTAAAAATCATTCCTAATTAATTCAATTGTTTTAATTAAGTATTATACCCGCTAAATGAACTCATAAGCCTGAACACAACAAAAAATGAGTTTTCTTATAAAACTAGTTAAGAAAAATAAAAACCAATCCAGGAATTCAGAGAAATTTAATTTAGTCATCTGAAATGTGCATTTTCAAAGTGATGAGTTCATTTATCTTTTCTAGAATATTACTGAAAACTGACTACTGGTCAGTTTACATTTTTATACTTTACATTTTTGTTTGGTTTCAGAATAATGAATTCAGAAGAAACATTCATAACATTTCAGAATAGCACTACCTCCTACTAGCAAATATTTTACCTGAGTACACCTCTTTTCACCTCATCCACGTTCCACTGCTTTTTTTTTTTTTTTTTTAAGTTTAAATAAAGCATATTTATTTATGGTCAAAACATGGTCTCACAATCCTGCTAATGGCCCTAGCTTAAAAACATGTAATACACATTTTATTTTCTCCTCCTTTCAATCTCAGACTTTGCAAGGTATTTAAGGCCTATGGAGTTGTCGTAAATGCTGAGTTGTATTGCTGTGATAATGAACTTTCAGTAAAACCTGAACTACACAGCTCACCAATCATGTAAATGCCTACGAATACAACAGTAAACAACTTTTTAAATGTTGAAAAGAAAACCTTCCCTTAGCACATATAACTATGTAACATTAGAGAACTAATTTAAAAACTTCAAAGGAGATGAAGTGCAGCTAACATAGCCAGAGGAACCCATAATTCTTGATACCTTTGGAAAATAGAAGACATCTGATTGAATCAAAGAAAATCCAGCGCAATAAAAACTTTATAAAAGCAAGTAGCAAAGCTGATGACCACCTGTCTAGGAGAACGCTCTTAAATCATAAGTGTTTCTCAAACCAAAATTGTTTCAGTGTGGCTGGTAATTGCATGCAGAACATAAACCCACTGAATACTTTATTCAAGTTTACACAGACAGACCTAGCCCAAGGGCCAAAGAATCTGGCAAACCTATTTCTTCTCAAAAGTCAGAACTTGGATACTTCAGATGAAGGCACGTACAGCTGACACGTACCTAGCAAGGTGTGGAACAGAGCAATTTCTGTAATTAACTGACAGCATTAGGCTTTAAGTGCAAACTGCAGACTGACCCCAGCCGAGCATTAGAGGCTGAGAGTTAACCGTTTTCATAGCTGCTTG
Organism: Anas acuta; assembly: GCF_963932015.1. Lineage (NCBI taxonomy): Eukaryota > Metazoa > Chordata > Aves > Anseriformes > Anatidae > Anas > Anas acuta. Next base: position 53,255,218 of record NC_088983.1, on the reverse strand, counting down.
AGCGTAGGTTCTTGTGCGGACAGCAAAACAATTCATAGGTGTAAATCAGGACATCACGGCTTTGGCAATGCTTTTCCCAGCAGTTACCCTCCTTGACTGATGTCCTGCACCAGATGCTGCTTCCAACCCCTGCTACGCACAGCTGGGAGGAGCGATGACGCCACGCGACAAGTCCATGTTGAAAAAAGAAGGTTTACCGCCTAGCCCTGCCAGAGCCTGGAGTGACAAACTACTCCTGGTGATAAACAAACAGCTGTAACTTCTGGTATGCCATACAACTCAAACAGAACTGCAGCTGGTAATGAGAATATATGGCTTTGGCCGCTAAGTACCAGATGATGGAGACGAGCCCAATAAACCCAGCAATACCACTCTGCTACTTAGTGGGGAAACTTCAGTCTCCCCAGCACTCAGCACCATCTGTAAGCGATTACCAGATCAATTAATGGATTCCGATCGATGATAATACTGTCACAGTCAGCACTTGTCTAGACCAGTTAGTTCTGATTTCTGATTACACCTTCCAGGAATTTAATGTTTGTGGGATGTCAAGACTACCATTTACAATTAAAGAGTCTAACAGGTGAAACAGACCACACAGCTCGATCTCAGATACATCCTGATGCCAACCATCTCTCACATAAATCAATGTTACGTCTGGCCTCACGGTGGTTTTATACACTTTTAAGTACCAATATAAAACACTTGGAAACATGAACGTAGAGGCTGTGAAGAGGAAGGCCTACACAAAGCAGGTGAAGTTTCACTTACTGCACAGCTTGGGTCCCAACCCACAGGGCGTACACCACTTTCTAGCAAGCATTGCTTAGGAGACAGAAAGACAACAGAGATAGCAAGAAGAAACCTGACAGACCTGGAGGCTCCTACAGTGCCAAAAATTCACCCAAGAGGCAGACACGCTTTCTAATCTGAGAATTTCCCGTCTTCTACTGCAATCTTGACACTGCCCAAACCTCTCAGCACCGTGCTCGATGCCAGCTCCCAGTCACTGTGCCTGCTCACTTTATTTCTGCAGCCAGTGCTGTCAAATATTTCCTTCAGCATCGCAGGCAAAAATACTAAACTGCACCCAGGTTACCAGACAATCTGTACAGCTAGTAATTAGACCAGTTGAATTACTCGCGACAGCTCCGTCAACTGTCAGAATTTACATTTGTTCGATTAACAGATGCAAAAGGAAGAACAGAACACAGAATAAAAGAGGTACACATCTGGGGATCAGCACAGATTAGAACAAAAAAGGAGACTGGAAATCTCCTGATTGCTTGATGGATACTGCACGTGCCCCAAGAAGGCCTGCCAGCTGTAGTACAGAGTTTAATGTCTTATTAGGGGTAGAAGTTTGAGGTGTACTGAGCAGAAGCAAAATTCTCAGCTTAAACACAGTGCCTACTTCTAGAAGCAACAGCACTAAACTTTAACAACCTCATCCATTTCAGCCAGAAGATTCAAACACTAACACTTTCACTTTCCTAAGTGTAATGTTTATAAACACAGCTTGCATAGCTCCTTGTTGAAATAAGCCTGTTATAAGGACAGCTAGGTATGTACTTTGTTTCCATGTGATCCAGGAGAGAATAGACTCAAACACAGAGGGAAAAGATCTGTGGTTAAGTCTCCTCACAAAGATCCTGAAACTGATGCCATCACCATGCTGTACTGATGCACCCAGTGGGTAAAAGAGGACAGAGTGCACGTGACCATTTCCAGCATCTACTGTCAGCTTCAGACAGAAAACAACTTTGAGGCATCCCAATTTCTAAAATTCAGAATCTGAGTAAGAAATTGAGTAGGCCTGAAATTCCACGTGTGCAAAATGTTGAAGGATAAACACTCATACTTTGTTTCAAAGCAGCCCAACTAAGAAAGACTCATCTACCTTAAGCTTGTGTGTCCCTTACTTGGCTTATACTAGACAAATACTTGCTATGAACTCCACCATGCAGAACCTGCCATTGCCATGCCTGCAAACTAAAGAGGAAAAATAAGCTCAGTGATTTATTTACCTTTTTTTTTTTTTTTTTTTTTTTTGGTAACGAGCACATCACCAAGTCCTTTGCAGAAGCACATGGATATAGCACTCAAATTATTCTCATTTACATCCACAAAGAACTGGCATCAATGCTCTATTTTAAAAAATGAATATTGATTCAAATAACTTTCAAAAACAGGTAATTTTTAATTAACACTTTGAGAGATTTAGCATTGAGTGTATAGAACTGAAACTCGCAAAAATATTTCATACTATTTCTTCATCAGAGGCAAACACAACGTTGCCATGGGAACATTAACTTAGGAATGTCCTGACTTTTGTTCAAAAACCCAAGTGCAGTAAGATCTATTTCATCGCAAAGGAGTTCTTCCCAAGCTTCTGCTCAAGCTTTCTGAAGGTTTCTCTTTTGTCCTCACTTGTGTAACAGTTTCTTTATTTTTTTTTTGGCAATATTTACCAGCCTCTTCAACATTAATTCATACTTTATTCATGATCTTTATCATGAAAACCACTGCATGTATTTTAGAAACACATTTTTCTCTGCAATAATTCAGTCTAAAACACACTGAAAACACATCAATAAATAACAACATGCAGCACTCTGAAACATTTTTTTTTCCCCGAGCACCATTCACAAATACAGCACCATGCTTAAGATGAACTTTTCTCTGCCTGAAGAAGCTTAATTGTCATGCTTTGCCATGAACATCTACAGAACATTCAGAGACTTTTTCCAACCAACTTCAGTCGCCTTCTACTCCACCCTCAAGGCTCATTTGGAGACCCTGAAACTCCCCATCCAGGCTGCTAATTTGTTGTGTTTAATGCACTGCGACATCTGTGCCAAGGCAGCTTCACTCTCTTCTTGCTCTACCTAAGGCCCCATAAATGCTCCCTGCTGCAGAGGCTGGAGCCGTCACCCAATCAGGCTTTTGAGGAGAGGTGAGAGGGAAGAAGAGGGTGGGAAGGATCAAAACCGTCCACATGCTGTGCCAAGAACTGGAGGCTCAAAACTTGCTCATAGTTTCAAGCACATATTTACAGACGTTCTGCACTCGTTTCTCCGTCAATTCTTTCCATTCCCTTTTCCTGGAAGGCACAGTATGACATCAGCTGCTTTCCACTGCTAGCAGGAGGAGACTCCAGAAGCTTTATGACAAAGTGCTATAAATACAGTTTTGGCTACTTAAGGACACAAAGCAGACAAAACCCTCTTACATATCTTATCACATTCTCTCTTTGTGTTTCTGTACCTTGCATCTAGATTCCGGAGGTTCTTCATACTTCCAGAATCAAAAATTCACGTTTAACAATCAACATAGCACGCTATCTTTTCTTTATCCTCCTGTTAAGAATGTTCACCAATTTCTTCCCAAAAAAGACTAGCAGGCTTCTCAGCACAGCAGCACCAAATATAGCATGCATCAGATACCGCATAAATAGTGAAGTAAGTTATGACAACGTGACAACATCTAGTACCTTCCTGCCTAGGACCAAATGATATTTGTCACTGCAGGTAACACAACTCTTAACTAATTTGGGGAGGCTGTGTTTCTACAGAAGACTGGATATAAGCTCTTTGAAAAGACAAAGAAATGGGGAGAAAATGCACAAGAATAGGCTAAAATAATCCTCCTGCAGATCCATTTTAATTCACTGCTCTTGCCAGAAGAATAGAGCACAACTCTCTCCTCCCCAGCCGTCCATTGCCACCTCTGTGTAACAGACCTGAGGAAGGAAGCGATCCAGGTTTGATCTCTTCTACCAACAACAGGAAAATAATAGTTTTAACCCAGACTTCTTCCAGGATTCAATTCACTGCACAACCTCACAAATGCTCTTGGCAGCACAAAGGAAAGGGAAAACGCATGAAAGACAGAACAAGCTTTATTCAGAGCAATACCAGCATATGCTCCAATTACTCATGGAACTACATCATCTGATCTAGGTGCTGCACTTCTCTTAATTCTCTACTCATGTATCCCTATTAGTTTTAAAGGCCCCAATCAATATTTCTATTAGGAAAACACAAAGTTTTATAAGAAGTCTGTGCACATTTCCGTACAACTACTTTTACTGTCCAAATTTTTTAATCCATGGACTTCTCCCATTAAAGACATTCCAGTTCCTGTCCTTGATTTGTCTGTATGATTCAGCTTTTGCTATCAAAGGTAAATTCTTTTCAACTTTCACTTTTCACATCTTTTCCTCCTGAAGTTAAAGGCTGTTGAAACAGAGGTATTAATTAGTTAACTTCAAATGAACACTGGACTTAATTCCAAATTCCCATAATCTTTCTAACCATTCACCCTTAACATGACGTCATTCATCAACTGCATGATTATGATGCTCTAAGAAAAAAAAAAAATATTTTTACAAAGAATAAAAGTAATAAGAAAATACAGAAAATGACTCTTCCTGTGGTTTTTCAGGCCCTTCAAAGGATGCCAGATAAAAGTTGTCTCCAACCTTGATGAAACTGTTTCTATGTACAAGATAATAATGCAGTTAATCCAGAATGGATTAACAGAATGGATTAACAAGTATTATCCCTTAAACTCAAAGTATATACACCAAATAGGATTTCCTGTCCTTACACATCTAAAGCATTACATTTTGCTACATGAATCACTGGAGCTTCTGGAAATAGGCGAAGTACGAAGTCACTCTTTTTGCACTAGCAGACAATAGGTACAAGACAAGTTTACTACACAACTCAAAGCATCCACCTCCCATAAAACACACTGACAGCTTAGTTTGGCTCTGAACAATGTCACTCTTAAGTGCTGTTAAGAAGATTTTTACAAAATGGAAGATTGAAATCCCCTAGTGCCATTCTACAGCCTGGCTCTATCTTGCACCTACTCAAAGCACTTGGTGAACATGCATTTCTTCAGTGTCCTAGCCATTTATCATAGCATCTTTCACAGAATGGATAAAAAACATTTTTTTTTAATATGAAATAGCGTACATGTACTTCTAAGTGGCCTTTGAAACTGCCTAATTGTATGCCTGCTACAATGGGCAAAAAAAAATGAAGTATGCTACGGGAGAATGTTTAGAAGTTGAATACAATTTTACAATGCTGATCACCAGCGTCAAACAGCTAAAATTTGCTTTTAATTGCTACTGTAAACTTAGAAACAGTTGACATTGTTTTTGCCACTTTGTTCTGGCTAGTATAAATGAAAGGATGTCAGTCGGGGAGTCAGGAAACAGAGAAGGAGGAAGAAAGGCAGAGGGCTTTAAGAGGATGTGAGAATTCGGAAACGCGCAAGGACACTTAAGAAAGAAAGCTTAGCCGCCTGGAAGTTGCGTGTTCACAATGAATTTCACAGGTTTCCCAGATGAAGATGGAAAGATTACCACACCGTATCCCCATTACACAAAGAAGGATCTGAAAACAGACACACAACCAAGTTGCTTGAGTTCAAGCAGTCCGAGATTGAGAGGAGCCTCTGTCACACATCAATCACAGCTCCCTGCCTGCAGGCACAGTGGGATTCCCCAGTTCACCTCCTAAATTTGCTCCTTCCAAGTATGAGGTACACACAGCTTTCTCGGCAGGAAATACGCTAGAGACACTGCAGTGGCAGGAAAGGAAAATAATTCAGACCGAGTTTCTGGAGCATTGTCCTCAAGAAAGATTTTTAACAAGATGCTACTTCTATTGCACAATTCAAACACTTTTGCTCGAATTTCAGGAACAAAAGGCCTGATTTCTGCTTGCATAGATAACCAGAAGGCAGCAGAATTTGTAATGGGCAGTATCCGCTAAAACACAGAAAAAATACTTAGATCCTATTTTCCTTTTTTCCCCTCTCAATTTCTCGCTGGCATTAACGGTGCATCCAGTTGCTGCCACTATTTTGAGCACCCTTCCACTACTCACAGAACGTCGTATCAACATGTGCTGCACTGCCAGCAGCCAGACTTGCTGTGCTATTTGTTCGCCTGACCTACTGCTGGAGAAAAGTAACTGAACAGCCAGCCCAGCACATGCAGGGCATTAATACGAGGTTTATGCAAATGTACAGCCAGGGAAGTCCCAGCTACAAGTTCCCAGCTCTTCCTAAAAAGGTATTTCCTACAACTCCATCTCCCAGCACTAACTCTTCACACTGTGCTGGCCAGCGTCTAGCTCATCAATCCCCCTCGCAACAGGCAATGGCAGCGTTAAGTTCTTCCAGGACAGGATCTAATTTCCATTAATCTTCATGGCTGACAGTGACAACAGACCTTTTATGGCCAGACACAGCCCCTGACTAACCATTCCCCAAGGCAGGTAGGGATAGGAAAGCCCTGATCCCAGAAGACAGCAGCTCTTTTGGAGTTAAAAACTACGCTGCTGATGCCACTGCCACCCACTACATACCCTCCCTGCAAGACAACTGCCTTCCCCCCCTCCACTCCCAGTCCCTAGGCTCCCAGCTGGGTCGAACTGCATTTTACATATAAAAAAAAAACAAAACAAAAAACATCCACGAACAGATCACCTTTCACTCGAACGCCAGTCCTCCCCAGAGACGCAGAGACAGACAGACAGACGGACGGACGGAACGACAGAGACTGTAAGCCCTGGCTCTCTCAATTCTGCTCGGCAAATGCCGAACGCACACCAGGCCAGCCCCAGCGCCTTGCTAGCTAGCGTGCTGCTGCTGTACAAATATAGAAAGCAGAAAGTGGAACGAGCGTTTCAGCAGAATAGATTCTGCTCGGCTCTCCGACAGGGAGGGAGGGAGGAGCAGGGAGCTGAACTAGCCCAAGTGCTTTACCCATACATGGTCTCTGAAAGAGACCATCGCTAAAACAAGTTCCTTCACACGCACGCACACTCGCTCGCTGTCACACCGTGCAGAGGAGGAAAAAAATTGAAGTGTACAAACTTCAGGAAGGAGTTACTGTTTGGAAAGTGGCCCAAACCCACTTTGCTTGAGTACACCTCAGTAACACAGAAATTCCCAACACTCTCCATCCAACAGAACGTGGCAGCAGCTCGGACATGGGACAAAAAACCTCCCTTCCAGGGAATCCCGACGCTTCAAGTAAGTACTGAACCGGTCTGGTCCTCCTTGTCACTTTTGGAAGCACAAATACACCCAGCTTCTTCGGGTTTACTTTTTTCTCCCCAAATCAAATTAGTGTAATTTGCAATTACTGTAAGTGTAATCTTTTTGAACCCTTTCTCCCTTTTTAATTATTCTCCTGAACTGAGAAGCACAACCTTCCCCCTGGTTGATACAAACTACCCTGGAGACCTGCTATACCACGTCTGCTTTCCTAGCGGCCCTTCACGCCAATGCTTATACACAAACCAAGCCTCCTGCTATGCATTCTTCTTAAATAAAAACAGAAGAAACCCACCTCTAGGCAGCATCCCCTCCTGCTCCTTTTCATGTTCTAGTAGAGAAAGACATAAAATCAGCTTAAATGAAAACTCAAATGCCTAGGTACATGGAGAAAAAAAATGCAGCAGAATCCCTGGATGTTTTAGCACACAGGTGTGACAGTCTGCAAACTCAAAATCAGTCTCATCTATATACAAATACATAATTGTTCATATGAGAGGTTTATCCCCTTATCTCTTATATTTAGCATATCACGCATCGTATGTGGTGATGCGGAGCCATCTTAGAGAAGTTACCAGAAAAGTTCTCTCGTGTACGCGGAGGTTGTAACTTTCAGCTACACCAGCAGTGTGGTAACTAATTCAGAACAAGAAGTGCACTACTCAGCCACTTCCATTAACGTGACCTGCAATAAGCAGCAAAGTTCTTGTATTTGAAGCACCAAGCTGGATATTTTTCATATTTCACATGACTGAGATAATGGTTTAGGCTCCCTCCAAACTCAGGAATATACTGGTACACTCAGAGTTAGCATCTGCCTAAGCAGATCTTGAAATATTTTCCTCACAAATAGGATCCAGAACACGTCCTAGTCCTGCTACCTCAAAGCAATCATGAAACTCCTATTAAATTTAGCCCTGAATGAAGGAGAAAATACTTCAAAGAACAAAGAAATTCTAAAGAAAATTCTGCAGGAGAGAATCAGCATCACTTCTGTACTGTGAAATACACACAGCACAACCTAGAGCCAGCCTCTGACAGTGGTCAAACCCTGGTAGCGAATACACAGCCCAAAATGTAATATGGGTGGCTTTGCTCCATAAATACCAGGATATTTGCACTTTTCCTAAATCACCCAGCAAGAGATCACAGACTACTGAGCAATAAAAAGTGTGTCTTCACAAGGTAAATATACAGCCCTTTTCCAGAGCTCCTGCACACTGCCCATTCCCAATGGCCATTTGTAATAGCTCCTATGACCACCACGCAAAGACTCTATTGCTCTGAAGGCTTTTTTTTTTTTTAATTTGAAGTTTACATTTAAACAGGAATTTTTGGATAGTAAATAATGATCAGGTGCAGGTGACTTGGCAAGACAATTTTGAAACAGCATTCTACATGGGAATTTAAGACCGCAAGTGAGAGAAGAATTTATTTTACACTGTTGTGCCTACAGGAACTGCAAGAGCTAGACGTGACATTCAAAGTATTTTTTCTGTTCCTGAAGGACCAATATTTCATTGCTTTCTCACAGAAAAGAAGCATTCATCAAAGCTTTTACCTTGTAAAACGTTGCTGATATTAAGAGACTTGATGTCCATCCTGTAAATCTCTATAGAGATTAAATTAAGGAAGATGCTATCCTTTTTGTATGTGGACTTGGATGTTGTCTGCTAAGATGCTTCATTAAAATTACAGACTTCATAAAAAACAGCTCCTCTGCGCTGGGAGAACAGGCACAAATCTTCCCTTTCCAATAGACTCTGAAGGATCCCTGCATATCATGCATATGATACAATTTCTTTTCAATGGCGTAGTTTAAGGCAAAAATAGCAAAAAATATTCATGGATTCAGTGAAAAAAGAATTTTAGAGAAGATATTTGAAGAACTGTGGTTTTACTTTGACACCCGTAATACCGAAATGCAGCGGCAAAGAATTACATTATTATTGTGAAGAGCAAAGTATGAAATAGTCTGCAAATAGAAGGGAAAGCTACCAGAAAGACCAATTTTGATGGAGGCAAGAAAAACAAGGCTGTGAAAAACTCCAAGTAATTTCAAGTAAAAACAACCTAAGCCACCACAGAATTCAACTGAGTTTTTCTGAGAATGGAGAATTAGGTTCTGAGAGAACACATTATATGCAACCATAACAAAATGTTTTTCTGGAAAAAAAAAGCCTGCTAGATGTACAAGCATGACACACCCAACAATCACTCATCCTCTAATTCACACGCTCATTTAAGACCTCTTTGAGAAGTGCTGCTAAAAAGGATGAAGAACCCAAAGTGTCTGCTCATTTTCCCGAATTTCAGCAATATCTAAGCCAGTTATTCCAAATTATATTTAAATATTAAGTAACTTAATGTGAAAAATCTAACAGCTGCAGTTAGATCAGCCCAGTTTGTGTTATCTTAGTTTGTAACCACTCATGGAGCACGATTCCGGTTCTGGGCTAAGGCTTTCTCACGGTACACAAACACACACACACATACCACAAACTGCCTCTCCAAAACCAAAATGCTTTTCTATGAGTTGAAAACTAGTGATGATGCCTGTCCAACTAGGAGTCCTCAGTACTTGCTCCTCTTTGCTCACTGTTCATCCTGAATTCATTTAGCAGCAATGGTTTTTCTTTTACAGCACACAGAGCTAAGATGGCTGAAAGTTTCAGACTTCCCAAGATGTCAGAAAGAAGACTTCCTTCACCTGGGATGACGACTGTGCCCTACTATTGCTGTCACAAACTAATAAGCCGGCTCTGCCTATCACACTTCAAACTTGTGAGCTATTTGTCCCTAGAGCGAAGCCTAATTTGCTCTGGAGCTTTAATGCAGGTTACATTTTCTCCCTTACCTTAGCCAAATTTCCTGCTCCTAATGTATATTTTAGCTTTGAATCAGGTGTAAACAAGATGATGTTCAGATCACTTTCGGGAAACCTATGCTTGAAAGTATGAATTTATGCCCCAAGCACAAAGCATTTTGGCAGGACAATCTGTTGGAGACAGCAACAGCAGACAAGGTGGTATCTTGAATTTTTCCATATGACACAGGCATCTCTAATGACAGAAAGAAGTGCATTAAGCCAGCAGTTACTTCTTCCAGCAAAGACAGGCTCCTTGCCTCCAAGAAATCTCACAACAGGGTAACAACTCAAGATACCGTGTCGCAAGCCTTCATGGAGAAATACAATTGGAAGGCCTAGATAACTCTTCTCTATTTACAACTCCCATTCCAATAAACGTTTAAGTATTTTATCCTGCTTTGATTTATACCGTTGTGGCTGTTTTTAGCCCACCAAAATACTGATCAATGTATAAAAATGATATTTCTCACCTGAGGGCAGTTACCAAGGCAACAAATAACTCCGAACAGAGTCCTGGGGAATGGTAAACCAAGGGACAAGAAACAATATTGAAAATGCCTGGATTGTAATAAAGCATTAAGACATTTGTGGCAAGACTGATTAATAAGAATGCAGAAACATATCTGAGCCTGTTGGACTATGACTGCTGTTTCAGTGGTAAATCTCACACACTGGCTGGAAAACTGGACTGCCTCATGGACACATCCATGATCAACAGCCTCTGTTTCAACAGCCAGAACAATCGGGGGTTCTTAGATCCTAGCTGGAGACTAATAACCAGGAAATTTCAGAAAGGAGAATTTATGTTACTTCTCATCTAGCTCAGTAAGTAGCCTGAAACCCACTGAAATAAAACTTTAATTAGAGCAAGCCCTCTGAAGAGATTTGTGAGAGGAACCCAGAAGGCAAATGGATGAGATTAAGAAGAAATATCGTAAATAACAATCAATAGCCGTACTGCAGAAAGAGATACAAGAAACAGTTAAGGAACAGTCTACTCCTAAACTCAGACATGGAAAGAAAAACACGTCAATTGCAGAACAATCATTCAAGAAAGCGAAGCCCTATACTTCCTTTAAATAAATACCAGCAATTATTTTGAAGGTGAGTACTGACTGAAAGGGAACAGCATACACCTTCAGGAAAAATACAAAAATTCCCTCGTATCATCATATTTTACAATCCCTACTTATGGGTTCTGCCGGTTCATATAGGCACACCCATGTCCCCGAGCAGATATAAGAACTGTGCTCCTACCCAGAGGACTCTTCATCAGCAGAGATGCAACTGGACATAAAGCTGCAGGATGCAAGTTGTACCCCCCTTAACATTTCCTATAATGAAGTAAAGAAACAAGTATTTTTAAACATCTGCCACAGCAGTATTATTTCTAACAAGGCTGCCTCTTAAAGACTCGGGTCCAAACACAACGCTGGGAAGAACAGTACCTCACGTTATGAAGAGCTCTCAGGAATAGAGCTATGGGGAAGAAAAAAACAAATGAAAATGTGGCAGGTTTATTATGGATAAGCAATGCCAAATCAATACACACAGTTTTATTCGATGTGATGAACTGATCTATAGAAAACCAATAGAAATGAGAGCTAAAGGCAGCAGGAGATAATTTAGCAATTATGGTGATTGCAAGTTCAAAGACCTACGCCTGAAGGGACAGACAGACACAAGCAAATAAATAAATAAATAAGTCAGGACACTCAGGAAGTCCGAGCTCGAGCAGACCAGCAGCAAAGCATGCTTCAGGATGCAAATCCCCGGCGAGCACCGTAAACCAGCGAGCTCGCAGCGAAACACGCCCAATGGCCACACTCGAGCGGCACAACACGAGAAAGCTGCAACATCAGAAAAAAAAAAAAAAGCTCCCTGACAACTTCTGGCGGAGGAGAATGTCTGTGCCTTGGAGGTGAACGCGTCTGGACCGCGATCCCTCAGGAATTTACAGGGGCGAAGGCTCCACGCTTTACTGCAACGCTGCCTCTCTGCTTCCTCCTCATTATAAAAGCCTCCCTATAAAAGCCTGGCGCTGTCATTAACCTTTATCGCCCCTCTACGCGCTTATCGCCCGCTTTACGACCGCTCTCTCCCGCTCTCCCTGCTTTCTTCCTCTTCCTCCCCGCTCCCTCCCAGCACCCCGCACCCCCACCCCCCCCAGCAGCCCCCGGCGATGAGGCGCTGCCTCCCCCCAGCCCCGGGAGGGCTGCGGGGAAGGGGCCGCTCCCCGCCTCCGGGGGGCCGCGCTCGTACCTGCAGCGCCCCCGAGGCCCGGAGCCGCCTGAGGCGCTGCCAGCGCCCCGCTGCGCTGCGGCAAGAGGAGGCCTCCGGTGCCGGGCGGCCTGAGGGGAGCAGCGGGAAGACGAGGAGGAGGAGGAGGAGGAGGAGGAGGAGGAGGAGGAGGAAGGCAGCCGTTACCTGCGCGAGGCGGGTCGCGCTGTCGGCGGGCTCCCCGCCGGCCGTGCCCGGCCCGAGCTCCTCCTGGCGGCCGCCGCCCTCACCTGCCCCGGGGGGATCCGCCCGCGCCCCGCTGCTCCCTGCGCCGCCTCAGGCCGGCTCCGCAAGATGGCGGCGCTTCCGGGACCAACCACGCCGCGCCCCAGGCGGGGGGGGGGACAGGCGGGGAGGGACGCGGCGCAGCCCCGCCTCTCGCAGCCTCCCCCCCTCCGTTCGCTCCGTTCCCCCCTTTCCTTCTCCGTGAGGTGCGCTCGCCCGGCGGCGGCGCGGAGGATGGGGGGGGTGGCGGCGCGGGCGCTGTTCTACCCGACGCTGGGCTACACCGCCCTGCGCGCCGCCCTGCCCGCCGCCCGCCGGCCCTGGCTGCACCGCATCGACCGCGCCGTGCTGCTCGGAGCCCTGCCGCTGCGGGGCCGCAGCCGGGCGGTGCGTGGGGAGAGGGGGGCTTGGGGAAGGGGCTGGGGGGGGGAACCGGGGCCTGACCGGGCCTAACGGGGCCGCCTGTGCCCGCAGCTGGTGGCTGAGGAGAAGGTCCGGGCCGTGCTGACGCTGAACGAGGAGTACGAGACCCGCTACCTGTGCTGCTCCGCCCAGGTGAGCACCCCCGGGGGCCGGGCTTGCCTCCCCTTGAAGGAATAAAAATGAAATAGAATAAAAAACATAACAAAAAATAACGTAAATTTAACAAAAATAACGTAAATTTAACAAAAATAACTAAAATATAACCAAAAATAACGTAAATATAACAAAAATAACGTATATATAACCAAAAATAACATAAATATAACCCAAAATAATATAAACATAACAAAAAATAACAAATATAACAAAAAATAATGCAAACATAACATAAAATAACATAAATATAACAGAAAATAATGTAAACATAACATAAAATAATATAACAAAAAATAATGTAAACATAACATAAAATAACAAATATAACAAAATAATGTAAACATAACAAAATAACAAAAAACATAAGCATAAAATAAGATAACATAAAATAATAATGTAAACATAAAATAATAACGTAAACATAACATAATGTAACATAACACAAAGTAACATTAAATATCATAACATAAAATAAAATAACACAAAATAAAAATAAAAGGGGGTTAAGCGCTCAAGGGGCTGTCTGTGACAGGAATGGCAGGCGCTGGGGGTGGAGCAGCTGCGGCTCAGCACCGTGGACCTGAGCGGGGCGCCCAGCCTGGAGCAGCTGCAGCGGGGCGTCGAGTTCCTGCTGAGGCACCGCGAGCGAGGTAACAGCGTCTACGTGCACTGCAAGGCCGGGCGGTCCCGCAGCGCTACCATGGTGGCAGCGTATCTCATCCAGGTGAGAAGGGTGCTCGTAGTTCGGGCACGCATGGCCAGCTTCTACAGCTTGGTTTGGCTCAAGAGCCCTGAGGTGCGTTGCCTGTCCCGTGATTGTACGGGGTTTGGGCTGGGCACGCGTTTCAGGGGAGGTGGGCAGCCAGGCCCCAAGCTCACATCGCTCCCTGCTTCGTGGAACCTGGCAGACGCAAGATAAATCAACAAGTGAAGCTTTCATTCACTGAACAGAAGTCTAAGCTCTCTTTCCTAATCTATTTTATCTCTGTACACCTTGTTCATCTGCACTTACGACATTTAAAAGTACTGGCAAAGATGTCCTGATCCTATGGGAAGGAGAAGCTGCTGTTGTGACTTCAAGAAGCCGTTCAGTCTCCTGGCCCATTAACACAGCAAGTTCTGAACCCGTTTAGAATGCTTCTGAGATTCTTAATTCGTTCTAGGGCAGAACAGATGGAGATGGGAATAACAAGCTGCTTGTGACGATAGGTTCACTGAGCAGATAAGCCTCAGTTTTTGTTGTTTAGACTTCATGGTTATCTGAAACGATGAGCCACTCTGTGCCTTTCTATAAATACAATTCAGGAGCAAGAAAAATAGCTTTGGCTTTCTGAGTTCCACTACAGAGCCAACTAGGTAAACCAGCACTGAAAACAAAATCCCATTTGGGGATCCTACTGCTGGTGCTGTTCAGCACTCCCTTGGGAGGCCTTTCCATAATGACGCTCTAAGTGCTGAAGTACAATGCAGGTACTACTGAAGTTTTAATTAAAAAAAACTGCCCTTTTTCTCTGGTCTGGTGGGACTAGGACAGGAAACTACTCACAACATGAAGGAAGCATGAGCAAGGTAGAAAACCAAGGTCCAAGGCAGCAACCATCTCTCTTTAAGCGAGGAACTCGCTTCATGGACTTGTATTGACACTCAGGCCCTCCTGAGGAAGATGAAGTAACCAGAAGGGACAAAGTAGCAGGTTCTCTAACAACGCTAACATTGCCTGTAGCATCTAGAAAGGCTCCATTAAGCGGTGCAGGGGTGGAATGGATTTTCACTTGCAGGGTTTTTGCCTTTTCAGCTGCATCACTGGACCCCCCAGGAAGCAATAGAGGCTATTGCCAAGATCCGTCCCCACATCCTCATTCGTCGTAAACAAGTCCAGGTCCTGGAGGCATTTCACAGGAACATGATTGCTGGGACAACTGCAGAGGGTCAGTAAGAACTATCAAAATCTCAGTCTCGCCTCCTTTAAAGAAAACTTACGCCTTAATGAACTAACAAAGGCTTAGGTGCTGTACTTCTTGACCATCAATAAAGAAACTTTTACATAAATTACAGTAAATCTGGGCTGTTTCATTATAGCATCTTCTCTTATGACTTGTCTTTTCTCTGGGAGCCCCACAGATCTCTCCCATGCACAGCATTAGCACTGAGCTGAACTGCAATCCACAGAAGGCTCTAAAATAGTTGCAGCAAAAGAAAAGAAAACTGTCTCAGCAGAGACTTTATTCAGATTCTTACCCAAAGGGTTACAGTGCCAACAGAGGGGTAGCAGGAAGTGGTCTTAGTTCCATCTGTCACCAACACTATGCTATGATTACAGGCAGGGATTCCCTGTACAGTAAAGGAAGCCAATGCTCACAAAAATGATCTCCCTCTTTATGCTGGGTGATGATAGAGCAGTAAGCAGATTCCCCATTTGTTACCACTCCTCTAGAAGTGCTGCATAATGCAACCTACTCAGGGTCTTGGGGACAGCTCTGGAATCTGTCTGCTCTAAGTATTTCTGCCAGCCTCTCCTTCTGGAACAGGGACACAGGAACGTTTAAACGGGGACATCCCTGGAGGACAGACAGTGCACGTCTCTCTGTGACTGACAATGGCAGCAACCCACAATCTCCCGGGCAGTTAAAACTAGCAGTCTGTGCCAAGGAGGATGTCGTCCATATGCTATAGGATTTGTTATCGGTGGATGGGTTCCAGGCTAAAAAAGCCACTTGCTGCAGTTTGGGCCTCAAACACAAGCAGCTTATCATCAAGGGATCACAGTAATAGCATTTAGTCCATCTGAAATCTAAGATGCATCAGTTCAACTTGAATAGTGCTATGTAAAAGGACAGGCCCACAGCTAGAAAGCCTGTACTCCCTCTGCACAGGTGTAAAGGATGGGTGCTTTACTGGATGTTGTGAACTCCTAATTATTGGGACTGGTGCGGAGGGTGGCTGGGTGCCTCTGAGCTGCACAATACCACTGCTGCCTTTCCTACCACTGGGCCTGTTTTTCCCCCTTTAGGCCAGGACAAACTGCAGGTTAGTGAGCAGCACTTTGATGCCGCTTGTGACCGTGACCACAGAGGTGGCTGGATTGAGTTTAAAAGTATTTGCATCGCCCTTTTTGTAGCGATCTCGAAAAACATAGATGCTGCCATTGCAGCTGGCAATCTTCCAGAGGGATGGTACTGAGCTCCAGGCGTCTGGCAGGCACAGCCGGGTGAAGCTATCCAGCAGGGGATTATAGCACAGCAGCGAATCCCCCTCAGCTACGATGAACACCACATCCTTGTGGACGGCGGCATGCATGCGCCCCGCGAAAGGCAGTACGTATGGCTTCACGTGGCATTTCTCCGTGTTGGTATCGTAGCACTGGATAAGCCGAGAGGGCTTGGTGAAGAAGTCCAGGTCATTTTCCTCCCCGCCCAGCAGGTAAATGACACCGTTAAGGTTTACACCTGCAGCCCCTGAGACAGCCACTTCCAGCTGGCTGGTCTCTGTCCAGACATTGTCTCGTACTCTGTAATATATCACAGCGTTAGAGAGAGTGTCCTGCAGAGTCTTCCCCCCAAGGGAATATATTGCATCCTTGCTTGGTACAGAGACGAGTGTGTGTTGGAGCCTGTCACGGGGCAGGGGCGCGCACCACTCCCAGTCTATGGTGGCGTTGTTGCATTTCCACATGCGTCGTGGAATAGAGCCCCCGACAACATACAGGTCACTGCCATGCTTGCAGGCTGCGGTGATCTGGTGACACAGGCTGTTCTGGCCACTCACGCTGATGGAGTCATCATCAGCACAGTGCAGAGAGACAGCGAGTGAATGTGTACGTGATGACTCCTTTCCGATCAGGTAGATGTGAACATTTTCCCCAATCACCTAAGAGAAAGGAGGAGCTTGTCAACCTTACCACAATTAGGTCTGTTCACACTAATGTCAGCGATGCCCAAGACCGATTTTTTTCAGCATTTCAGGACCCACCTGCGAGCGTGAGGCATGCACTCTGCTTCCCAAGCCTTGCTACCCTAGAGCATTCAGCGTCTTTTCAAGACACCAGTCATATCTGACAGCAAAGCAGCAACAGACTTCATTGGAATCCGAGTGACTGCAGTTTAGTTAAGGGTTGGCCACCTCACTGAGAGAGTACTTATTATGAGGGGAATGCCAAAGTAAGATTTCCGCATGGTCTCTCAGATAACAGTATCTGGTGAAATGCGTTATTTGTGGCATTGCCCTAATCGCTAACAAAAACAACCTCAGGTTAAAATCAAAAAAGCTGTCAGTGGGGTTGCTATTTATAACAGTGAGAGTATCCCTCATGCAAACCTTGTGAATTGCAATGGTGTTTGTGTTTTGCGGCTTTCAAGTTGCACCTGCAAGCAGAATATACCCTGCCTTGGGAAGTGCAACACCAGCAAGTGCTACGCCAGCCTGGAACAGAAGGTCTTTTTATACCTTCAGACTCGATCGCAGTGTCTCTGAAAAGCCTGCTCGCTCCTCCTTGTTGAAGTTGATCCAGGTTTCTATGGCAGCCGTCGGATTCTGAGAACACGGAACGCCATCTGCGGTTTGGGGACAGAAAGAAATTTATGGTATCTAGACACAGGTGCGTGTACCTAAGAAAATCCTTTCCTGCAACTCCCTCACCCCCTCCTGCCACAAACCATACCCTGTAGTGGAGGAAAAAAAGATACAAAGGTTTATAGATTTTGGCAGGCATCATCAGCACTGCCAGCCAGGCATCTACATGAAATTTGCTTGGTTAAATATCAGAAGACAGAGCTGTCAGATTTCAAGCATTTTGGATGACTTTCAACAAAGGAAGCTATGTCAAAGAGAAAGAGGGCAGGGAAGAGCCCTTACATGCTTTGAGATGATAAAAAAAAAATAGTAACGTAATTAAGCATGTAGGTAGAAAGATTCTCTTATTTGAAAATGAAAATTTCAGCAGTTGCATTTCTTGGCTCATTGGCTAGTCCTAGAAACTCATCTAGCAAAGGTCATCTGCAGAAATTGTTCTTCTCTGAGCGCTGTCAGACAGCTGACCCTCAAGACTGAACATCTGTGTTGCTGCTTTCCTGTCAACATTTGGAAATCCCCTGTGAGCTACTACAGCTTTCTTTAGTAGTGTGACAGTAGGAAACACTTATGTTTAACTGACTGCATCAGCTTTCGATTTGTTTCCAGGCATAACTGGAAGTTTTAGCTATGCCATAAACTATTGCAGCAGCAGCACATTACCTAGAAGATTTTAAGTGCTTCCTTCTAGTTTGAAAGTCAGCTAGTTGCCCTAACACCAGCAATTATGCCTGTACTCATTGAGAGGCTTCCCTTTAAAAAGGTTCTCCGATTTCGTCATCCAACAAACCCTGAATTCAGTGATGCTGAAGGCATCTGACAAATTCTGACCCTTTTCTCTATACTGGAAGGAAGGAGGAAAGGGGGGTGGGAGGGGCAGGGAGAGAAAGCAGGTTATTTTGAATCTGTTCAATAGTAAAATTGATTTCCATAAGCTGTTTATCAGATGTAGTGGTTAAATGGAAAAACTTTGATTTTGAAATGGGTCCCTGGGCGCAACAGAAGGCAAGCTTAATAAATTACCATCTTCATAAAGTTTATTTTAATCCTTGCTACTAATAGCTTCCTCTATTTAATTGTCCATTAACTAGACAAAGCAGCAGCACTTCCAAAAGATTTTCCCTACCAGCAGTAGGAGTGTATTTCAGCTCTTAATCCATTAATCCATTTTCATGGACCAAGTTTTGCCATAAATATTGAGTAACATGATTCTATATACGGAAATAGGTGATGCATAGAAAAAAAATTCTTAAGCAATTATTTTAATTAAGGACCACAAACACTGAAGGCCAAAGTCCTGAAACTATGATTACTACATGGTATCACAATGAGGAAGAGTTAAAGCTATAAGAGGTCAGTCACCCATTATTTAATCATTTTGGGGTTTTAGTGAAGTCACAACTTTGCTTAAAATTTTAGCTATGTATAGCTTTGATTGCGAATTTCTTTAGTTGCAAAACAAATACTGCAATTGAGTATCTGTAAAGACTCCCATAGGCATAACCTCAACTTTAGAGGATACTTTAGGTCTTATGGGGAGATTTGCCAGTGTTCCAAGGAAGACGGTTACAGGAGGTTTATCACTGTAGCAGCATATAAACCACTGACACACAAACTATAGCAATTTACTTGTTCACTGAATTATTTTTTAATTAAAGCAAGAAAGGGGGAGTCTCTCCAGTCTCGAGTCCGGCACATTGGACTGTATGAGCTTCTCCTACGCTCTTGCTTCCTCTAGCAATGATATAGAAACATGGAAAAATGGAGTAGTGACTGAAGCATCATGAAGAGGTTTTATAGTGCTGCCTGTGTATAAGGGCAGCAGTAAACCTTTAAGCAGTGGTGTCAGACAAAGCAAGCTGTTAATATGTTGACACATCCTTCACAACACTAAGTCATTGCATCCATTACCATGGAAGACTATTAGCTTTACATTAAGAGTAATTACTGTATTACCCAAGATGTTACACTGCCTCTATTTCAGTCAGCTGACTGCCTAGCCTAAATAATCCTAACAATTATGTAAAATTGTTAATAACACTAACATAGTCTAGAAAGGTAGCCTGTGCTCAAGACTTCTTACAGATGTTGAGTCATTGCATTACAATGTTAAATGATTAAGAATTACAACAGAAGAAAAAGATGTTCTTAAGTTGTTCATTTTGGAAATGCTTCTTCGTTTACTTTTAATGCAAACAAAAATTGTTAGAAGTTATTAAATTACATTTTAAAAAATGTAATATTTCCAATCTGTTAGCTCAGGAACTGCTGGGAATTACCAGCATCCTCTATCTCCATTTTCTGTACCATAGATCCTGACAGGTCTATAGCATGTCCACTAACAATTTATGGTGTTGTGGTGTTTTGTTTTTTCTAATTCGGTTATCCAGAATATTTTGCCTTGCTTAGCTAAGCTTCTGAATAGGCAGTGACTGTGAAAGCTTGTATCTTTCCATCTGTTTTGATCAATCCGTGCTAGACTCTCAGGCTGAAAGTCTCTTCCCAGATCCACAGCATGGCTACTCTCAAAAACTCCTTACCTGTAAGGATATCTGTCAGTAGGCGGAGAGGTAGGTGTAGGAACTCCTCCGTGTCTTGCAACTGAGATAAATGTGACTTTGCACAGTGTTTGGCAGCTGTGTAGAGCTCCATGTCGCTGTGTTGATCTGCCAGCCACATGACCTGCAGACAGTTCCTGACCTGCACCGTACGAGCCAGAAAACGGGAGCATTCCTCAAAAAGGGCAGTCAGCTGGTACATGTCTGCCACTTCATAGGTTTCCTGCAGCTCTTCTGCCCTCAGCTTTACAGTCCCATGGTAAATATAGTCCACAAGGAGCTGAAAGACACTCTCGCTGACATCCTGCAGCTCAATCACCCGGTTGTGGGCCTCCTTTAGGTTGGAAGTGAACATGGAACGAAAAAAGCAACTCTGAGCTGAGAGGACCAAACGGTGCAGCTGGAACTCTTTGCCTTCCACTGATATCGTAACATCAGCAAAGAGCTCATCCTCCAGGCAGAGCTTCATAATTCCCTGGGCCACACGGCCCGAGTGGGAGCGGTCGGTGAAAGTGTAGTTCACAAAGTAGTTCTCTTCTGCAGAGGAGCCTCCAGTCTCTTCCGACGAGTCCATGGTGCTGCACAGATCAGACCTCCAGCAATCTGTAAAACCATAGCGATTATAAGGCTTTCTCCCCCCACCAACACGATTACGCAGTGCTTCAGGATACAGGGAAAAATCAAGCATACTGGTAAGAGACCAGCATATTTCAAACTGAATATAAATAGCACAGCCAGAAACTTCTGCTTGAGTTTCAGAACCTCAAACAACTGAAACAAATTAGAAGTTGGCATGATTAAGATTATAATGTATACAAAACTTCCAGTACAGTGAGCATCGCATCCCAGCAGAATTGCAAGATTTGCATATCTTTTCGCAACTCATTTCACTGACACAAAGAAATGCAGCAACAGTTATTCAAGTGGAAAGGCCAGCAACCCCCCTAGGAAACTAGCAATGCCAAGAGAAAGTGACAGTACCTTAGCTGGGCTAGATAAAAGAAAAAGGGGTTAGAATATCATACTACAATGAGCACAGGCAGCAGCTCATGTCATTAGTAGGGGTTAGTTAGCATCCAGAAGTGAAGCGATGAATTTTTGCAGTGCCACCAAGTCAGGTGGGTTTGTTTTTACCCAAAAGCCTGCCAGACATAACTGCCAGCTCTTCAACCAAACCAAATGAGGTAACTCGTGGTCATGCTCAGCCTGCTAACATGCCAGACATCTTCAGCATGCAAAATAACATGCGAGATGCTGTTAGCCAGCGTTTCCCCAAAGCGGGGAGGATAACTCAGTTTGCTGCATTTCTTAGTAGGTAACAGAGGTTACGTGCAATGCTCTGAGCAGTTTCTGGATCAAAAAAGCTTCTGCTGTAGGAAGAACTTTCTGTTAACACGGCTCAGCAGCACTGAAAGCAAAGAGATGCCCCTTTGCATTCCCTCTAAGCCTGTTTCTACGCCTAGTAGAAATAGCTTCTAAATAGCTCCTTGCTTACCCACCCTGGTGACTAGGACCCAAAATTATTTATTCCTGAACGCGATTTCCAGCGGAGCACTCACTTACAGCCAAGGCTTTTCTCCAAGAGGCCTCCCGCTACCCTTCCACCCTTCATTTTCCCAAACCTGCCTTTTCCAACAACAGCTCTGTGGGGCTCAGGGGGGCTCCTATTCCCTCCCTGGCAGCACCTTCCACACGCAGTGCCGCGATTACCCCCTCACACAGCCCAGCTCCCGCTTTGAACCCCCCTCATCTCCCAGCCGGAGGCCTCCCCGAGGCCTCCCCGCCGCCCTCCCCCCTCAGCTCGGCACCCACCTGCGGCGCCTCCCTTCATGCCGCCGCCCCGAGGCCGCCTCCTCGTCCTCCTCCTCCTCCTCCTTCTCCTCCTCCCGCCGCCGCCCCGGGGTGCCCCAGCGGCTCCCCCGCGCCCCTCACCCTGCACCAGGCGCCGCCGACCGACCCGGAAGCGCCCGGGGAGCGGCCGCAGCGGGGCGGGGAGAGCAGGGAGGAGGAGGAGGAGAAAAAAAAGGAGGAGGAGGAGGCGCCTTCCTCTTCCGGGCCGTGCCCTTGCCCGCCCGTGCTGTGGCGATGTTGGCGGCGGCGTTGCGGGGCCTGGCGCGGCGCTGCCCTCCGCGGGGCGCAGCGGCCCCGGGGGTGGTGGTGGGGCAGGCGCGGCCGGCGGGGGGCTCCGCCGCGGAGACTCGGCGTAAGTCGGCGGGAGGGGGGCGCTGAGCGCCGGCAGGGGGCGAGGGGTCGCCCCCAGGCGAAAGCTCGGTTGTGTTTGTGAAGCAGCGGGGCCGTTCTGTTGTGTTGGCAGCGGGTGGGTTCGGTTACCCGGCCGCGGCAGCCCCTCGCTTCCATCTTGTTTCCCTCCCCGCCGTGCCGCTGGAACATGCCGAAACTGGGATATCTGGGTTGGAAAGGCCTTTTGGGGTCACCCAGTTGTTAGATGATCTGCTGGGTCCCGCTCCAAACCATGTCCCCGAGCACCACCACGTCCACATCTCGCTTAATACCTCCAAGGACAGGGGCTCCACCTCGCTGGGTGCCCTGTCCCAGCACCTGCCCACGCTTGCTGTGGAGAAATTCTTCCCGAAATCCAATCTAAACTTCTCCTGGGGCACCTTGAGGCCATTTCCGTGTCCTATCAGTTGTCACCTGCTCTCCATAAGCTCCTTTCAGGTACTTGTGGAGATGACGAGCTCTCCCCTCTGCCTCCTGTTCTCCAGGTATAGCAATAGGCCAGTCTCTGTGATGTGCCCTCTGTTCGTCTACGCATGTGTAGTTTGTTTAGCTTTGGATTTACCAGAAAAAAAGCTTTGTGGGTTACTTGAATCCTCCCGTCTTCTGTAGAAGTTACTGAGAGACAGTTAGAGTGATTAAAGGGATTTTTAAGCACAGGATGAGAGTTACTGCTTTTCCTGTTGCTCTCTTTAGCTACCGTGAGACCAAAAAATGAAGTAGAACAGAAGCAGCTCTGTGCGTTTGGGGAGTACGTGGCTGAGATCCTGCCCAAGTATGTCCAGCAAGCACAGGTAAGTGCTGTTTAAGAAATTGTTCGTGCTGGGAGGTGACTGCAACCCATAAACACACTACTTCTTATTAGATGTTGTTATGAGGACGAAAGATTGTCAGAATTACGCGAAAATTAGGGCTGTTATTGAGCCCCGTTCTCTGATGTCATCACGTCTGCTGTACCATATGCTTTCTTTGTATACGTGTCTTGCTGGATTCAGTGCAACGTTGAGTCCTGTTAGTGTCAGTACTAGTTCCCCTTCTGTTGTTTTCATCAGGTGACCTGCTTCAATGAGCTGGAGCTTCTGATCCATCCAGATGGGATTATTCCAGTTCTGACCTTCCTTCGGGATCACACCAATGCCCAGTTTAAATCCTTGGCTGACTTGACTGCTGTTGATGTCCCATCTCGGCAGTACCGCTTTGAGGTAAGAACTGCTCACAGGTGCTGGACTTGGAGAGGTCCACACCTGCTGATGGCTGTGGATGCTGTTGCAGCTCTGACTGTATTTTTTTGCTTTCTGACAGTCAGAAAAAAATCCACTCTGAAGTGCTGGGTTTGTTTAACCTGTTGATCCTGGGAGCAGTAGCAGAACTAGTACTACGTGGGTTCCTAGCTTTCCTTTTGTGTTCTGCTGAAAGTCTTTCTTCCCCCCTCCCCTTGGAGGGAGGTGGTTGTTTTGTTTGTTTATTTATTTATTATTCTTTTTGTTTGTTTGTTTTGCTTTGATTTTATTAAAGTGTCTAGAGACTTTTTTTCTGGCCAAGTAGGAACTGGTGCTCTTCCTTCTTCTACCTAGGTCTGTCAGCTGCTGTGGACACAAACAGTCATGTTTTTCTTCAAATTCCACCAATTTTCTCCTTAACAATTTTCCTCTTCTTCTAAAAAAGAAAAATCTTTAGTAGTTTTAAAAACATCTTCTGAAAGTCAGGATCTATTTGAAGGACATTAGATGCTCATTGTATTGTCTTCTCACCTACTACTAGAAAGCCTTGTTCACTGTATTATTGCAAAGACATTGTTGTAGTTCAGCCTAGGAAAATCTTGTAACAGAAGAAAATACGTGGAGTTCACAGGTTGCAGGAGGCTGACTGTGGTTTAGGCAACTTTATTGATGAAGAGATGTCCTTCTTTCCTTGTCCAATTTGGGCAGATCATCTTTCAGACGTGAGAAGTGAACTGGTTTTGTTCCCAGCAAGTTAGAAAGATTATGAAAAGTAGCTGATATATTTTCCCCTTTTGGTTTATCTTGTGGTATCAAATCACTTATCAATGGAGTCACTGGATACTGGGGGTAATTAATAGTCATTTCCTTTAAGACAGACTATCGTCATGCGTCTTCATCCCATCAGTATTCTCCTTTTTAAGATTTAGTCTAAATCTTTAGTTCAGCTCCTCATCAGTGATGTTCTCTACGTCCCGCATCCTTTTTGTTACTCGTGAATGAAGAAAAACTATCAGAGCCTCAGTTACGGTGATTTTTCATGCCCAGCTCTTAGGTGCTGCCTGTGACTTTGCTGAGAAGGAATATTTGAAATATGCTTCATACATCTTTGCTCAGCCAGTACTGTACTGTGAAGAGATCTCTATAAAGTCCATGCATGGTCAATGCCTTCTTTTATCCTACTGCAGATTGTTTACAATCTCCTGTCTCTGCGGTTCAACAGTCGGATCCGTGTGAAGACATACACTGATGAGCTGACACCTATCGATTCAGCAGTGTCTGTGCACAAGGCAGCAAACTGGTATGAAAGGGAGGTGAGTGCCATTTTATTTGGGAGCAGAGTCTCTGTTGAATGGGGTTGCATTTTCCTAAAAAAAAAAAATGTCATTATCTAAGGCCCTGAGAAAGGGGGAGGTGTTTCACTGGCTGTCTTTTTCGAATAGGAGAAAAGCAGTGTTTAATTTGCTTTTAAATTAATTCCTGCATGGAACACTGGCACTGCACAAAGCTGGGCGTGGAACTGAAATTCTGTGGACATAGTACACAAAGGGGACTTTTTTCAAAGTAAGAGGAGCCTTACCTCTAGCAGTGTGTTTTCAAACAAACAAAGAAAGAAAAGTCCTTTGTTTTCTTGGTTGGAGTGGCCTTTCTGTATGAGGTGGGGAAGCATGGAGGTGCTGGAAAGCTTAAGATGGTAATTGACTATCTAATTCAATTTATTTGGCTCCCTTTCATTTAGGTTTGGGACATGTATGGTGTCTTCTTTGCCAACCACCCTGATCTAAGGCGAATCCTCACAGACTATGGGTTTGAAGGCCATCCTTTCCGGAAAGACTTCCCGCTCTCCGGTTATGTGGAGGTAGGAGATACACTTGTGTCTAAAGTGATGAAATTTCTGTTATACTCTTTTCTGAGTTTCAGTACAGAGATGTGAATGCTTTGTAGTCCTTTATCTAAAAGGGGTATAAAGACTTGTGTGTATTCCAGTGCGTATGCGTCTCCAGCATTTCAAGTCATCACAAAGTATTATCTATAATAAGGCAGCCTAAGGCCAGCAACACTGAGCAAATTTCATGAGACGTATGCCAAAGGCAGAGAAAGTGCTTCTGCTTTTTTGTTTTTCATCTGAAACATTAAACTTTCCACTGCAAAACTGGAGATTTCCATTGGAATGAATGACTGGACTGATCTTTATACAGTTGGAATTTTACTTTGTGGAGTTTTTGTAGGCCCAGATAACAAAACTCTATTTGAACTGACTTGTCAGTTATCAAATGTTTACCTCTGTGTGGTAAACCACATGTGAAATGAGTGTATTTGGTATCTGCCTAGTTTCAAATGACTGCCTTGCAGAAGCATTCATATTTGGTGTAGTTGTAAGACTGAGCTGAATCTCAGGAGAAGATAAAGACGTTCTGTATTCAACAGAGGGTTTTAAGAAAATAGAAATTGTGGAATCCTGTAAGCAAGGACTAGGCAACAGGTTTGGAAATTGGAACTGACACAACGATGGTAAATTAAGCCGATCTGGTACTCAACTACCCTTCACCTATGTTCCGAATGTTATGCTAGGAAGCAAAACTGAAACCAAACAAGCTGTCCTAATGGGCATTAATAAATATACATGAGTAGTCCCCAGCTCTGCCAGGTGGATGGACCACCTTATCGCAGTGACTCAGGAGAACTTCCTTTGTCGTATGACAAAGGAAATCTGTTATTCCAAGTAGACTTCATGTGGGCTGTAGGCTGGGCACTCCTAATTCAGGTTGGTTAGCCAGGACATGGGGGGTGCTTGGTAGCAAAGAGGAGGAGTTTTTGGAGGTCTTGGTGGCATCTGGAGGGCTCTTGTTCAAGAATGAGGAGCACTGAAGCTGTGGCAGAGACCCGAGCCCTATCCATGGCATAAGAACTGGGGTTACTCGTATTGGAGGGTGGTTTGGGTCATTACTGTGTACGTCCACTAATGGAGGGAGCATGAGGGCTGTATGAAAATGACCGGCCTGTGTCCTTTGCACTGTTCTAGGTGCGGTATGATGATGAAGTGAAACGGGTAGTGGCAGAACCTGTGGAGCTATCTCAGGAATTTCGCAAGTTTGATCTGAATAGTCCTTGGGAGACATTTCCTGCCTATCGTGCAGCTCCAGAACCCCTGAAAATAGAAGCAGGAGCTAAGAAAGAAGATGCAAAGTAACATCAGAATGGAGCAGGTGCACAGCACTATCCTTTCTGTTCTAACATAGTATTTATGATAATAAAAATTGATGTGAGATTCATGTCTGTCATGGTCACGAGTAATGTTATTTTCGAACTAGATGAAAAGCACAGGATGAGGGATGTTAATTTACAGTCCTGATAGTCCAACTGGCAGGTGTTTATCTGCTGTTTTGAACTGTAAGACACTGGATTTGTCTTTTTGGCTTGGAAATTGAATGGAGTCCAGGCATTCCCTATGGCTGAGATGCTGTAGATACACGGCTTCTGCTAGCTGCCCCTGTAGACATAAGTCATAGCCTGAGCACTCACTCGTGCAGACTCCAGGAGACTTCTGAAACAGCTGTGTGGCGTAAGTAATGGGAGAGCAGGATCTCAGCTCCAAGATGGGAAGATCATCATAATGTAGCATAACACATGTAGCTTTTGTAAATGGTTCTCAAACAGCTGTTAGTAGAACAACACATTAAGTACCTGGATCCACACCAAATCGATCGTGGAAATGTCTGCATTGTTTCTTTGGGAGCTAGGTCTGGCTGTTCTGCTGGCAGAAGGGGTTGCAGGTAACCTCTTACATGCTACTTCGTGCCAGCTTTTTCTTCACGATTTAGCAGTCTTTAGTTTCTCCAACTGCTTTTTCCTGCAGTCAAAAATATCTCCTTTTTTCTCCCCTCCCTCGTGCCATAGATGAGAGTCCGTGCCTTTTTGTCACTATTCCAGTTACTCTGAGCTCTATGATATAATAGCATTACCACTATCTTTGCTCTTGTGGAAAATCTCATCTCTGTCCAAAAAAAAATGGAGAAATATTGTAGTTTGAGTCCACCCACCAGCTGTTTGAATGAGATTACATTACAGCAGTCATCAATTAATAATGTCCCTTGTTCTTAGTCCAAAAAAATGCATAATGCAGTTCTTCATCAGAAAGCTGACTGACCTCATTAAAATCTGAAAACTGTTGTATTAGAGGATTTATAAAATAATTCAGAAGAGTTTGTAGAGACTACCCGAATCATCCCAGTGCTATTTAAGGCTCTTTAAATTGTAAGATCACTAAATAAGAAGAATCAGGGGTGGTCAGAATATGAGATAGAGGAAGAAATAGAAGAATAATAAATTCAGTTAAGGAAAAAAAAAAAAGGACAGTTAATCATTGTGACTAGAATCTGATCTGTTTGCAAGAATAAAGAGCTGAACCGTATGGTAAGAATCAGGTTTCATGTTTGAATCAGGTTTCATGTTTGTTTTCACTCTAGACTTGTAAGCATGGACTCAAATTCTTTATTTTTTTCCTTAATTTGTTTCAGGCTGCTATGGCCAGCAGTGTTTGGGATGTGACTCAGAACAGCATTCTCTAGTTAAAACTGATAGCATTTGTCACTTTCCTTAAAAAGTACAGCTCTTGTGGGAAGAAGAAAGGAGAAGGGAACACAGGAAATCAGGAGAAGTTTGGGGTTCTACACGATTCCTAGCTCCCCTTATGGTCTGCTATTAATTTGATTGATTAAAAGGAAATGTACTTTTAGTCATTCCCACATGTTCCACAGCTGGTCCTGTTTTCTGTTGCACGGGCTCTTTTTCCATGCGAATGCCCATTGCACAAGACAGAAAAGTTTGTGGCACCACTTCTGTTACTGTGAAAGTTCTTTGTTGAGCACATTGCCCCCCACGCCGCATTCTCCCTCACCCATCCCAGGGTGCATGAGGCGCCATGCCAGGAGTCATGGTCCATGTATCATAAAAATATGTACTTCCCAGTGTGGTAAGTTAGAAGACTGATGGTGGCTGGAAAAGAAGGAAAAAGCAATTTAAACATAATGCATGTATAGTGGGAGAAATTGATTGACATAGCATCATGAAAGGTTAGACATGGTGCTCTGTCAAGTTAGATAAAACGCAAGTTTTGTGAAAGAATGTGTGTACTGGAGCCAAAACAGCCCCGTGGGGACAGGCATTGGCACCAGTAGGTCTTTAATAAGTGGAATAATTGCTAACGGACCCAAATGTCTTCTCATTAGAGAAGTCTTGGATGAAACTTGGGAAGTGCAGTTTAGTCACCCGGGCATGTGTTGCCTGGATGCCTGAGATGGAGCTTACATAGCTTCACAAAGTAGTGCCGGTGTTGGCACACCCCCTCCACTGCTCCTGAGCCCCAGGGACTATCCTTACACACAAGCCTGCTTGCCCTGGAGTCCTTGTGGCTGGTGGGCATTTACTTCATGGTGGGCAAGGCTGTTTGCAGCTTGGTCAAGCACAAGGTTATCTTCCAAGTCTCTGTCACTGCCTGGTCCGCGCTGCCAGCCTCCATGAGGCTGTCAGCTTGTTTGCCTGCGTTGGATTTCCCAGATGTAGTGGGATGCTGGGTGAGATACATATCTGTGGTAGCTGATGTACAGATGCCCTATTCAGGAGAAGTGTTTTCTGATGCTGCAGAGTTGAATAACTAGACTTCAAGTGATGATTCACATTCACCGTGTTGAGCTTCCCCAGCTGAGTGTGTTTAGCTGGGTTTTCCAGCATTCTGGCTTTCCTCCCCGCAGCTGGGCAAGCAACCTCTTGTCCCTGGGGATGTGGCTATCGACGGTGTTAGGGTATCCGGCTGCATCGCAGCCACACCATCTGTACGGGCCCTGATGACTGATCTCCAGTCAAGATGCAGATGGGGATTTCAGCTGGGCCTTGGACTCCTGCAGAGCAGATGTTACAGGAGTACTGAAGGCCAGGCTAGATGACAGTCATGTTACCCACATCCCGTTACATCTTCCCATTGTGAGAGGCCCCATCCCACTCTTTTGTTCAGTAGGTGCAGTGGGGTGGTGCCCCCTCTCCCTTTGACTGTTACACATTATTGCTTCAAGCAGCTGGATGTGGCTCACAGACTAGAAGAAAAAGACAGGGAGACCATTTCCTTAAGGACCAGCAGCACCATATCTGTAAAGGATTGAATTGTGGAGGCCCCATCTGATTATGGACAGTACTTTACTTCTACTTCCCTCCAGCTTTTATTTCTTTTTCCTCTCCTGTGATTCAAACATCACCTTTCCCATGAGCTTTTCTTCTCCTGTTCTCTCACTGTTCTACATCTCCTCATCTTCCTCCTCTGAAGACCTGCTAGACAAGCCTAGGCAGGGGACTGAGGTCTCTCCAAATTGTGCATGAGACATTTCAAGCAAGAGGTTTTTTTCAATTTTTAAGCAGAATTTCCCTTTTATGAAGATACTGCCAATCTTTTTGCAGTCCTATCTCAAAGAAACATCTCTTCCAAAGAGGCTCTTCTGGTGCTGCATTATCCACACCTTGTGACTTCTCGTGCTGCCTTAAGCCTCTTACATACCTAAGCACAGCCTGTGCAGGTCCCCGTGGCAAGGTGCCCGTCCCAGCATGCAGATGTAATCTGCAACAGGAAAAGGAAGCAGCAGAAATTCACAGTGCTGACAGGCCGGCTAGCTTCACCTGTACAAACACTGCTATCTATGGGTATGTTTACAACTGAAAAATCGGAAAGACCCACACAAGGTGCAAAATAAAAGGCCTGAACACAAAACATAACGGTTGATGGAGGCACTAAAAATGACAGCGAACAAGGTTCAAGAGCCTGCAGGGGTCTATAATGTAAGAACCAGAGGAATCCTTCCCAGCAGATCCTGCCTCTTGTGACTTTGGCAAACTGGGTTACAGTGGCTGCTGCCTCACTTGTCTCTTTGGTTGCTCCTCACTCCATTGCACCGTTACCCTGTGATGGGCAAAGCTTCTGCTACTTGGACCACACTTTGGATCAACCTCCAACCAGCTCCTACAGATTTGGGTCCTGCATATCTTGTTCCCCTTTCCTGTCTTCCTGATTCAGGAAGTCCTGGTGGACATGCCACAAGCAGCCAGGGTGACCCTGCAGAAACCAGGCTCGATGTGAGACTCTGAAACTGCGCCTGCAACAGATGGCATGACCAGAGGGAGCATGGAGTGGCAGGGTTGTGCACGCTCAGCTGTGAATACCTGGCAAGGACAGAATCCCTCAGGAGGAGCAGGTGCACCACCTAACATTGCAATCGCACGGGCAGGGACTGTGTGCAGCTGTTACAAACTCATGCCTGCTTCTGTGCACATCCCGTGTAACTACTGCTGGTTCACAAAGAGCTAAAGCGGACATTTATCAGTGCTCTGCAACTGCCTTTCTCTGTGGGATAGTGAGGCAGTTGTGCAAAATTTCCCCTGCTCAAGGCAGTGTCTACCACCTCTGCTTGCCTCCTACCTGCTGCTGTATCAGTCACCTCAGCACAGCCTGTGAGCCTCCTCTCTTCTCCCTCCCACCACATGGGTACCCTCTTCTAGACCTTCAGCTGCATGCTGTTCCTAGGAAACACTCCTACCGACAAAATCAACTACGACCTTTGCAGATGTTTGCCAAAATCCCCCCAGATGCATACTAGAGAGGCTATTTCATGACCAACAAGGTGTGGGTTTTTGTTGTTGTTTTTTTAAAGTAACTTCTAGACAGAGTCATGTGTACACTGCGGATTTTAAAGGACTGGCACGAAACAGAAGGCACATCAATCTCACTGTGCAGATGGGTCATCCGAGTCTGCCTCTTGAGTGGCATATTATTTACAGTTTAATAAAAGGTATCTCAGAAGAAAGGGATGCAGCTGAAGCAGAAGCAGCAGAAAATAATGAAAACTGAAAGAAGTGTCATCTGACTGTAAGATAGCCAAGGCTATGACAGATACAGGTCTTACTTTGATCCAAACAGAGGGGAAAAATGGCTCCAGATATTGAGGGCTCCTCCTTCCTTAATAAATCTGTGCCACTTCTGATAGCTGCTGTGAGCACATATTGCCAGGCATAGCTGCAGATCCTGGAAGCTGCAGAAGAACGGCTGCCTTGCACACTGACAGCTTATTAACTGGAACATCATCCCATAACATAGCTGGCGACCAAAGTCACCACAAACAGCCTCCAACTCACTCAGGAGGGTATGCACTTCAGCGCCTCCTGTCTTTTCTAGGCAGACTTCTTTCCCCAGAGAACACCATTAGCTTGAGGGAGACGGCATTGCTACTTATTTATATTTATTACTGATTTGTATGGCCCTCACATCCAAGAACCTGTCGGTGAACCTACAACAATACCGCGCTACTCAGAGGAGAAATACACCGTGTCTCAAGTGAGGGTTAGGCACTCATGAAACTGCAAGGATGTGTACAGCACAGACACCTGCTGTGAAGGGAATCAGATGAAATTTCCTCTGTATAATTCACAACACCTAAGGCAGACCTTGCTCACTGTGATCCATAAGTCACAAGAGAGGATGATGAGGTGCTGAAGGCTGACTGGCTCTGGTCCTTGCAGTTTGCTACGTCATTACACCAACTATTCCTTCCCAAAGGTTTGCTACAGAGCTGAACAAGTAACATTTCTTCTCCATGCTTGTATATTTTGGCTGCTATTGCCCTACCATTAATCTGCCCAGACTGTGGCCTTATCTGTGTGATATTTTTGGATCATTTGCAAATTTTCAAACTCAATAAAAGGGAAAACTGAAGGGTCACAGAGATGGGACAGAGGCACTGTGCAGTGGAGGAGGGGACCACAGGGTTCCCCCATTCCTCAGAGGCAATCATGTGTAGTAAAATTTCTTGCAACTAATAGCTCTGTATAATAAATTGCAGTGGAAAGTCAGTCTTTGGAAGAGAACCTTAAATAATATTATTGCCAAAAACTTCACAACAAAGTCTTCCAACTTTCCAAAATATGATGGAAAATAGCCTCTTGGGTCAGCCAGTTCAACTGCAAAGCCCTTCCCGGGACTGCAACCATAAACACAGCAAGGCAGATTTGTTCCAGCAGAGGCTGCTGGGATCAGAAGCAGCCAAGAAAGACACAGAAGCAAACAGCTCTCACTTTACACCCGGCGCTGTCCGCGGAGGGGATGTGAACCACTACTGGGCACAGCTGCTATGGCCCAGGTGCAGCTCAATGCCTGGCTGGTGCTGTGTGTGTTCGCTGGATCCCAGAGGCTGACAGGTAGGAAGTGCACCTGGTCGTGGGGCAGCTCCTTGGCTTGGCAAATGTTTGTGCAATTCCCGTGGTGCTATGCTTTGCCTGCTTCTTCAGATGAAGTCAAACGCATCTGCTGGCTGTGCTGACGCAGGAAAGTGTGTTAGCTGCAGTCCCAGCTGGGCTTTGTGCCCACCTACCTGCAGGATGGAGACCTGCTGCTGCTTCTTGTGGTGGGGGGGCTGTGCTGAAAAAGTCTGCTCCTGCAATGATGTGTGTGGGTTTTCTAGGTGCTTTTTTGGGAACAGAACAACTGTTGGATGATAAATAAGGGACTGTTTTTCCCATCTCCAAATTACATTTATGTTATTATTTCAGTACCTTATTTGTTATGCTTTGGTTGATTTTTGTCTTACTGTACTTCAAAATCTAACGCTGCATAAATGTATAAGATGGTTATGAATAACAGCAGTTTGGTGGCTATTCAACAAATTGACTGTCTGTGCAAGCCAGGCAGATGTCTTTCATTAGAGGTATCTGTGAATTTTGCGGATCAGTTAGCTGAGAGGAGAAGCCCAGGAAAGAAATTTTCGGATGGTGTAAAAGCTTTGCTGGCACATCCATGGAGGAAGAGGAAAAAGCAGCTACAGCCCAGCTCACATTCCAAAGCCCCAGCTGGCTTACATTAGGGATCCTGCAGCTGTGCAGAGAAACAAAGCTCAGTCTGAAGGGACAGCAGATCTCCAGGCAGCTTGTACATCTATCACCCTGAAAAGCTTTAATCAAGAATGGAAAGTTGGAAGTGGGCTTTGGTAGCAGTCATCACACACAGACAGTATTAAATCATTTTTCTACT
Organism: Anas acuta; assembly: GCF_963932015.1. Lineage (NCBI taxonomy): Eukaryota > Metazoa > Chordata > Aves > Anseriformes > Anatidae > Anas > Anas acuta. Next base: position 53,221,540 of record NC_088983.1, on the reverse strand, counting down.
ATTTCTGAGCACCTGCTGACCTTAACTCTAGAGTGTTAAATGTATGTTCTCTCTCTTTTTAATATAGAAAAGCTTTATCCGTATAAAAATAATAAGAAAGAGGAGTGTCAGAGAGCTTACTATTGTATATCGGCTTTTGCATTTAATATTCCTGACCCAGAGGAGCCATAGAAGAGGGTCTTGGCTCGTGACTGTGCTGATCAGCATGAAGAAGGGAGGGGTTGCAGCATCCATCTTACAGTTCTGGACTGAGGATACATGCGTCTCCTTTTTTTCACAAAGAAAGAACAAATATAGGAAAAAGAAAGTTAAATTATTAGAAGAATTAGTAAACAAAAAATAAAGGATTATTGGGATTAATGTAACTCACATTAATTCTTCTGGCCTAGTATTCATTTTTTCCCTGTTTAAATGAGGTTAGGTGGCCTGGCAAGAAATTAGCTCGACATGAGAACAGCCATGGATTTGACCGTGTTAGCCTCATAATCTGCATCTGCCAGTGGCAGATGCTCAGGGAACAAGTACGAAACCAGGGTGAGCACCAAGTAATATTTCCACCAATATTTCCAGGTTCTAGGAGCCTCCTGGCATCCTCTTTTGATCGGGCAGCATTTCTTTCTCCTAGCAAAAGCTACAAAACAACCTGTTGTCAAAACCCATCTGCTCAAACTCCTGCTGCACCCACCCCAGAGTGAGGGGCTCCTTGCAGCCTTCCAAGACAAATTTCTTTGCTGCCGCATGCTATAGCTCTGTGCTGGCAGGATTTGGGATCATCATATCCAAAATTCATACTCGCCTCCCTTAACCACTTCTGCTTCTCTTGTGAAACTTGTTTTGGTCATTGAAATCTTGTGATCAGCATCTGTCGTATTTGGCAAGCCGTGAGTGACAGCTCTGAAATACCGAAGGCTTTATCAACAAGCAAATGACAGAAACGAATGGGAAGGGCCGTGATCTTGTGGTGTCACACTCTGCCTGATGTCTTCCAGATGAACATCCTCGCAGCAGGGATGGTGCCAGCACCAACACACCCCGTCGCGGCCCAGAGGACGCCGACGTCATGTTAGAGGTCTCCGGGGCGTTGGGGGCCTCTGGGCAGAGGCGCTGTTAGCACCTGCGCTCCCTCCTGCTTGCACGTAAAAACTCACCTGTTCTGCTCCTTCTCATCGCCGCTGTATTTCGGGAGCTGCTGGAAGATGCCTCAGGAGGGTGGGCTGGCAGGGGGAGAGGCGGGGGAGGCTGGACAGGGCCCTGCGGGAAAGCCAAGGCTTGCGGCCAGGGGCGTGAGGCCGGCAGAGACGGACACTGAGCAGGCGGCTTTGCGATGTTTGTGCTGCTCTTCTCTTCCAGATGCTCTGGGGGAGGCTGGACATCGAGGCCAATGGGACCATCCGGCTGCGGGATGAGGAGCTGGCCTCCCTGCGCCCAGCGCGGCGGTTCATGCAGATCTTAGAGAGCGAAGTTCCCAAAACACCGATGGAGATCGAGCAGCTACTGAGATATTATTCACTGATTGATACCCCTTTGCCTCCAGGAGAGTATGACCGTCTGATTTTCACCAGTGTTTACTGTGCCTATCAGATTCGCTCCATTCAGGGTCTGGATAAAAATCTCTGGATCCATTTCTTCTCCCAGCTAGCTGATGAAATCTTTCGTGATCTGTGCAAGGGGCTCTGCCCTGCAAATTCCACTCTCCTTATGGCTTCCTGGCCCTGGAAGGAGAAACCTTCGCATTTAGCATCGCTGAAACAGTTCTATCATTCTAACCTGGCCAGGACCAAGAGAGACACTTAAAAAGGGAAAGTGCCACGGGAAAGGACACATCTGACTTCAGCTGCGTCCTTGTTTGTTTTGTACGCTGGCAATCTTTCCTCAGTATTCAGGACTTTGTAGAAATATGCCACACCTTTTTGTACTGCTTTCTGCATTGTGCTGGCAACCCTCTAAGGATTTATACACAGGTTTTTAATTTTTATATGAACCAGGACAAAACCAAAAAGTGCATCTCACCCTTTTCTCTCTCTCTCTCTCTCTCTCTCTCTTTTTTTTAAGTGGGCTGAGCTGAAGTGGGCAGTGCTATTTAGATGTGTTATCTGTCTCGATCACTGATGCTTTCTAGGGAGATGTCCTGGCAGCTTTTTTCCAGGATGTTTCACTAGTGTCCTAGTTGAATTTGTCTTGAATAATTCAGTTCAGCCTCATATTCCTTCTGTGGTTTCAGCCAAATGCAGTCGTTTCTCCTCTCCAGTAATCAGCGAAGCAGATGCTGCCGTGTTTCACAATAGAGGTGGTGTGTTTAATTTCAGCTTTCTGGTTATGCAGCATCACATTTGATGTGTCCACAGTAATTTCCCACCTCACGTGTTCATTAAAGATCAACCTGAAAATGTCTGTATTCCAGGAAGCTTCCTGGTGCTCACATATCATATTTACATATGTATACAGCTTTGTGTCAGCTATTCGTTTGGAATACACTTCTGTACGTCTCATTTAAATTCCTAAGGATCGCGACCTAGTTATTTCTTCGGCAGATTTTACCTCTTCTGAAGTTTTTTTTTTTTTTTTATACAACTATGGCACTTTAAAGACAAACATAACAAATACACAATCTCTATTCTTAAAATCAGAAATGTAATTATTTTATAGAAGTAGATCTTTAACCTTTTTTTTCTGTCTGACATGCTGCTGTCTGGACTTAAATAAATATAATTATCTGTACAGGAGGATTTTGATTTGTTGATGTTGTTTTTGTTTCTGCTGGGTTTTCTGCTGCCATTCTAGCTATACTAATTTTGAAAATTCATTATATGTGCTTAGATGGTGGGATCTGTAATTCTTTTTCTATCAATATACTCTTAATTTTCCATGCTGAAAAGGGGGGTATGTGACATTCAAAGTGGGAACTGCTAGCTTTTGACCTAGTTTATTTTTCTCCAAGCCACTGCTGACCAACAGATGGAGAGGCAGTAATAAGAAGCCTGGAAGCAAGATGCCACAAAGGATGGGTTTAGAGGTAAGGTTAGGGCTACAAAAGGACACCGCAGGACAGATTTATCTTTTTTTTTTTTATTATTTTATCTTTTTTTTTTTTTTCCCCAAAGAACACAGGGATCAAGATTAGCATGTCATTTGAAACAACTTCTAGTAAGCTAGTGTCCCACCATGTTCTGCCAGCCCTGTTTTCTGTTTTTAATATACTTCCAATCTCCACCCTTCATCCTTTTCCTCAGTCTTCAGTCTTTAACATCTAGTACATGTATACATATGGAGTGATGCAGTTAGGGAGTGGCTGCAAATACATCCAGTTTGAGCACAGAACATCACTGAAAGGCTGAGCTGGGATGTCACTAGTGCCTGAAAATATTGCCTTGCTGGAGAATATACAGCCTGAGCTCCAGAAGTCTCTGGATAAACATCGAGGGGGTTGGCTTGGTGACTCAGATACAAAGGCATTCTGTTGAATTCAGGATTTTGTTAGGGTCTGTTCAAGGGCTTTTCTATCTGTCGAGCAGACTCTAAATTGCACCCCAGTGATATCACAAAGTTCCGTGCATGCTCAAGATTTGGCACTTTGGCAGTTTATGTATTTCGGGAGGCAAAACAGGGTGTAGCTGAGCATCTAGCTCAACGGAAACAGCACTAACCACACACCGATAAAGCCTCCAGCCTCCTGGTTTCCTAACACCCAACTCTGGGGTCCTGCTGCCCGCCTCGGCTGCCCTGTAGGAACACACCAGTGCCCTCTACAGCCGCAGCAGTCCCACTGCAGCAGCACCACGGCTCGACGGAGTGCAGACTACGACAACCCACGGCGACGCAGGCAGAACCTGTCACTTGGTGGTGGTCCCTTTGATCCTGTCCGTGCTAGGTTAGCAATGTGGCATAAAGGTTATCCATAGCCTTGTATTCAAAGAGCTCATCTGTGGGGAAACTACTGCCACTGCATGGCATGATACTACTCACTTAAAAATCATGACTCAAATAATAGATTTAAAAACACTTTACTTACCTTGCTTCTGGGTGTCCAGAGGTTGGTCCATTTGTAGCTTTGAGCCCTTCTCCTTCTAGCCCCTACTATCCTAGTAGGCTAGAAGCATACTTTTTTTTTTGTTTGTTTGTTTGTTTCTTTTTCCCAAATGAATTATTTTCATTAAATGGAAGCTGAGATTCTTAAACACTTGTCTTGCGTGTTCTTCTTGACTTCAGGAAGTTCAAATTAAGAAAAGTGACAAATATGATGGAACTTGCAATAAAGTCATAACAGGCACCAACGCTTCACACACACAGAAGAGAAAAGTGTGTGCACAGCCCCAGTAACCATCTGGCTCAGTAACCCATACCGCAGCTCGTACAATCGCCACACTTCTTTCCCTCTTGAACTGGCACCTCAGGCCATTAAAAGAACACAAGTCTCACAGCCACCAACAAATTCCAATCTGAGAAAACCGTACATATTTTGTATTTTTTATTACATTCAATTTCATTACAATTATTCCCTTAACAGATACGCAAGGAAAGTCACCACATCCTTTGCTTTCTGGATGCTAGGAAACTGCAGTAGCATCACTGCAGTGTTTCTCTGATCCTTGGCATTTCACTACATCGCCCCACCCCTGCCCCAAACTACCTCATGCTTTATGCTTAGATCAAACACCAACACTGGACACACACATACATCCTGTAAAGACCTTTCTATGGATGAACGACAGATACAGCAATGGCCCTGCAGTCAGGCACAAGCGCGCAGCATAAGGAAAGCACTGGACACATGATAGCATGCTCAAAGTAGAGGATGATATCCGAAGAGGAGCTATACCCAAGTTCATGGCACCTTGGCTTTTCTTATGCTCCTTTCACATCTGCGTTTAATTTTCTGACCCTTGGAGTGAGCTGGCACCTGGGAGCCGCTTTGGCTGAGCCTCGGAATAGATCAGGAAGCCTGTGAAGGTGATGTACTTGCCATGGTTGCTGTAGGCACCGTAGCCATCATGCTGATGGCTGTAGAGCCAGACGGTGTCCCCGTATTGCAGAGGCAGCATGATACTCTGGCTCTGCATCTCCCGCCTCTTGGAGTGGTTGTCATCGTAGATCATGGCCTGCACCTCATTGTGGTTCTTCATAAGTTTCACTGACATGGTCTTAAAGGGCATTTTGCCAATGGTGAAGGAGAAATAGTATGCACCAGGTATGCGGCATGAGAAGATGCCAGTGGAGGAATTGAAATCTTTCCCAATATTCACAAACTCTGTGTCAAATGTGATTGGCTCATGCTGGGTTTGCTTGTCGTCTGTCCCCAGGAGGCTTTGTGAGCGAGCAACAGAAAATGCAGAGCGAGGGTCTTGCTCCCTCTTTGGCTGATCAGACAACACGCGTCGCTGGGAAGCTTCATTCTGCTCTCCTGGAAGCTGCTGAATATTGTGACGGGGAGGCCCCAACTCCTGAGAGCTAAGAGCATTTTGGAAGAAGGCAGAAGTGTCCGGATAGATTAGGTAGCCATTGAAAGTTGTATAGGGGCCCACGTTGCTGTAAAGAGCATACTTGGGGTCTCCGTGTAAACGCAGCCAGACTGTGTCACCATAGTCAAGCTGCAGCATGGCACTCTGGCTGGCTACCTTCCGTTCCTTGCGGTGATGTTCATCATACACAATCACTTGCACCTCATTCTTGTTTCTCATCAGCATGACAGACAAGTTTTTCTTTGGGTATTTCCCAACTGTGAAGGAGAAGTAGTAGGCTCCAGGGATCCGACACCGGAACAACCCCGTCTTGGGATCAAAGTCATTGCCAATGTTCACATACACTTTGTCAAAGGTAATGACCATCTCAGAGCTCCCTTCCATGCTGCTGGTTCGGGCCACTGAGAAAGCAGAGCGAAATTCAGTATTGCTGTCTACTGGGAAGCCATCTGCGTGCATTAAAATCATGCACCAGAGGAAGCCAATCAGAATCTGAACCTTCAGAGTCATCATTGTATCTGAAAAGAAAAAGAAGCACATTTTAGCAGGAATTCCATTAATTTCCAGCTCATGCTCCAGCTGAGACCCAGACCTGAATCCTGCTAAATAGACAGCAAAGTCTAAGGAAAATATTGAGAATTTCTCACGGCATTCTCTGACCAGTGTATGGGACTGTATCTCAGTTCATATTCCAGAACCATTTTGATATTTTCCCAGTGACAGCTGGACCTTATTTCCCTGTACTTCTAGGAAGAAAAAACAATTTTCTCCTCTGAAAGCCTCGCTATCCTCTAGTTTGTCTGCAGAACACTGTGCTGCTCACACTGCAGAGGGATCTCAGAGCTTTCTGGGGCTTTGCCAGAGCTCTCTTTTGCGGTGGTTTTGTTCGTAAGACCAAGGATGAAACAAAGCCCTACACAGGCCTTGTATTATGTAACTGAGATACAGCTGAAGGGCAGGGAGATGAGGACATATGCTCTCGAGATTCCCATGCAGATGTCATTGCCTGGCACTGCAGCAGCTGTTTCACAGGACGCAGAAACTGGAAGCCAAGTAAGTTGGTAGGCCCCATTACTCAGACAGACTTCACTGTGGAGCTGTGAGGAATGTAAAGAAACCAGAGGAAGAAGGATTGTTTAGGGAAGAAGACAATGGAGAAAGTGAATGAAATGGAAAAAAAAAAGAAGGAAAATAAAAGATAATTAAAAGGCAAGTCTCGTTGAGTGAGAGTTCTCTCTGAGAGAGCACTGACAACACCAGAAACAAGGAAACAACTCACTATATAGAGAATAGACTGCAGAGAAAAAACTTCTCTGACCCTTAAAAAAGAGGGATAAGTTAGGAGCTAATGGGATTTTCTGCCTCTATTTTCTTTGATTTTTTTTTTGGATTGAGGCCAAAAATCATCTATTAGTGCTTTCAGGCTGAAAACAAAACTGCCAGTCATTCCAGTGAGAAGCTTCTCCCTCTGTCACGTCTCTGTGCTTATTAAAATATCATTCAGGCTGGGAAGCAACTGCCTGCTTTGCAGTCTGCCCCATCTGTCACCCCAGAACTGGTGCCTTGCCAGCCAGCAAACAATGAATTCATAGACTGGCAGAACAGGAGCAAAACACACTACTCATTGCGGGAGGGGTGAAAGTAAATCCTGAATTAAAAATGATATAGGGGTAAACATTTGAAAAAAAATGGGGGATGACAGTAATAGAAGTAAAGCAGATGGAATCCTCATAGACTGTGAGGAGGTAATGGGATCCCACTGTGGCATGATGCGATACCTGCAATAACCAGCCAACAAGAATTCAGTTTGACCCACAGTCCCTGCTCCCTCATACTTGAGAATAAAACTGAAATCTGAAATGCAGCTCTAATAGCTCTGAAGGCAGCAACGAATTAAATTCTCACCTAATTATCAAAAGGGACACACTAACAAAGACAAGAAGAAATATCCCTCCATGTCCCAATTTTACACTAGATCACTCCTCACAAGCATCTCTGTATTTTCCTCCATGCCTCTGAACTCAGAACACTTTGCCCAGCTTTGACTGCTTTGACTCCTGAGCATGCCACACACCCTTGGGATCCCATGGGCTGCACCGATGCGTGTTGAGAGAGATGACTGATATATCGAGGTCACTCTGAATGTTCATGGAGATGAAAGGAGATCCCTGGTGACTGGAGAAAGGCAAATGTTGCACCCATCTTCACAAAGGGCAAGAAAGATAACGTGAGGAACTACAAGCTGGTTGGACAGTTAGCCCCTGACTTTGCTTCCTGGGAAGATCATGGAGCACATCTTCTTGGAACACAGCGCTGGGAAGACAAAGAAGGACATGACTGGGAATGTTCAGCTCAGATTGATTAAAGGTCGATCATGCCTAACCACACTGCCTGCCTTCTGAGATAAAACGACTAACCTTACCCATGGCACTTACAAGGAACTAACCAGCTGTCTGTCTCTCATCCAGCAAATTAATTTAAGAAAGCATTTTTAATGTAACTATTAAGCCATAACTAATAGCCATGTATCTGCTTCCATGCTGTCTTTTATTTTTCCTCACTTCGCCTTTTAGCTTGTGAGCTCAGGGCGAAGACTCTCTCTCTTCCCATGTCTGTACTGCATTTGGCCACTGCTGCAGTTTAAACAATACTAATAGGCCCTAACATCTCACCAAGAACTAAATCCCAAACAGTCACACTGTGAGCTTAGCCTCTGGTTCTGCAGAATTATTTCTGCACAGTGCTACATCTAGCACGGCAGGCTCACTGCAGCTTCCAGCTTAGTAAAACAGTCCCTAAAGGCAAACTTGTAAGGGCTATTAGATGTTTGTGATTCATACTCATCCGTTGTTATTCCAATGATCACCATGGTGTGGCCACACGGAGAAGCAGGCTGACTGTGACATTCCTGCGTGCTCTTGAGGCAAAAAACGACAGCGAAGTATTAAGAATGCATTTTTTTAGCCACACTGTATAGGAGTTGGGGAATATACTACAGGCAGGACACTGCTGGCCAAACAATCTCGAAAAGACAAAACAGTTTAATAAACTCTACGGTGAGTCTGACCTTGTGTTTCTTCATATAACCCCTATCCTTGTTTCTGTCCCAAAGCTAATTTCTCTGTAATTTGGTCGCTTTGCAAAGGCTGGATCTCTCAGTTACAGTCGCAAAGACTCCCTGCTGCTGCAGAGTCCCTTGTTTATCAGCTCTTCCCAGTAACGTGCCGGCAAGTCATTTAAATAAGGCAGTTAATTATGCCGTGTTTCCATTAGCAAATTGTTTCCTTGACAGCTCCCACTCACCACTTTCAGGACTATTTAAGTTCTTTATCTATTTAAATAAATTAGAAAGTATCTAATAACTGCCTCTCACTAAACCAATCTAAGAATCACTTGCCAATCATTAGGAAGACTCAGCTAACTACAGGGCTGCCGTAAACAGAGGCAACTCACAGCTCCTGGACTTCAGAATTAGCATGGAAAGTCTGCAAGATGAAGCTTCTGAAATGCTCCATTGCTGCCCCAGCAAAGGCACAAGTCCTTGGGCAAAGGTGCTCAAACCTTTTCCTGTGACAGCTTTGAAGGGAACAGAGAGCATCAGGATGTGATGGCCATGGGCTCTGTGGTGTCAGCCTTGAGTTCTTGCTGTGGCATAAGTTTGGAAACTGCAGGGTTAGAGGAGAGACCCAGACCAGAGGCGGAAAGTGGGCCTTCAGCATGGGTCACACAAGTCATACACAGCAGCTGTGTGACCCTCATTCTATTTATGTATGGAGCAGGGTACTTTGCTACCCTACCATTCCTTATTATGGCATCCCTGTGGTGTTAGCGCAGAGGTATACGATGAAGCCAAGCAGATCCAAGGCATAAACACGGAGTGCTAGCGCCTTTACACCCTATTAGCCCCCTATTAGGAGGGCAGCAGCCTACAGGGAAGAAGCCAAGAAACTAATTTTGGTAGAGGAGGCACAAAAAACATGGAGCTCACCAGTTCTCAAAGGCACTGACATTACGTCAATGACCTGAAAAGACTGGACCAAAATGGTAGTGACTCACATAGCAGGCCAGGAATTACAAACCCCTTTTTTGGAAAGAAAATGACAGAATTCACCATGTGCATGACCCAGGAAACTTTAATACCTTTGTGCTCGCTGGAGGTGATTTTTCTGTCCTGAAACAGAATCAATCCACCAGTGGAAAGACAATTAACTTTATTCTTCTATTGAAATCCATGGATTTTAGTAAAGGACTTTCAATAATAGAAAGGTCACCCCATTTCTAGTCTTGTAGGTCAGATCTTCTTGTAAAACTCAAGAGGGTTTTCTTTTTATTCCAAAATATTAACGAGCCAAATTCCCTAGTCCTACCTTTGGCAAGAGTCCTTTAATTTCCTAAGATCATAAGATCACTGAAAAATGACATAAGAAACCAAAGTGAAGCAATGCAGCTGGATTCACTGTTAGTAAAAGTTTGCAAAATCATGTAAGCTACAAGAGCAAAGCCCTGTTCTTCCAAGCTCTTGCTCTAATATTTAAGGACAGCTGCAAATGTTTCAATTATTTGAGTCAGTGAAAGCCTGCGTAATGAACAGCTTTCTTGGACTGTGGTTAGCAAGATTTTTTTCCCCAGATACCACATACTGTCTGCTCCGCTCATTGGATACAGATTAAGAGCATCACTTCTCCCAATATCAAGGAGAAATTTATTGTAGCAGATCCTCAAAAGCAAAGTCAGTATAAAGAGGACTGTGTAACAAAATGAGGGACTCACTTAGGACTTTGACCTTTCTCTGCTTTTGATGAATGCATGTTTTTGAACTCTGCATCAATCCAGAGAGGTGAATCACTGTCTGAAGCATTTGGGATGCTTCTTGGAAATTATAAGCCACACTTAGAATCACAGAACCGTATGGCAATAATACAGAAAGTACTTCATTTTAAAGGTTTCCTTCAGTCAAGAGAGTCTGTCAGCATAATAAACCAGCTTCTGTATACCCCAAGATCTGTGGAGAGACAAAAATTCTTTTGAAATTCCTCAGCTCTGCCCATACTCAGGAAAAGGAAATGGAGAGACTGTATTTTGGCAGAAGCTTCTACTGTTAGCCTGCACTTCCGAATATTAATGAAACCTTCTATATTTCAACTGAAATTCTAACAACTCTGTTTAAGCTAAAATGATGATATATAAAATGATGTATATGCACTGATCAAAACAGAAACATGATAGTTTTGTTATTAACTTTTTTTATTCCTGGAATAGCATTCAGGGAAATTTGTTATCCACATTTGCTGTGCTAGGGTGACACACCATGTCATCCATTTTGACTATTATGTATAAGTGTATTAATTTAGAAAGGCAAAGTGGTGTTTTAGTAGAGAAGAAGGCTGAATAAACTCTAGGTGGGAGCCAGCAATTATTCTAGCAGACTAAAATGTAATACACATTTTTACATATTTTTTTAAATGAACAAATTACAAAAATCCAACCTTCCACTGCATACACAATCCTCAAGCAAACAAGACCAAAAAACCATAAAGCAAAGAAACATACTCTAGCACTGATCTGAAGTGGAAAAACAACAGAAAACATTGCTAGAACATTTGAGTTCAAACTACGGTGCATAAAATGTGTTGAATTCTATGAAATTGTTCTGCACTTGCAGTTAAACAGACTTACTAAACTGTCACTGAAATCACACCAGCAGTAAGTAGTAAAAAAAAAAAACAAGCTACTGCTGGGAATGAGCTCAGAGATAAATGGTTTATGCGAAAGCATAGGCCAGAGGAGACTGAAAACTGCAGCCTGAGAAAGCCAGAAGTCTCTGTTGCTGTCCAATGTTTATTTAACATTGCTACCTTTAGACATAAAACACTGAGACCATTTCAACGGCAGGATTTTTTTCATGGATCCAGTTACACCTGCAGCAATGCCAAGGTTAAACTAACTCCTTTCATGCCCCAAGCCTTATTTCCTATTTTCCTGGATTGAGTGTGTATTTCTTTCTATGGTGTGCACAAGAGATGCTGAGCCTGTGGAACACGGCTTTGCTGAGGCATCCTGTTTCTTCGAGAGCAGCCAGGTTGCTGCCCCAGAAGGCAGATCACACTAGCATAAATGATTAGCTGAGACAGGTTTGCCTGGAATACCAGGAGCATTTACAGAATGTAACTCACTTTGACAGCACCTACCATAATGATCTCAGAGGGGCTTTGTGATGATTTTACATTAAACTTATCTTGCTTAAATTATGATATTCAAATCACAGTAGTCTGCAAAGAAGCTGGGGGCCTGCTAAACTGCACATTGCTAGACTCTGTAAAAGAGCTTTTAAAAGACACTTACAATCTACAGGCCATAGGATGGGGAACATGGGTAAAAACAAGCGAATGCAGCACACCATTTCTCACTTTTACTACGCTATTATAAGGTCAAACCAAACCAACCAAACAAAACTAACAAAAACAAAAACAACCTCCCCCTGCAGGATTAAAGATGCTAAAGAGTCAGTCAGTAGGACAGCTCTGTTTTGTCATCTGACCAGCTGGACTCAACAGGCACAATTCCATTGGTGCCACAGTAGTGATAAAGGAGAATGTGAAGAAGGTGATGGTTACACAGAGGTTCTCCTAAGAGGCAACAAGGGAGAAAGTTTACAAGTGTTTGTGTAAGTTTCTGGATTGGAGACAAAAACTGAGAACCTAAGGAAGATGCAGATTGGCTCAGTATCACAGGTTACTCATCATTTTTCCTTTTCAATATGAGTTTAAGTAGGAAAAGAATTTTATGATTTTTTTTCTCCCAAGAGCTAATGCAGCATGAGGACTTTAAAGGGTTGACAAAGAATGAAAAAGTGATTTAGACAGCCTCACTGAACAAAAGTTTGTTTGTAGGTCAGACAGATAGCTGGCCTAAGCTGTCTCGCTTATCCTGTTCTTAGCTCAGGATAGTTCCCACTCCTTCTATTAAGTAATGAAAGTCTAAGAATAGTTCAAAGGCACAGGCATAGGTAATTGTTGATTATTCTTAGTCACGCTTTCCTCTACACATCTAAGTAGCAGTTTCCTTCAGTACAGCTGAAGGAATATTTTCATCCTCCAAGCATGCAGACCAGAACAGGAGGTTCCTAATTTCTTCTCAGAGTTGATGCCCCATTTGTCGGTTTTCCTTAAATCCTTAATTATAACAAATGTTTAGAGAAAGTAAGGAAAATTTCATTAGGATTTGAGTAACTGTTCCAGTTAAACACAGGCTGTACTTGTTTTCCTTCCTGTTCCATACTGCTACTTTCATTCACATGCCCAGTCATCCAGCAGACCAGTCAGGCACAGCACGATCAGCTGGGGAAAATCTTGCAGCGATCCTTTCATGTTCTCATTTCTCCTCATTATGAATAAAAGCAACTGTTAATAGGAGGTATATCTGTTCTGGATCTAACAGGTGGAACCTGCCACCCATGAAAGTGCACTAAGCAGGAAAGTCATTTCGGCTGTCTGTACACTACAGGAGTCACAAGTTCAGTTGTGCCAGTCTTCCTGTTGAAGACTGTTGTACATGAGATCATGGAGATATCATAATGAGATGTTGGAACCTGTGGCCTAATCTCAGTTTGTTCTCTGTCATCTCTGTAGCAGTTTTATGTCCTTGATTTACTTTCTGCAAGTCTGTGCTCTTGTACTTTGTATCAGAAAAGATACAATTTTAATACAACTAACTGCTATGTAAGGCCCTATGGAAAAGAGAACAAGTTTTAGATTTTTCTTGTCTGCTTTCGTCTCTATCTCCATAAGCACACCTTCTCTTTCTCTCTCTTGCTTGAGTGGGCACATGATTCTCATCTTTCCTGGAACTCTGTGCCTGCAGTAGCTGATTCCAACCAATTCCCCACTCACTGGAATGCTGCCCTCTGGTCACAGCTCTATGACCTGCCACATTATCCACGTGGGTAAAAGCAAGAGGGGATATGCTGGTTCTTGCTGGTGGATGCTTGTTGCATCACAAGTTAGGATGAGCTTGTGGAGTCCAATAATCATCCCCGAAGGAAATTAATGGATAGCTGAGCACCAGCTGGGATTACTTGCAAAGACAACAAAATGCATTTTGGTATCCTAGTCATGTTGGAGCTCATTGACTGCTAAGAGTTTATTTAGCAATGCAACAAAAGATGTTCACAAGCTGGGTAACTCTGGTCTCTCTCTTGATTACCTGCAGTTAAGAGAAAACTTTCAGAATCAATGAGGTTTAGTTTCTTTTGCTTGATAGAGCAACTTGTAACACTATGTTTCACCAATAAAAACATAACTGCTTTTGTCTTTTTATCCATCAAAGGCTGAACTACAGCATACATTGAAAAATGTCTTGTGCTATTGACTAGTATGTTCCAACAGCAGGCTTCACAAATCCACCTGAAAATCCTACACAGGGGTATTTGCCTACAAGAATGCTGCTTTCCCTGAGAGGTTTTTTCTTCTTCTTCTTCTTCTTCTTCTTGTCTTGACAGGTAAGGCAGGAAAGCATGCTGTCTTTTAACATCTGCCATCACACTCAGCCAAAAAATCACCTTCATTTCTTTTCATGTCCTGCTGTTTTATTACTGTGAAGATACTCAGGGAACACTGCGAATTGCACTGCAGTGCTGCTCTTTGCTGCCAACATGCTGCAACATCTCAATTTGGAAAATCACTGAGCTGTGGTTTACTGAAGAAGGTGATCAAAGGCATTAAGATCTGCGTATCTCCATGAGAATTACTTCCATCTCTGCTCTGGCACACCTTCCTTTCTGCTAGGACAGGACATAGGCCTGAGCTGGAGAACAGAGAAGAAACGACCATGATGTACTCAGCACCAACGCAGAGCCCAGTATTACTCCAGGATGAAAATCCTGCTCTGCCAATGAAGTCCTGCAGTCCACATAATGCACCTTAGTATTTGTTGCTTGAGATGAATCAGGCTTATCAAATTCTGGGTCTGGTAGCATTCTTTCTTTTATGTCCACAGACACACAGTAAAAAGTAGCAAAGCAAGTTAGGAAAGTTAGTCATGTTTGTTCACAGTGACCCTTCACAATCTGCAATGTGCAGTTCCTCGCTTCCAGTGGTCTTTCCCGACAAATCTCTTGCCATGACAGCTCTCTGCAGAAAGCCTATAGATAGCTGGAACCTGAGCCCTATCAGTTTTTTTATCCATTTTACAAAAAGCTATTTCTCAGGAGGCTATAGCTGGTGCAAATAAGACAGCCAGGGCTGTGAATTCATCCCTGATATCTTCAGGAAAACACATGTTGTTGCTTCCACTTTTAAAACTCTGAGCATATTTCCATCCAGAGATTTAACCAGTTTGTCATCTTCCTTAACAAGAAGCTATGAATTTCCCCCATTAAACCCTGTACAATTCAAGTTTTCACAAATGTGTTTCTGAAATTGGATTTTTCTGTGAACATATGACACAGAAGTGCTGCTGGCCACAAGGCAGAGTGTACTGCCTTGGATGGAAGAACAGAGAGAAGCATTTTCAGAGCAATATCCTTACATAATTTCACACACATAATTTTACAAAGCTTTCCCATACCTGCTTTCTGTCTTTGCATTGTTTCCAGTATTTAAAAAGGGCCCATTCCCTCTTAATGGCAGTAGAAATGTTTATGTGGCTGTTTCTGTAAAAGTCCATCTGCACTGGGAAGCTGCTGGTAAAAGGCTTTGGCATTACCATCAAAAAGCGCTGCTGGACACTGCTGTTCACTCATCAGTTCCTCATTCACACAGAGAAAGCGCTCAGAGCCTGTCAAATGTTCACAGATTCCAGTCTCATCTGCGTGACCAGACAGCTTCTTCTTAGGCAAAATTGCCCTTGCCAGCTTGAAGCTGCTGCTTCTGATTTTCGCTTGTAGAAAAAGAATTTTGCTGGAATGTCTGCAGCAACACACCGGGAAGGATTTACCTTAAGACTGTAACTAGGCAAAATATAACAGAAAAAAGATGAATTAATGTGAAGGGTATGGCTGCTCTGAACACTGCTACACAGATGCGTTATTTAAAGCAGGCTTGGATCCTGTTATTTTGCATTAAACATGTGGTGCATGCTGAAGTGCCATTTGCAATAGCCTACACAATTTCTTCACAAGCACACTGGGAAATTTCAGCCATGTGGCCTGTAAGCAAATGTTCGTATTCAGTGCTTATTTCAAGCCAGTGCTCCTTCTAGTCAAATTCTTTCAGTTTCCTGTCTTCCTTCTAGCTGCTTCTGTCCCAAACTCTCCCTTTTCATGACAATTATCAACAGCTTCCAACAGCGGATTACCCCCTCCAGCATGTCCAGTCGCATTCTGCCCAGCCTCTCAGATTTACTCCCAGGTTTCACAGAGAACAACCCTTCCGCATTGTTGCCTCCTCCTACTAGTAAAACCAAGATTTTTTACATTAGCTATCCTTTGCTTCATTTCCTTCCAGAACCACGCTGTTTCAAAACTGAACCTGCTTTAGCATCAGGTCAATGTAAGCCTTCTTTTGGACGCCCTGTCTGTCTCCCAGATAAGAACTGGGTTGGGAAATCAGTTTTACTCATATGAAAAGTACAGAAAGCAAAGGGAAGGGTGGAGGAAGGATCAAATAAACTCAGGCAATGCAACAGGAGCAAGCATAAATCACTGATCAGTCCTTGGGTTGAGGGGGTGCGAATTTACCTGGAAATATCTGGGGCACCAAGTGACCAGCTTTCTGAGTAAATCAATAGTTTTCCCAAAGTTTTCAAGTGGCAATGAAAGATGGAGGGAGACGGGCAATTAGAAGGTCATAGTTTGTGCACGCATGGCCCAAAATAAATCAAAACATGAAGATTTCAAACAATTCATAGGTAATTCCAGTGTAAGAGTGTTTAAACTACATCAGATTCTAATGCTAACATGCTACAGTTCACTGAGCAACAGCTCCGTGAAAATAGCTTTCTAAAAAGCCCAGCTTAATTCTTCATTTTTGCCTTGTCCTGTTCATTCAGCACAGATTCTTTCCAGCACTGCTTTGCAGCCTTTCAGTCCCAGGGTACCTGGTTTTGTAGAAAGGATTCCCTATTGCCTGGTTGGTCTAAAAATTTCTTCCACTCCTCCCAGTATGGCTTTAATTCCTCAGAGCTTTTCTTTTTGTCTGAGTGGAGGCGTGTAAGGAAAGGAAAAATCCTTCTCCCCTTAGAGGTTTAAAAAATTCTTTGGACTCAAAACAAGTTCTGTTCAGGATCTTATGTGCAGCTCCTCACTACAGTACCCAAAAGAGATGATCATTGCTCTCTTATTTCTTTCTACCTGTCTGCTCACAGATTCAGTATTTTTCATCGTGCACGGGGGACCATCTGTTCCATTTATATTAAACAATATATGTTAAACCATGAGTACTACAGGACCTAGATTTTCTCTCCCCGGAGAAATGTCTAAAAAGATCACCTGCAGAACTAAGCTTTATTTTATTTCATTTTATCTCTAAAAAAAACCCAAGCACTTTGGACTATGGTCTTTCATTCAAGGAGTATAATATTAGAAGAGCTTTTATTTTCAGTTCAGATCATTTTGGTAACTGCTTATCCTCATTCGTTTTTCTTCTTCCATATCATTGTTTTCAGCATTCACAGACTTAGTTAAGCATCTGTTTCAGTGAAATCAGAATGCCTTGTTCCCTATGCCTTCTCCAAAAAGAGTTTTTTTTAACCATCTTCTATTAAACTCTTTAAACTCTTACTTTTCTTTGAGGCTCTTTTCAGAAAGAGCTGCATCATATTCCAGGGGCTGCCTTACCCTTGAGTATTATACACACCTTAGTACAGGGCAGCTAGACAACTAATTTTTATTTCATTTACATGAAAAGAGCATGTTGCCTTCATAAAATGTTAGAAAAGGTCTCAAAGCTAACTGAAGAAGTCATATAATGCAAAGAACTTTCTCAAGATAGGATCTAGCCTAATTTCATTCTACAGAGATAATTATCTAACTTGTTCTTAAAATGATGAAACAACCTCCCCGGACCAAATATTTAGCAGTTTTATTATCCTTGGTCCTAGAAAATTATTCTTACAGTCTAGAACAATCTTTCTGCTATTTCTTGCTTTCTATTCAACCCACCACAGGCCCAAAGAGAAGATCATTCCCTCCTCTATTTTGTATCTGAAGTCTGTAGTATTCCCCTGACAGCTTGCTGGTCTTTGGGCTAAGTAATTTAAATTTTTTCAAATCTTCTTTGTCAAAGCATGTCATGCTTTCCAGACCTCTGAAGAGTTCTGCTGCCCTTCTCTGGACTCTATCCAGTTCAATCACACCTGTCTCAAAGTGTAATAATCAAAACTTCACAAAGCCTCCAAACTGCGCTATAAGCAATGCTGAACAGAGCAGGAGGATTGCTTCATATGTTCTCCAGGCTATATGTCTTTTATATATCCTAGCAAGATGTTTGCCTTCTTTGGCAACAGCATGACATTGACTCATGTTCAGCTTGTGATCTGTCACAACACAGGTTCTTTTCTGCAGAGTTGCAGCCTAGTCATTTGCTTCTCTCTTGTGCTTATACAGTTGATTATTCCTGCCTTAGTGTAGCACCTTGCAGTTATTCCTACCAAATTTCATCCAGGTCTTTTTCTCCTCAGTCCTTCCAATTTGTTGGAATAAGTTTGAATTCTGATCTTTCCCACCAAAAACACTTAAAGTCTCACAGTTTTCTGTCCTTCGGAAATGTCATACACCCACTCTTTTTATTCGCATCCAGGAAACCTAAGAAAACACTGAACAGAAGCAGATCCAGGACCCACGAACACAGCTATCGTATCAGTTTTAAGCAGCTTGTGGCCTCTGAAGGATTTGTACAGACAAAAAGCACGCAGATTATGAGCTCTGTATCTTTTAATGTTATTTAAAGAATATCTTCCTGTTTAGAAAATCTTTTTAACCCAATTTATAGCCCCCTTTACCTGCTATGCTCTGTACCCCATCAAAGCAAATATTAAATGTACAGCCATGATCAAGAATTTCACTTTTTACTTTAAAACGAATTAAATCTCTCACTTATGCAACAACAAAAAAATCCTTTAATGTGTGAAATGAACCAAAGCCCATTCTGTCAGAATCTGCTGGAATACTGAAAGCATGAATAGGAAAGATGCAGCCATCTCTCTTTGCAGACTTAGGGATATATTCAAAATGTCATCATTTACTGCATTCACTTTGAGGTACACTAGCAGCATGTGCTGCATATTGGAAGGGATGCACTAAGACATCTGGTAGATTTTGATGGGCTAAACATTTTCTTTGCATCTGCCCTTGACCAAAGGACTGCAAGTTCCTTCCTCTGAGCTCAAGAACAGTCACAGCAGTCACAAACAGGCACATGATAGATAGTAAGCCATTGTGTACATGGGAATAAAGATGATCTGGTGTTCCTCCTGACAACAGTGGCTTGAATTTGTTATCTAGCTCCCATTCCAGTGATCACTTCCACGGTCTCCCCACATTCTTTAACCCCATATGGACAGTTTTGCTGGCACTGTGTGTGGCTGAGTCTCTGACACAGCAGAAAATACACACAGAATAGATTAAACAGCTGTGGGGTGGAGAAGAAGAAATAAGACTTTATGAACCTGTACTGTTTCCCATTGGAGCCCTAGTAATCAACCAACAGCCTCAGGAGTAGTCTCTGACTGCTCTGCTCTGTGATCAGTTTCTGATTCTGACTGGGTTACCGCTGCTGGAAACCTCAGACCTTTGATTAGATGCAGCAGGAATTCCTCCTTTGTTCTCTAACCTGTCTTGAGGATGTATACATCTAGAGAGGCTTTACAGGAACAAGAAAGCACTCGGGAAGAAAAGTGATTGACGAGAGAGTCAGCAGCACAGCAGTTGCACATTATTGACTTACCTCGTTTGAACATCAGGCAAGTTTCCTTTCCTGGCAAAAGTAAAGGTTTGGGAATGCTGAAATGAAGAATGAAGTCATAATTTACCTGCACTTGGATAAGCTGGGATCTGTACCAAATCTATGAGTGTCAATCAGGAATTAAGAACTGAAGCTTTTCATCTCCTCTGGGTGAAAACTGGAGTCAGTCAGGCAGATTTTTTTGATAAAGTATGACAAACTGTCAAATTGCCAAGCCTTGATGTGTATTCCAAGACAGTACAAAGATGCTCACCCCTACAGACTAGTCAGTAAGCTGTAATTCTAATGCAAGTTGAACTTCATTCTCCTTAATTATGCACCTTTCGTGTAGAATGTACACTTCATACTTCGGGCAGTGGAAAAGAATGGTTGAATGGGAGAGTTCAAGGATAAAACTGACCAAATCCTAACATCTGACTTCAGGTGTTGGTAACAAAGCCTTAGAATTCAGCATTTTTCATACTAGTGTTTTTAAGTCAATTGCTCTAATCTCATGCCTTAAGAGTCAATGTAGATATGAGCATCTCTTGAGGAGAGATGTTCCTCAGCTGAGAATATTATCTTCTCAGAGGTACTTTCCATCTTAGAAACCTACCATTGCTATCAGATTAGTTTATTTCAATGCTCTCTGCCTACAACTAACCATAAGAAAGTGAAATTTTGGCAGAATGACAGTGATCACTTGGAAACTCAGTACACGCTCATTTTTGCATTCACGCTAGCATCTTTTTCTCCTGGTCCTCATACTATTGGGTGTTATGCACAGGAGGTTTGAACTATTATGGCTCTTTACACCTCAGGCATTTCTCTGTCTGTGTCCATCTGGATTAGTGTCTGATGCACGGGTGAGAATTCCAACAACCAGAGATCAACAAAACAAACGGCTTTGCTGCTGTTTGGAAATATGGCTGCTATTAAAATAGAGAATATAAAAGCTGCTTAACTACAGTCAGAGTTATACTTAAGTAAGTATAGCTGCTGGCTTTTGTGGGTCTACCCAGCCTCCTGTATTTGGAAAATATGAATGGTTCTCAGTTTATCAATGAGTACTCTATGGAGAAGACAGCGCAATGGACAGCTGATCAGACTAGTAAAACATAAATAACAACAAATAGGATTCCAACTTTTGCCGCCAAATCTGTTTCCAATGTATTTCATGTCTGCACCTGTTTCTTCATCTGCAAAATAGCAACTGTCTACCACATTGACAAATTATCAGATTTAAACCAATACCATGTTGAAGCTGTAGGTTCCACATTTTGGAAACCAAATGTACTTTTGTGGCATTAATTCTTCCAGACAAAAAATACAAGACTCATTTTTAGAGCCTCATCCACTAACTGTTCAGTACTCTCATCTCAGCTTTATCACAGCTTTTTAGAGGGGAACAGAAGGGATGTAGAGGGTAATATTGCTCTACTGTGAATCCTCACTCTTCCTTGACATGCATTTTGCTGCTATAAATTAACCCTTAAGAATGGCTACGTGAGCAAACAGCTGCTATGTGCCTAGACAGGATCACAGACTCAGTGGCAAAGTATTTCAAAGTCTTGTTACACATCACCTCCCTGGAGAAGAGAAGCTGTAGAAGGTTGCAGTAGCATCAGAATGAATAATTGAAGCCAGGCTCTTTCAGTATGTGCATAAACCGAAGGGTCACAGTGCTGCCTGCTAGCCAGCTGGCGGTGCGGGAACTCACCGAGTGTCTGCGAGGTGCATCAGCTGGGGACGCTGACCCATTTCCCTAGGAGCTTCTGAGGAGCAGGTTAAGGAGACGGCAGTGCTTTCGCCAAGCACACAGAGAAGGACTGAGCTGGATGACCTGACACAATACTGCGTGTTCATAGAGTCACAGGGTTGGTTGGAAGGGACCTTAAAGATCACCCAAATCCTGCCCCATGCTGTGGGCAGGGACACCTCCCGCTGGAGCGGGTTGCTCCGAGCACCTTGCAGAACCCGCAGCCTCGGGAAAGCCCCGGGGGCTCGGCTCCCACAGGAGGCTAACGCAGAGCCCCGTGCCAGCCTGCTGCTGCCTCCCACCCCACAAACCCTCCAGGACGCCCTTCCCCGTGGGAGGCTGACCAACCCGGGCTCCGAGCTGGGCCAAACCGTCCTGCCCTTGCCTCCTCACTCTCCACATTTCACAGCAGAAATGAGAAAAACAAACAAACAAAAAAAGACCCGCGGGCACCGGCCACCGTCCCACCCCAGCCCCAGCCCCAGCCCCGTTCCTGTCAGGTGCGGCTGTTCGGGCTCCCTACCTGCTGCCGCCCCGCGGCGGCGGTTGGCGGCCGTTGGCGGCCGTTGGCGGCGGTTGGCGGCCGTTGGGGCTCGGCGTGGGGCCGCGGCGCTGCCTGCGCACTGACAGCTCGGCAGCCGCGGGGAGGCGGCGGGGAGAGGAGAGGAGGAGAGGAGGGGGCTCGGGGCCCCGCGGCTGCGGCGCCGAATCGGGGACGGGAGGAGGAGGGCCCGGGGGCGGGCAGGGAAATGGCGGGGGGCGGCGGTACCTGCCCCGGGGAGAGGCGGCGGCAAAAGGGGCCGGGGGCTCGAGGAGCAGCCTGCGGCAGCGCAGGGAGACGGGGGGGCGGCCGGGGAGGACAGGCTGAGGGCGAGGGCAGCCGTGTGGCACCGACCGGCCCCCTGTGGCACCGACCGGCCCCCTGTGGTACCGCCGGACCCCCCCTGTGGTACCGGGCCCTCCCTCAGGGCAGCCGTAAGGGCGCCAAGGAGACCGGGTGATAGAGCTGGGGGCGAGATCGTGTCCAGCTCTGCCCTCCTGCTGAGAAGATTTGTGAGCCCAAAAGCACCTCTGTAGAGCAGCTGTGTTATTCGGTCCAGCAAAGGCTCTTATCTCTCCCTAGAAAGCTCGCCCTGCCTTAGATCATCACCTAACAACAAGAGGGCGACTGCTTGTTCCTTTGAAGGTCTGCATTGATTTTTTGCTGACAGCAAAATAGCGGGGTATTCGCATTACTGCTCTATCCTGAGGAGCAAATTTGGGGTTTTGTGAAGAGTGTTTATTGTTAGCCTACTCAAATCATCTAATGCTGGTTTCTAGAAAGAAAATGTAAAGATTGGAACGGTTAAAAAAGGTTCTGGCTCTCCAACACCAAAGGTCTTCCCCTCTGCTGTACAGCCTTGCTTTTGCAGAGGTACAGATGCCAGTGTCCTCATCTTGGAGCGTGCCTGAGACATCTAGTCATGCCTCTCCTAGAGGATGCTACAGCTGTTGTTGCTTCATTTTGGCATGATCTGCTTTCCAGCCTCCATCTCTGCTTACCCCTCTACTGGCAGGCACCAGGACTTTCCCTGTGTATGCAGCAAGCACTGGGCTTGCCCACCAAGACATTTGAGTTGGTTCCCACATGGCTCCTTTCCACTCCTCCCCCTTCTTCACTAGGTGTCAGAGCTCACCTGCGCCCATGTACCAGGCACGAGGCTGATCCCCACAATTGACAGGGAGAGAATGAAAGGAAGCAAACAAACAAAAGGAACAGTTTTCCTCAGAGGCAGAGGACTGGCAGGTGGAGTGACGAGAACATCATTTCCTCATTATTACAAGGATGCAATTTATGGCATACCTCTTTTCCCCAATAGCATCTCTAAACTGGCGGGCACAACATTAAATCCATGCCTTGGTGCAAATCCTCCCTAGACCTCTACACACCAGCAGCTGCTTCTGCCCCTATGCTATATCCTTCTCCTTCTACCTCCCTTCAGAGCAAAGCAAAGGGGAAGCTGACGAGCAGAATGAGACATGAGAGTGTTAGAGACCAACTCTCATGTGGTTCTGGTAGCAGCTGTCAGCTGAACAAAGTATCCTGGGTGGGCTCACATCCAGCTGGTACTGCTGGCTAAACATATTTTGTGCTCTCTTAACAGCTTCTTTACACATTTCAAAGGGCAGATTACTCAACACCCAATTTACTGCTCCTGGAAGAATGAATGGACCACTGACTTCCAGGAGATGAGAATGTGCATCTTGAACACAGCCCAGACAAATGCATTCCTTTAATCATCTAGCAATGATAGCAGTGATGAGTAATTTATCAACAGGATGATGGTAATGTTATTCTAAATACATACATTACCACTGGGGTCAGAAATGATTGAGTACTAAGATACTGCTGTATTATAAGTTAGGCATATACTTAGCATTGTCCTGTCAATCCAGATGAGCTCTGCTCTGCTTCTGCCAGCTGTGCAGAAGCTGCCTCTACTGGTTTTTCTTTCTCACCAGGGCAATGTGGCATATTGAGGTGCATGTGGTACAAGTCAGTAGAAATGCAGCATAAGATATGTTCTTGGGATTGAAGTGTAATTCTAGTTACAGTAGTAGCAGACTAAAATTCCTTGAATGAATTGGCAGGGGTCAGCAGGAAAAGGGTCAGCAGTAGGAAAATACAGAAAACCAGAAACCTTCGTAGCAGACCAGTAACTTACAACACAAAGTGAATAGACAACTGGAAAGCACTCATCAACTGGGTTTTAGACACTCAGCAGTCACCTACTGAGGAACTTATGTAGCAAAATGGAACAGAAAATTGCAGAAGATATCTTATGGGAGTTCCTGTAAGAAGGTGAGCAATGGATGCCAGTGACTCCATGATGTAAAGGGCAGATGCAGCCAACAGCACAGTGATAGCAGGGCAGTATGCTGCAATTTTGCTGCACTTGATAGACATGAATGCTGATCCTTTTCACTGGAGAAGCAGCCAAAAAGACATAACATTGACAACAGAAGAAGAAGGTAGAAAAAATACTGTTTGAACTCAGCGTATGGCGCACACAAGGTGTCAAGGAATTTAAAGATACATTTTGCTGGTTCATCTCCTAATGCTGGAGTCTGAGGAACAAGGATAAAAAATGACAATTCTCGACTATAAAAAGAGGTGTGATATAACTGGCAAGCCTGAAGTATCAAGATGATTCTCATGGCTGGAATGTTGAGGGCTCACATAACCTAGGTAAGAAGGAAGCTGTGGTTATAATTTCAAGAAATTTGCAGATCTATCAAGCATTTCACTGTGATGAAAGGAGAAAAGAATATCAAAAATTCTCCTGAAGGGAACTAAGCAGGCCATTACTTCCTTAATGCACAAATATCTTACATAAATATGTAACTAGTGATAGCTAAATTCAGAGATATTTTTTTTTAGTGTTAATAACATTTTCCTGACATTATTAAGAACTCATAGATCTATTTACAAAATTGTATTTTCCATCCAAATGAAAATAGTATGATTCTATATTTGATGCACACTATAAAACCATATTGATCCTGTCCTAGTGCATACCTATATACATATACTTATGCTTTTCCTACAAACTTCTTGAATTAAATTCTGAATTTTGTGGGCATTTTCCCACAATATCTAAAATTACTTTTTAAATCCAAGATTTCTACCTGAAAATCTGAATATCAAGCTCTTCATACACACTCCAAAGGAACAACCAGCAGAGAATGTAAGCCAAAGATGCTAAGAGAAGTCTTTCTAGGTTCAATCAACCTTTTCAGTAACCTAGTTCTTCAAAACTTTCATTTGACAGTCTGCATATTACCAGAAATCTCACCCATATTCCTCATATCTACATGGGTTTAAGACTTGATTCTCCGTATTGTTTAAATTTTTTTCATCACCTGGATAAATTCCCTGGTCCTGCCCATTGTGCAGTTCCACAAACTGTTGTCCTGGCATGTGTCAGAAATCAGGCACAGCAAGGACAGCCTGGGGCAGCATTGTCATTAGAGCCATTGTTTGTCAGCTGGCAGCCTCAAACACATATGCAGCCTCCTGCAAATATCATTTTAGGCTTATATAAGCCTCCTGGATGTGCTTAGGTAGCTCTTTCAACTGTCTTACATGGCTGCAATACTCCTCCTTCTCTAAAATTGATCCCAGGCCAGCGATCAGCATGCATATATACTCCATCTCTTCAAGATAGCCTATTTCACTTCCAGAGTTCTCAATTTAGCACTTAACTGTATTTGTGGAAATAAACTACCAGTCTGCATGTGTGATAAGTCACATTATTTTGGGTGCATAACAACACAACAAAAGTGTCTGTAATAAATCACCCCTCTACACTTCTGTGCCCACTCGACAGAACACAGCCATAAAGTCTCATTTCTTGAGTGATGACTTCTTCACTATTTTTGATTTCAACCAGTGCTGTGAAATAGCAGACTCTTACTTCCCTTCTCCTCTGTTAAAGCTAACTTTGACTGAACCCCATATCTCCATAACAAAGTCTCTAAGTCACTCACTACATGTATTCTCCTGAAAAGAATAAATGATCAGAGGTCAGCATCATCCTCAACTGCATCATTTTGCAGAGGTTATAGAGCCAGGAATAAAAGCTGGGTATAATTGCTTTCACCAGTGATGAGCACAATATTTGCCCAGAGAAATCCACAGAAATTTTGGTGAAAATCCAAGGATTGTGATACAAATAAAAGGAAGACAATTTTCTCTGATTATATTTCTGTATATTCTGATTAGCGTTTTATTCACTCTAGCAAGTGCAACAGGAGTCTGGATAAATGAGAAAAACCTTGCTGAAAGCCTGAAAGATTACAAACTATTATCTGTAATATAGCCTATACCTGTTTCATGGTGCCATGTGTATTACTAAGGATTAGAACCAGAAGAAAAATTTTGACTAATGAAAAACTGAAAACCAAAACACTGAAATTTGGAAATGTGAGACAAAGTAGAGTAAGAATTTTAATTCGTCTCCCTTTGGCACTATCCTCTCCCATTAACCTGCTTCTTTACCTGGTCTTCATTTCCTAAATTTCCTATGGTGCCTCAGGGAACACAGACAAAGCCTGGGGGTAGGCATCACCTCAGCAAGAATGCCCTGCAATTACAGTGATGCTAACTTTGAATATTTTTCTCTTTTATTTGAAAATTTACATGCACTCATTGCTCCTTTAAAATACATAAAACTTTTCTACAGTAAGCAGACAGACCTTGTAATACATTATTTCACTGAAACTGAAAAATAGCTTCAGTAAATATATATATATACAAATTGACAAAATACTTTGAAGAAAAGCTGACCATGTATTATCTTATTTTTTCCAAAATCATCTTAATGAAGTATGACTGTATTAAGTGTATATATATATATATGTATGTAGCTATAACTACACTAAGCTAATAGACAAATGCCATATAACTGCTAGGAATTACTGTCAATTGAAAACAACTGGTGCTGTAAATGTGTATTGCATTGCTTTTTCTAATAATTATATCATGAAATTGTGTACACAGCTTGGCTCTACTCAAGGCTGTCCTGCTAATCTTGAAAAAAGAAATAGATCAGAGAAGTTTCATGTTGCCAAAGTCTTCTCGCATATGGTAGGAAAGCTGTCTCTTATTGCATCTGCTATAACTCAGTGTTTTCCCCGACTGCATAGTTGCTATGAGAGAAAAACAAACAGCATATTGCTCAAAGACATCTCTTGCATTTGGAAACCACCTCTCTCATTCTTGAGACTTTGGTGCTATGGAAGATGACTCCAAGTCAGTTTTATCACTGAAAAAACAGTTCTTCAAAAATGTTCAAAGCCTCATTATTATTTTTAACTGTTTTTTTTTTTTTTTTTTTTTTTTTTTTTCCAAAATCTCTTTCTTTGCTGTTTTCCCATTAAGTAACACTGTCAGTTTTCTTATGCAATTGTTGCTATCTGTGTTAAGTTATATGTACTTAACTCAAGAGGCAAAAGAAGGTACTTTTGTCTTCCATCAGTGCCAGTTCCTTTGTCCTCAAACAAAGAGCTTCAGAATTTGAATCAAAGTGCTTTCCTGATATTCAGACCTCTAATTGAAAGTATAGGATGAACTTAACACACATTCCATTCATTATAATTCATGAACAACTTTCTTTTCTTGTTGCTCATTGAAGCAAAAATATTGAAGTACAAACTATTCCATTTTCTTCCAAATAACCTACATAACCGGACAGAAACTGTCATCTGACCTACTTTCTCTGCAGTTCTGCCCCTGGCCAGTCCTCCTGCCCACATAAGGAGTACAATGTTTTTAATTTTATTTTCCATAGGAAAAGGAGGCTTGATCAGATTTCTTCTATTTGGCAGTTTCTAACTCTGTTAGAAATTATATTTTCCCTGTATTAAGCCATTTAGAACATTCACAGCTCTTCTCAAGATCCCAAACCTTCATATTCACATTTCATTCCTTACCCAGTATGCTCCAACCCCCGTGAAATCTCACATGTGAATCATGCAGTCTCAGATTGTTAGCTACACAATTTTCTAAGCAATTTACACATGCAAAGATTGCATACAAAGAAGTGGTATAAATTATAGTGTACTTTCCCTGTACACTGCTTGCAACAACAAAGAACTCAATATTCCTTCAGCATGCTATATGCTTAAAATTTCATGAACTGGATGTTCATTGTATAACTTTTTCTCAGTAAAAATTCAGTTTCTCTTAAGGAAATAAGTAATACCTTTAGAGAAACATCTTTCCCATTATGGCCGTTGTAGGTGACATCTTTTGGATGTCTGCACTCTTGTTAATCTTCTGGGAATTCATTTAATTTCCCACCATCAGTCTTTGGTTGGATCTTTATTAGATATAAAGGTTTCTCCAGGCCCAAACATTCAGCCCACAAATCCATGCTTGTATAACCTAAACCTAAACCATTTTAAGATAAACTTGTTCTACTAAACTAAAAAAAAAATCCTTCTCCGTGTGTACAATGAAGCTCACAGGCAGGCTACGAGTATTGCTCCAAACGAAGCTTTATACAGGCTGACTTCAACGTTTCTTCCTGCTTATTAACATATTGTAAACCCAGATTTCCCTCTAATACTCCAAACTCTTGTTCCAAATTACTTAAATACAATGGCCCGTAAAGCTCAGCTTCCCAACCCAAATGTCTACAGTGAATTAAAAACAGCCCCCACAGTAGCAATGAAATGTCTCCCATGCTTACTCATCACAGCAAGCAAAGCCATTCCTGACAAATTCTATCAAGTCAAACTACAGCAACCAGCAGCTTTCTTCTCATCAACCAGCTGTACTCGGGTGTTAAAATTCCTGTCAATTACATAAAAAGTCTGCCCTTCTCCAGGGTGCATAAAGTTCAAGATAAAACAAAACAGATCCAGCTCTTCAGTATTTCTTGCAGTTCAATGGCTCTTTTGCCTGCCAGGGCCAAAGGCAACCTCTCTCTACAGCCTGTTTTCTCAATTATTTCCCTTTCTTTTAAAGTTCTCCTTTTCTTTTCTTTTCTTTTCTTTTCTTTTCTTTTCTTTTCTTTTCTTTTCTTTTCTTTTCTTTTCTTTTCTTTTCTTTTCTTTTCTTTTCTTTTCTTTTCTTTTCTTTTCTTTTCTTTTCTTTTCTTTTCTTTTCTTTTCTTTTCTTTTCTTTTTCCTCTCCTCTCCTCTCCTCTCCTCTCCTCTCCTCTCCTCTCCTCTCCTCTCCTCTCCTCTCCTCTCCTCTCCTCTCCTCTCCTCTCCTCTCCTCTCCTCTCCTCTCCTCTCCTCTCCTCTCCTCTCCTCTCCTCTCCTCTCCTCTCCTCTCCTCTCCTCTCCTCTCCTCTCCTCTCCTCTCCTCTCCTCTCCTCTCCTCTCCTCTCCTCTCCTCTCCTCTCCTCTCCTCTCCTCTCCTCTCCTCTCCTCTCCTCTCCTCTCCTCTCCTCTCCTCTCCTCTCCTCTCCTCTCCTCTCCTCTCCTCTCCTCTCCTCTCCTCTCCTTCTTTTCTAGAGACATCTGATGTGCAAAATACAGGTACTTCTTTTATGCCTCCAGTTCTTGATACAACAGCACATTGTGGGGAAAAAAGCAGGTATTTTTTATTAGACTGCCGATTTGGCTATTTCATGTGACAGGACTGTACTTGGATTATTAGAGATGTGTTCAGTACCTATCAATAAAAATTATTATTTTGTGAGCAATTTATCTTCAACACTTTAATATAGTGTCTTCTGATACACTTGCATGAAGTTTACCTCCAAAGGGACTCACACATCGCAAAAACAGGTCTGAGACACACTTCTGGCCGGGCAAGCAGTTCCAGTCCAGGAGGGAGGACTTGTTGGCTGAAGCATTGTGCCATCTCTTTCTGTCTCTCACTCTCTTCTTCTCCTTGAACATGATGACAAAGATATATTTGCTGGCAATTGATGCCAGGGAAATAGAAAAGGATCAGATGACTCCTTTTACGTTCTCTGTTACAACAATTTGCTCCCCCGTTGATTAATTATTTTTCTTTGCTTTAATGACTACACAACAACTAACCCTGCAGTTCAGCCTGGATGCCTTGCATGACTAAATATGCTTCTGCTGAAGCTTTTCATGCTGATTTACTCATGTGTTCTGGAACTTTTTGCCCAGGTGTTAGATTAAGACACGCAAGCCCTAACGCCTACACCTTGAATCATGCATTTCCTAAGTCTATTTCATGCCCCAGCTGCCGTCTGGGTTGGCCTATTCTTAGATCCCCTCTATGCTGCCAACTCTTGCAATACAATTATCAGTAATGTTTTTTGCCTGTCCTTGAGCCTGCTGCAGGAATGACACGAGAAGCTTCAACTTTCTCATATAACTCATCCCTCCTGGGGAAAAAGTATAAGAAAAGCCAAATGGTCTAATTAGCCTCGGCTTCACAATCTGGAAAGGACAGACATCAGACCTGCTTGCTGCAGGAAGCAAGGAGTTCTTTCTCCATCTCCTCAGGTGCCCATACTTTTCCCAAGGGAGAGAAGCTAAAAAGACAGAGGAAAGAAACAAAGGGCAAAGAAAGGTAGCTCAGTTCCCTCTTTCTTTCCTCCTCGCAAGACAGGATTTGTTCCTCTTGGCTTGTCTACTTTTAGTAGTGTGTCAATTCAGCAAGCAGGTAACAGCTATGTCGGGATCCAATGGCTGGAAGGACCACAAGTGCCAGTCTGCTAGCACAGGAGAAATATTAACTAGCTGCCCAGCTTCTGGAGGGGGCTGGCTAGGATCCCACCACTTCAGAGAATGAGGTTGAGACTGGGGGAAGCAGAGAGAGATCAAATTTTTTTTCTGCATCCACCTTGGCAAACCTGTCTTTAAATCTGCTTTCCTTTCAGCAGCAAATGTAAATAAAGCCTGTAAATGCCATGCAGACATCGTTGCTCTGTTTGAGAAAAACCTGGGCTCTGATATATATGATTAGGAGCATGCTCATTCTGCCAGTAATTACAAGATCTTTAAAGAGGCTTCTTGTGAAATTAGCTGCAAGCCTCTCCGTGTAAGAAAATCAGAATCCATTGCAAAGGAGAAGTGATTATATAGCTTCCTCCCATAGTCTATAATTAAGGTATGCTTATGCTAGAGAATGAGATTAGAAAAGCTGAGTATCCTGGGAGATTCATGGAAACTCATTTCTGCCCTTTTCTTTATGTATACGTATGGAACATATTATTTCCCTTTCTTGCTTTTGTCCTCATAGTGCAAGGATTTAGCTTCACGTATTTGCTGCAGACTGGAAACAGGAAAAAATGTCAACACAGCACAAAGACTAATGTTGTACATCACAAAATATGAGTAAATAGATCACAAAGCGATGGTAATAGATGACAATAGATGGTAAATAGATGGCAATGGACTTCTGAGACTGGTCAAATGTGTCAGACTGACTTGAATAGCAGACAGTTATGAAAGATTGATTGGCAGGTACATGAAAGAGGCAACCTTAGTAACAAAACCACTTCAGAAAAATAACACATTCTGAAACTCCAGATTGCACATACTGGAAAAGACAAGAATTAAAGAGAGCAACACAGAATTTTGTAAAATGTCTGGAATGTGACAGAAATACACTTTTGGGGCCATCATCATCTTTTCTCAGATGAAAACTGAACAGAGACTGGTTTGTAATACATTAGCATCATCTACTGGATAGTGCAGGGACAACAGCTTAGAAACTGCAACAGCAAATAGAATATATACCAATATTGTGTATTTGGCAAGCCATTCAGAATAGGCTGAACAGTTCAAACACCTTTTTTATAACGTGTCATATTTGCTTTCCTGTCAGGGATGTTGATGCTTCTCTGGTAAAACATTGGGAGTAAATACAGGTTTTCTACCTAAAAAGTCCTAGTTTCTGGTAGCAGAAAGTGCTGTGTGGTAGCTGTAGGTAGGAGATATTTCTGAAATTATAATATTGGCATTTACTTACAAATATAACATTAATTATGTTATCTGCAGAACAATAACAATATCACTAATAATTGTTTGTAGAACCCTGCATTAATAACCAAAGGTCTTTGAGCACATTTACAAAGAAACCCAAAGAAATAATCTGCAGCCAGAAAGCAGCACTCACAGTCACCAAAGAGGGAAAGAGAAATCTGGTAGTATCAGATAACACAAAGCCCATTGTGAACTAAAGTCTTGAGTCTCTCTGCTGCTATGGATGTCAGACACTGGGCCTGGCAGAAGGGCGGTTGTTCTGGGGACTGGAGGAAAGCTCCCATCCCGCAGTGCTCCCTGGAGCACAGCAGAGCCTTTGCCCAGCTAAGCCTGCTGCAACAGGAGAGACTGCTGGCACTACAGAGAAGATGATGGAGCCCCAGTACTGCTGATTCTTGAGAGAGGAACTCCATTCTTTGCGTTTTGCACCCATCACTTATTCTGAGGGATGGGGCATTGCTGCTTCTTTCTCACACACACACAGTTTCTCAGAGTTGGGAAACTTTTTCTTATGCCCATGTTTTTACCTTATGCCCATATTGCCACACATCACAGTGGTTCAGAGAGAAGAAAAACTTAATTTGAGAAACACAGGAGTGTTAACACAGAACAGACGAGGACATCTTTAGTCCAGTATCCTCTGTGACAGAAGACAATTTGTATTGCTATATTTACACCATGACTCTATCTAATGTGTCCTATATGGTGTAAAAAACATGCAAAGAGTGTGTTTATCTGAAATACTTTACTTTCTGAACACAGGAAAAAAACAAACCTAGAAATGCTGGAAAGGAAAATGACATCTTGCAAAGTCATAAAGTTGCATTATGTAACACTGCACCACAGCCCCAGCTACTGATCAGCTGTGTCTTGAGACGAGGCACAGGGAGCCACTGACTGAATATACATAAACACGAATGTACATAAACTCATGAATATACATTAACAAGCAGGCAGCTTTTTTCCTGTAAATATAGTAGGAAGTTTGGCTATATAATTGTATTTTGCATGACAAAATTGCTTTTCTGCATGTTTTTAACTTTTCATTGTTAGGAATATTCTCTTATCTTGTGTGTATTTATTTGTACTTTTATGTATGCAGATACTAGAAGCTAATACTAAAATCAGGAGGAGTTGTGAATTGTGGATATTTACATTCTGATCCTTTGCTAGGTTTTCCAAAGATCCTTGTAAGCCTCCCCAGCCTTTACTAACTTAACAAACTGCTCTTTTTCAGCATTTTTAACACTTCTTCCATTTATGCCTTCCTTCCAACATTTATAGAGGCTTCAAAGAGCTTCATTTCTTTTGAGCTGTATACCTAAGGGGGATAGCAGGCAAACAGTCCCACTCTTAAAACACTGAGAGTCCAATTAGCGACAATAATTAAGTGAATTCAACAAACAAATGATCAGAGGTGAAAAGTAAGGAAGGTCAAGGAATAATAGCATGAGCATGTTCTGGTGATTGCCAATGACTCTGTGCAGTTTTCTGGTAGCCTAACCAGTACTAAGATGCTACTGTTTCATACAATGTGGTGGAGGTGAACTGCAAAATGGGGGTTAAAGGAGATATTCTGGGTCAATGTAACACAGCACTGAGACATCTGTACAAGTTGTGGATATACAATAACAAAAGTTGGAGACAGTGGTAAAGTGAAGGGGATGATCAGAAGCCCTAATATAGAGGAGGACACTTTGTTCTAAGCTGATGCAGCTGAGGAACCTGTCATAGCAGAGGAGGAGGAGATCAGCAGTTGAAGTGCATAGGGAAGATCATGAATTCATCAACATTTTGAATGACTGAGCATGTGCAGCCCAGGAGCTGAGACTCTAGATGTGGTAGAAGAACAGGCCTCATGACAAGTTTTGACATTTGGTCAAAGAACAGGGGGCCAGATCTTAGAGATATTATGAGGGTAAACAAAGGTAATAGCTTGCACATCACAGCCATACAAAAATCATGGTGCTTATCTAAATGCTAGGAGGGCGACTGAGTCAGTGTGGTTGAGAATAAAAGAACGTTAAACTCCTGATCAGCTATGAGCAAGCCATAAAGAGGCCAAAGAGAGGACTGCACAGAAGGAGGAGGGCAAGGAGCTAGGAGCCAGGTTTTAGAATGCCTGTGTTGAAACCATGCCACAAAGAAAAGAGATGGTGGCATGGAAAAGAATTATGTTGGATAATAGCTGGAAAAGAAGGAAGGGAGAAAAATTATTTGTAGGGGTCAGACTGTGAACTAGGAGGGAGAAGATTTAGAGAAGGAAATTAAGGTGAATAAAGAATGGAAGGAATTCAAGAAGCAGGGAACAATAAGTGGTGTTAAAGGCTCAAGACAAGATGAATGGGGTAGGAGTAAAGACCCCAAGATTTCTTTAGGATGGTTGATCATATGAGACTGGAGCACAAAGACTTCCTTTAAGCACCAACTTACACCTCTCTATCTTTTCTGAGGGCAAGACCTAGCTGATTCTGTCCTTCCTTTTCTTCAGAAAGGCAATTTGCATGACAGAACAAAAAGAAAAATAGCTAAAAATATCCATGAATCATGGAAAATTATATCTACTAAATCTCACAGTGTACTGCTATTGCCATAGTAACCCTTGTTGCTAGATTACTGCAAGCTGTTTCTTTGCTAAATTTTCCTAGGAAGCTTTGCCAATTTTCAGTTGGTTTCAACATGAAGTTTAATAAAGAATAACTCTGAGAACCCACATTGCATCCTTCTATTTCTTCTTTGCCACCTTCCCCCTTTTTATTCTCCTTTCTAAGAGGTAAGTCCTTTAGGGAAGGGTTTTCAAAGGCATCTTTTGCCTAAGGTGTAAATGGACTTCTAGGGGGGATTTGCACAATCTGCTAGGTTTCTGACTTGATTTCCAGTTCAGTGAAATGTAATCTGCTGTTGGAAAAAGAAGTATTACTTACAGCTGCTTTCTTTGGTTGTTTTTCTCATTCCATTTAATAGAAAAGTTCAGTTCATCAATGGTACAGCACCATGTATTATGAAACAATAAAATAAAAAGCAGCACGAGAGGGAACATGGAAAGACACCCCACCTCTTTGTCCTTCACTGTTTTCCAAAGCTAACATCTTCCAATGAAGTGTAGGAACTAAAAAGAAAGAAGGGGACTCAACCGATGGATTTATCTGGTGACAGTTTATTTCCCAGACATTGTAGAGCTGCATTTCATGTGTGCTCTGAATATTTTCAGATTCTGCTGAAGGTAGAATACCTAACTGTGTAACTTTTCTGCTCTCGCCTGGTGGGAATTTCAGGAAACTAATATATGTAGTGTGTATTGCCACAACAGAAGATGATTTGACTAAAAGATTTTGTAAAGCTTAATGAGTTAAGCTCACCATTGCTGTAGGTGCCTGGTTGGAAATGCACCATGAAATGCATGCAGTCACCCTTGCAGGGCAATGCTGTTGGCCTTTTTCTTCTGACCAAACAGGTTGGCATCCTTCTGGCAGATGTGCAAGCTCATGATCCAAGTAACACATCCTCTGGCCAATGTTAGTCATGAAACCCTGATGGTTAGAGCCAGACCATATTTTAGATTTTGGAAACAGACACATGATCACTTTGTCCATTTGACATAGCTCTGAGGAATGTAAAAACAAAATGCCTCTTGTTCTTCCTTTAAGAGGAGAAATGGGGTGGTTGTGGACATCTAGAAGCACCAATAATGTACTCACATGGAAAATCAAAACCATTTATGGGACAACTCCTGTGCCAACTGAAATACCATCCTGTTAGAGGAAAAAAAAAACTGTCTGCAAAACCAGGCAATTACTGTTTGGTTTGATTCTTGAGCATACCAAGCCAAAGGCTGACCAGTCAAAGAAACAACCTTATGAGTCATCAGATGCTGAAAGAAACTTTCATGCTTGCCCCTGGCACACACTGAAATGCAAAAGGGATGTATAATGGCTATGTAATTTCTTTTGCTTTGAAAGGAAAAAAAGGTTAAATATAGAGCTGAAGGCAGTGCTTCTGGTACAAAGGGCTTTTGAAGTCAAAGCTCTTAACCTCTTAAAATATGACTCAGTCCTCTACATAAACTTATTCTAGATAACACAAACTTGATTTTTGCTGCTACGTCATACTGTCAAAGAGCGTGTGGTTAAGTCATAGACTGCCATGTTTCATCTACAAAATGGGTCTGCAATACCACTTTTCCCTTCTTTTCATCCCTGCTTCTCCCTCCTCTTCCTCTTTGTTAGACATTGGAACAGGCTGCCCAGGGAAGTGGTGGAGTCACCATCCCTGGAAGTCTTTAAAAGATGTTTAGATGTAGAGCTTAGGGATATGGTTTAGCGGGGACTGTTAGCGTTAGGTCAGAGGTTGGACTCGATGATCTTGAGGTCTCTTCCAACCTAGAAATTCTGTGATTCTGTGACATTTCTGCTCAGAAAGAGCAGTCAGCCCCATCATCAGAAAACTGGACTAACGGGTACATTATTAACTTTTTGTTTTTATCAAATTCAACACCAATGCTAGTTACTCTCTACTCAAACCACAAAAGGGCCCTGCTGATATCAAGAAAAGTCAAGCATTTGGAGGCAGGTCGCACAAGATGATCTGTAGAGGTCCCTTCCAACCTCAACCTTTTTGTGACACTGTGACATAAGCAATGTATCACGGCTTCTTTGAGAATGGTACATACTTCTCACCCTGCTTCTGACAGCCCAAAAGCTGCATTCCATGGCCTCCAAGATCCTCAAAGGTTTAGTCCATGAAGATGCAGCTACCATGGAAAACTAACACCCAAATAGACTCTTGAGCTTACAAAGATTTGTGTTTATGACATGGACCATTGTGAAAACATCTTTCACATTTTTTTTCCTTAAAAAACAAAAAAAAAATAGTAAATATTTAATAACAAAATAAAAATCTGTCATAGTTACTGTTCTGAAGCATTATTACCATCCAAACCACATCTCCTCCTCTTTAAGGATTTCATTATCAATCATGGCTTATAAGTTCTTAAAGAACATGGCAGTAAGAATTCACGTGAACGCACCGTGTAGATGTTGAAATTCCAATTTGCCTCATTTCTATTGCGTGCTTCAGAGCACGCTTTAAGCATCCTTTACATCTCTTCAAGACACAGAAGCACTGTGGTTAACACCTGCGGCACCTGCAGGGCCACTTTCCCTTGGATGAACACATAGCTAAAACATTTCTTATTAGTGCCACACTTAACACCAAGAAGATGCTCAAAGCGAGGGCACGCTGGTGGCAGATACAAAGAACGTGAGGTCCCCAGCACGTCTGCTGCTGCTCTCTCTATATACACACATATATAGATAGATGCTACCAGCAAGCCTCATTTTGACCTAATTATTGACCATGGCATGCTTTACAGGGCTCCGAGAAACTCTTCTGTCTCACATTTTATTTTGTAGAGGACACAGGGCCTAAGTCCTGCACTCAGCCCCGTTCCTTTGAAGGCACTTTAGCTGAAGTTGGTTTTCTGTATCACTGAGCGAGAGCAGAAGCAAGCTCCATTTACCTTAGGGAAAAGGAAAAGTACAGCCTTCACCTGGTAGACACAAAAACATTTTATTTTAATTTAAATGTTCACTTTGACATAAAAGCCACTAATCAGATAGGTTACTAACTGCTGCTATAATGCAATCCAGTATTTATTCCTGCACCGAGGTACTTCCTTCCTAACCAAGTAAAACATTGCTCATCTCAGCCTACCACTGAGAAATCCTGGTGCTGGTATCTACAGCTCCCAGCCCTCCCAGGATAGCTGCACAAAAATTGATGGGATTGAAGTTCTGTTCCTCTAAAAAATATATAAATAAATTAAAAAATAAAAAAATAAAAGCACCAATACCAAAATATGCATTTGCATGAGCATGCAGCTCTCCAGAGCTGACTTATACCTTAAAAATAGTTGAAGTGCTGTCTTTTTCTCTCTTGTAAGAAGAGAGCGCTTGAGCCTGTTGATCAAACACATCCCCTGCTTTCCCTGTTCAGGCACAAGTTTCCAGACTCAGACTCTGAACGTAATTTCTGTTCCTCCCACACCCTGTGTGTGTTGCAGAATTTTACCGTCACATGCCAAACGTGCAGTAAAAACTTTTGCAAGTTATTAACAGTCATGATGGGTACTTCAGTTTTGACTGCTTTAGCCTTTTGAATCGGCCTGTTTTGGTTTTGTTGGCGTTGCTTTTTTTTGTTCATGAGAGATCCTAACCCTGGGAGATCTGGAGAAAAACGGGTTGAGGCAGGATCGCATGGGGCAGCCCTTCTCTCTGGCAGGCCAAATGGCTCGGGGGAGCCAGCCCCAGAAAAGGGGCCCTCAGCCCCCCAACCCTCCTCTTTCCTCCACGCGAGGGCATCTTGTAGGCTGCTCCCAACACAGCCACCTTGGGCCACTCCATCACAGAGCCTGGCTGAGGTCACAGTGGCCACCCCTGCCCCAGGCCCTATAAAAGGGGCCCCCTGCCACTGGCCCGCCACTCGCTGAGCTTCGAGGCCCTCTGACTGCCAGCTGGTGCTGCAGGAAGAAGAGCAGGAGCAAGGAGGCGAGAGGCAGCCTTCATTGGCGTGCAGGAACAGCAATGCTGTCCGGGCAAGAGCCAAGAAGAAAGGCAGCTAATGAGAAAGAGAAGTATCATGGGCAAAGGGATCGCGCCTATGGCACAAGAAACACCAGTGCCCGCGACACCTCAGGCGTGCAGCCCATGAATACTTACTATCAGCGGTACCATTGGCACCGCGAGGATGCGGGGAACAGGCCACCCCGTCAGCTGTACAGTGACAGGGGGCCTGGGCCTTCCCGGTGTCACAACGGTGGCGTGGAGCAAAAGGAGCGGCGCCAGACAGACAGCCGTGGGGAGCAGAGGCGTGCCAGTCGTCCGGATTACAGCACGGGACCCAGCCGTGGCCGTAAAAAAGACGGCAGCGTGGAAACCGTGCACGGAAATGAACCGGACAGTGGTGTGGGTCCTAGGCACGGAACCGGACGAGCCCCCGGCGCGGCACCCTGGCCCGAGAACACTCTGAGTGGAAGGCAACCCACGTGGGCAGTCCCGGGAAAAGACTGGCTGCTCCTGCTGCCAAATGCCGTGGAGCCCATGGAGCTGGGTCCAGCCGAAGAGGCAGAGGAAGCAATGGAAGTGGACCCGGCTCCACCAGATCAGACCTGGAACTGCCCCGGCACGGCTTCGCTGTCTACCATCAGACAGCACAAACAGTGGCGCAGGAGTGCCCGCCCGGCTCCCTACTCGTCGC
Organism: Anas acuta; assembly: GCF_963932015.1. Taxonomy (NCBI): domain Eukaryota; kingdom Metazoa; phylum Chordata; class Aves; order Anseriformes; family Anatidae; genus Anas; species Anas acuta. The sequence continues at coordinate 53,182,730 of NC_088983.1, read as the reverse complement.
GCCGGCTCCACCCCAAGCATTAGCTTGGGGCCACCGAACAGCACGGACATCCCGCAGGGTCACCTGCAGGATGTCCTGGCAATAAACACCTCTTGCCAATTCTCAGAGGTTGTGAGAGTGCTTCTTTCCCATCCCCCAGCCCTTGCGCGAGAGGTGGCATCTCCTGCACAGAGCCTGGAGGAAGAGCACGAGAGAGGACCCAGCTTCCTTGGGGCTGCTGCGCTGGGGTGACAGGAGGAGTCCCCATGGGTTTTAATCTTTAACACTTGTGAAAATAGACTAAAGGGTGAAAATAGACTAAAGGGTGAAAATAGACTAAAGGGTGAAAATATTAGGGTATAAGCAATTATAGGTGGCTAATTTCTTATAATAGAAGTGAGTTTCTATATCCGAGTAATTGGAGAAGGCTGAGGTACTCAGCAACTTCTTCACCTCTGTCTGCACTGGCAGACGGCCTTCCCAAGCCTTTCCTTTCCCTGAACCCGTAGATGCAGGCTGGGGGATCAAAGTCCCACCCACTGGAAGCGAAGAGCAGGTTCGAGACCACCTGAAGGATCTGAACAAGTACAAGTCTATGGGACCTGATGACATGAATCCCAGAGTCCTGAGGGAACTGGCTGACGGAGTTGCCAAGCCTCTCTCCGTCATAGTTGAAAAGTCCTGGCAGTCAGGTGATGTCACCGGTGAGTGGAAAAAAGGAAACTTCATGCCCCTACTCTTCAACAATTCAAACAAAGAATTGAACAAAGAGCACTACCTTTCAACAATTAGAACAATGAGGAGACATTCCTGGCTGCCCAGGGAAGTGGTGGAGTCACCATCCCTGGAAGTCTTTAAAAGACGTTTAGATGTAGAGCTTAGGGATATGGTTTAGTGGGGACTGTTTGTGTTAGGTCAGAGGTTGGACTCGATGATCTTGAGGTCTCTTCCAACCTAGAAATTCTGCGATTCTGTGATTCCCCTTCCTTCTGGTTGGTGAAGAGGAACTCAGAAAGTTCTCTGAAAATGAAGATGTATTTTGTCCTCAATGAAACAAACACACAAATATATATCATGAGGTATCATGAGGGAAGACCTGGCAGGAATCAAATCTTGTGCAGTAAAACAGGAAGAGAGAACAACTGTACAAAATATATGCATAGTGTCCCTTGAAAGACTCCCTCTGAGTGCTGTTTTCAGTGAGGGAATTTGGTATCACCACAGAGGTGTACAGTTGCAGCTTTATAAGACTGGGAGAAGCTATGAAGAGTAGGAGTCTGACCAGAGAGTGACTGAGGTCTGGGATAGGCTACAAAAATTCATAAAATACTGGAAAGGTTTAAAAAGAAAAGATCTCAAAAGTTTTGAGCAAGAGGTATATGCAAATGTGAGCTCTTTCAAAGGAAAATTATGGTATACACCCACAAGTAGGTCAGCTCTGAATCATTAAATTAATTTTCAGTATTGGTTTAGGAAAAAATATTTCATACCTTTTATGTTTAAAAACCTCTCTCTATACATATTTGCACAAGCCAGTTTAGGGTAAACTATCTCAAATTGCCTCACAGCTACTCTAAGAGAAAGTTCAGTTACCCTTGAGCAGCTGATATATAATGGCTTTTTGTTCCAGTGCCTACACAAATGCTGTCTCCTTGGAATAAAGTCTAAGTAACAGGAACAAAGTCTAAGATTCTGTGTTAAGTAGATGAGCATTGGATCCAGGTTTCTAAAAGGTGATTGAGAGGTCATCTAACATTTAAATTCATCTTTCCAGTTTTCATAGTAATCATCCATCAATGCTGCAGGATGAAGAGCTGTGGGTGAAGAACTCTTAGGCAAGACAAAACATCCCCAAATACCTCCCAGGCCTACAGTATGCGTTGCAAGACCTGTCCAGACTACCTGCGAGGGATACTGTTATTAAACTTCCAGTTATGTCCATGTTTTCACAATAAGACATGTTAGAAAACTGGGAAAATACCAGATGTTAATATTTCAATGTATTAAAATTGGAGAAACTTGTCAGATGCTAATATTTCAATGTGTTATAAGTGAAAGGCTAAGATTCTCACACACTTTCATAGTTTTTGCCATCTTCCTACTCTGTGCAGCCACATAAAATTGTCACAATCCCTCCCACATATTAAAATGTCTTCCTCAATTAACATTCCTTGTCAAATTATGAGGACAGATGACAGAAGAAAAGGAAGTTTTTCAACAGAATTATTGAACCGATGGATCTCCGCCTTTCATTTTTCTTTTAGAATTGGGCTGACTTTGAGTGGGAAATCCTGTTTTATGCAAATACTAGTCCATGTAATAGTCACATTTCTGAAGTCACATTCTATGGAAGCCGGGGATGAGCACTTGTCTCACTGGACTTCTCCCCAACACAACCCTGATCTGAAGCAGCATGGCAACTTTCCCTGGAAGTTTCCAGAAAGGGAGGGAATGGAGGACCAGTTCGGATGCTCTATTTGGCACAACAGTCTGTTGGAAAATTCCAGCATGGTGTAATTCAGGTAGAAGCCTCTAAATCAGTGTCTGCTCTGGACAATTTGGTCTGATTTTCCAGTGCAACAAATACCATGTCGTTGTGAGGAGAGAGACAGACCCTCATCCATCTCAGAGGTGTTGGCTGGCTAGGAAGTCAGCCTGCAGCTACTGAGCAGAGGCAGCTCAAGTCTAAGTGCAAAATATTAACCCAGAGAGCCGTGCTGCCTTTTGAATAGTGAAGTAAGTAGAAAACTGAGAAGCAATCTGGGGGTACTGAAGGAGTGAAAGAATGGAAGAAAATCTGGGGACACAATTCTGTAGGTCACACAGCTCCATTACTTTTGCTGTTGGAAGAACAACTTTGCTAAAGTGGTGGCAAGCCAAAAACAACAGTCAAGGGCTTTTCCTGGGGTTTCTCTCATATTTTAGTCCTTTATTGCAGAAGAAAGAGTAAAAAATGCAAAACATGTTCTATACTTAATGGATGGCCCTTAATGACATCTAAATCTTCTAGAAATCACAAAGCAAACAGATTGCCTCTTGAACTGCAGGAAAGTTACTGTGAACGTGCTTTGACTTCTTTTTTTTCTTTTTTTTTTTTTTTTTTTTTTCTTCAGTCCTCAAGTTCCTCAGGTGAAGGAGTTGTAAATTTATGAGACGACCTGATCTGAAATGCTCCCTTCATTAGAGGTTAGGAAGAATTTTGTGCAGGCAGATCTGCCTAGACAAACACACACACTATTGCAACACATAGATACATACTGAAGCTGATCTGGTTTGAATTTCAAACATTGAATCTAAGCAGTAGCTAACTTCCAAGTAATATTCAATTTTTATCATGTTGGTGTGTTTTAAATTGATTTTCATAGTAGTGACCAGTTCTCAATGATATAAGGTCTTGTCAGTAGGTCTCAAGCCAAGCTCCACCAATGGCTCTTGAATTGCTATTAATTTTATGCAGTTACAGAATTTAAAAGGCTTATAGTCTGATTAAAAACTTGAAACGCTGACATTTTATGGACAGTATACATAAGGGAGGTTGTAATTACTAAATTTTCATTTAACGAATTTTAACTTGGAGATGGCCTTACAAATGAGGGTATTAGAAATGATTCAGTACCGGATTTCTCATTTAGAAACTCATTTAGCTAGAAAAAGTGAGCTATTAATCAATTATTTAAAATTTAGTCTAAAATGCCACTATGACAAAGGAAATTCAAAATATTGAGGAAATCAGGAGGTAAGGAATTCTGATCTCTCTCTTTTTCTTAGTCTTGAGAGAACTACAGGAGTTTATTCACAGGATTTTCTGACAAGGCTGTGGGTAACAGCAAAGACTTCATGACCCATTAAATGCTTTTTTATCCTATGCTTGCAGGAGCCTTATTTTTGCTAGAGCCAGGAGCCTACAACAGAGTCTAATCCCTGCTTTTAGAAACTAGAAGAACCACATCTGTAGTTGTGTCTAGACTGTAGCCCTTTTTAAATGAATCAGTGGGCTAGGGAATGTAGTCAGGCTAAATATTTTGAGATTTCATCCAAAGACTTGGAGCATGTTTTCAGAGAAGGCAAATAAGGCCAAACAGCTAATGCTGCTAGGTGATATTATTAAGCCTATAAAAAAATGTCCTTTCATCAGCACTTTGCATACAGGCAGCAGAGGTCCTATTGCATCCTTCTGCTTGCTTATCTGGGTGGTTATCAGTCTATCAGCTGTGGACACCATTTTCTGTCTTTCACAACAGCTAGCAGTTAAAGCTGGCTGAGGGTGAGCGGGTGTCACTGCTATGTCATGTAAGGACAGTCACAGAAAGGCTGCTCGCAGGAATTTGAAAATGTGCTGAGGAGTAGGGAATTAGGCCAGATCATCATCAGCTAGATTGCAAAATATTATGGAAATTGATCCGGGATACCCAAGATGAACACCATTTCTTTTGATAGTGTGGGTCCAAACAGTATACAGATGTTGCCTTCTTTCCTAAAAACAGAATGTGCAGGGGCAATGGTTTCCTGAACAAAGGTTAACTGATTTTAAAGACGCATCCCTGAACAGTCAACACATTTTGGAGACAAGACAACAAGCAGCATGAAAGCTTGCTTAGAGCAAGATCTCTGGAATCTGTCAGCTTTCTGAGCAAGAGGAGAGGACTAGTTTTCCCCGGCATGCTCTGTCTCCAATGCTAAAAGAAGATACACAGCTTGAACCAGGCTTGCTACATTAAAGGTTCTCCAAGTTCTGCCCTCAAGACAGGTTGGTCCAAACTACACTGCTAACTCACAGTGGGAAACAGATCAGGCGCAGGCAGTTCGCAAAGCTTTTAGCCCCAAGTGTAGACTGAGATTACTGTTCTCCCCAGGACTTGTGAAGCTTTAAAGACTGCGCACGGTTTCCTACCTTTCCTCAGCCTTCACCTGGTTTCACATCATGGCTCCAGAGCGACTCTGACGCACCGAATGGATGAGACACGCACATCTGTTTTCTGCAATTACAAAGATAGAGAAAACATTTCATGCAGGGTATTTAAGCATTGAAATTATTATAAAATAAGAACTATTTTTATGTTGAACTGTCAGCAGGTAGATTTCTCCTGGTTTTCACATTTTTATGCTGCATTTCCTATATCATGCAGTAGATGGCAGAGTCCATCAAAAAATTTCGCTGTCATTTTCGCAGAAGGAAAGTTGATCACACTTTTATCTTTGTTAGATTCTCATGTTTAATTTAAAATAAATTTAGAGCAACCTTTTTATGGTTTTGGACATTTTTAACGTACATAATATTTCTCTTGTTGCAAGGTTTATTTCTTTTTAATGTAACTTGTATTAATAAAAGATTAGTCTTTCAAAATTGCGTTGATATTTCAGATTTTTTTGATGAGATTTGAGATATACTGGACAACTTTAATAAATTTCTTAACTTAAACTACACTTAAGGTTCTGCTGCTATGACATATGAAATATTAACTTCCATGCTATTTGCATTTGATTCCATTAGTCATACTAGAAACAGCAGAAAAGAAGCGTGCTTAAGGCACAGAAAAGAGAAATAAAAAACATATCAGAATTAATCATAATTCAGCAAGCATAGTTCCAAATATTCAGTTGCAAAGACTGAAAAATATTAAATTAATCCCCACCCTAAAGTTTAATAAAAAGCATTACTTTACTTTCTTCCCATCAATCCAGATTTCTAATAAAATATTTCTTAATGTTATTTTCAAGCTTTTGACCGTCAGCTGAAATGCTATAGACTGCACCTTGAGATTTCATTGATTTCTACAGGTGAGATATGATAAAGTGTGTGCAAGTTTTAAAGAGCAGTAAGCAAGCTCGTAACTAAGAGGAACGTAATGGTTTATTCTCAGAATTAGTCTTGCGATCCAAAGGGTTCTAGCAGAGAAACATAACCAAGGATTATGAAAATTTCTTCTCTGAGTACAGCATGGCAGTCCAGCTGGCAGTGCAGGGACCATGCACTACAGCCGGCCCATTTCTACTACCTAAGAGGAGACAAGAGTGTATTTTGACAGTGTGTGCTCTTTGCACAAAAGCGGAAGATCTCAGTTTGTGCTTACCGAAGCCAGGGGCTAAATTTAAGACAGAATTTCCATGGGAGCAGAGAGCCTCTGGGCCTCTGCTACAGGAGCATGGCCCAGCACTTACAGCTCCTGTGTGGCCTCTGAACCTGCCGTCTGTCCTGTGTGGTGGAGGAAACGGGCTGTGTTGCTCTGAGGTATCAGAGAACAGGTGGAAGTGTGGAACCAGGCAGGGGATAAAGTTAACGTTATCGTAACTGAATCTGGGATTCCCGTACTGCCGTTATTTCTGGCTGTCACTGCCTGGAATATCGATTATCTCAGGTGTGACTCACATCAACAGCTGGCTAAAAGGAAGAGCTACCACCTCCCCTGTTTAGTATGAACAAACAGAACTTCCCATCCAAGTGAGATTGATTTAACTGTTACTGCAAATTTGCCAACGCAAATGTAACTGGTGAATGTGGTTTAACATGAGCAAGGAGTTCAACACAAATAATTTCCATCTCTAAGTACAAACCTTTAAAGCACACTCCTTGTTAAACATGTACGCACCCTTGCAGATAAACAAGTCCACTCTGCCAGCCCTCCTGACTTTATATATACCTGAGCAGTGTTCAGCTTAGGCTGAAGTCTGCCAAACCCCCATGACAAACTGAAGAGCCCTGGACTGTGTTGTTTTCCAACAGGCTCCCAGAACTGTTTTGTTTATTTTGCTGTTCAAGTGCTGAAGGCAGAAATGTATTTCATTTCCATTCTCTGTGGCATAGGAAGGTACCTGTTCTCTTTCATATGCAATAAAGGAGCTGTAACATATTTCACCCAGGCAAAGAAGAGCAAAAGGTCAATGTTTAAAACCATTCTCTAACCTTTTTTGGGGGAAATAGGCATTTTGTTTAAATCCCATATGATAAATTTTTTAGAGCCTCAATGTATTATTAGCATAATTAGCTTTAGAAAGAGAATGTAGGAGCTTATGGAATAGGAGAGAATGGTTGAGAGACAGTCAAGAACAACAGGATACTGTGGAGAAGAACTGAAGGCAGCCTCAAAAGCTTGGCTACCAGGTGCTGCTATTTCTCCTGGGACATGTAGTCAGTGACAGCCGTGTTTATTATACCAGTGAATTTCTATTAAATTTTTACTGACTTGTGAACTGAAGAAGCTCCTTGCCACTGCCTGGTACACCGAGCTGTCCACTCAGGCCCTGGATAAAACACACTTCTCACAGCTCTGCAGCTCCTCTGCTCAAATAAAGCCATGCTGGTCTCTGACAGCAGTGCTTTCAGACTCTACAGATTGTCCCTCAAAATCGAACAAGTACATGCAGATTCCCTCATGTTTGGTTCAAACATGGTGTGGTGGTTTTACCGTGCTAGGCAGCTGAACTCCACCACAACTGCTCTCTCACTCTCCCTCCTCCGCTGAGGAGGGGAATAAGTAAAAGAAAGAACAGCTCACGGGTTGAGATAAGGATAATTTAATTAAAGGGAAAAAATAATTATTAAGGAAAGATTATTAATTAAACAATTTATCTAAAGGGAAGTGAAGGGAAGGGTAAAAGGGAGGGGGAAAGGGAAAAAACAAAACAAAAACAAGTAAAGGCTGTGTGGAAGTGCAGAGGAAAGAAACTACTGTCTGCTTCCCACAAATGAGCGCTGCCTGACCACATCCTTGAAGCAGGGCCTCAACGCACGTAGCTGGTGTTCGGGAGGACAGACATTTTCACGAGAGCCCACCCCTCCCCTCTTCTTCCTTTTTCCACCTTTTATTGCTGAGTGTGACATCTTATGGTATGGAATATGCCTTTGGTTGGGTTAGGTCAGCTGCCCTGGGGATGTTTCTTTTCTCACTTTTTTTGCCCACTCCCTAAGAGGGTTAGAGCGAGTCCTGATGCTGTGGCAGCATTGCTCAGCAGCAGACACAACACTGATGTGATAACACTGCTGTTCTAGTGATAAGTGCAGAGTACAGCACTGTATGGGCTGCTGCAGGGAAAGTTAACTCCATCCCAGCCAGACCCAGTACGCACGGGAGACATTTCCCCCCAAACTTCACAGCTCTTCATGTGGGATCTGTTGCAATTTTAAACACAGGACTGGGGCCACCATGACGGGAGTTATCTACCTGTGAGGCTGAGACATGGCAAAGTCTCAAATCTTCAGCTAGGCAGCTCATCCATCACCAGCTGAAGCGCAAGCATTTATCCCACCTGTTAGCTCAGCCTTCAGAATACCGCGCTGTGAATGTGGTGCCATTTTAGCTGGGAAGCCGCTGTCTTGGTTCTCGGTTTCTGAGATTAAGATAGCCTGGACTGAAAGCTCTTTGATGAGGAAGGCTGAAAATGGAGTAGGCACCTGTCCCCTAACCCCTTGTTTAACACTGCTGTTCGTAGGCCCTTCAACACAGTCCCGGACCAGCATGGTCCAAAGGATTACTTCTCGCAGGCCAAATCCAGTCAGTCCCGTCCCACCTGGCCAGATGGATGTCACCTATTTGCAGTTTGGTGCCAGTCATTTGATTACTTCTAATAATTGCCGTCTGGCTACCATTTTCTCGGTTTTACTGTTCTTATGCAACTATATCAAGCAACCAGAAATTACGAAACCTTTTGTTTCGTGAGCTAAATCAAGCAGTCTTGTGGTATGACTGTGTGCAAGGCAAATAAAATGTTCCACAGATCGGCCTTCATGCTACAGATCCTCCCCCCAAAACCTCACATACATATTTAATTTCCTTCCTAAGGCACTGTGTGAATTACTCTCCACTCCGCAGTTTTTCCTTCCACTACTTCCTCAAAGCTATAGTTTGCCTGTATACAAGATGTATTTTTAAAAAGCTTTTTCGAAATGCTGAACTTTGTAAAGTCCTAGCGGAAGTGGGGAAACTGTATTTTAATGAGTCCTGAAGGCAACCTAGAGGCTGCACTGACTGAAACATCACATTTTTAACAGCACTTATTTCCTTAGTCTAGATGTGATCTCTCTCTCTCCACCCAGAACTTTTCTCAGGCGCTCTCCCTGTTTCTCTATCTCGACCTACCTGCACAGATTCATCAATCTCAATCGCAGAGCAATACTTCCCAATTTAGTCAGAGAGGTACAACTGTGTATCGATGCGTTATACAGACTTTATGTCAGACTGACTGAAGAATCTTAGAATTTCCGGAAGACATTATATGGGGGGTTCTGACTCATTAGGTAGTGCTCAGATTGTGTGAACTTGGGGGAAAAAAAATGAAAAAAAAAAAAAAATAGAAGAAAGCAGGGCCACGTGCAACGTGTTTCTGTCACTGACTATAGACAGATCTTGGCAGAAGCAAAACTAAATCTTGCCACATTATTTTCAGGTAAAAATTATTTCTGATTTAAAATGGTTTCTTGAATCTATGTCTACAAAACTGAAGGGCTAGTTGATGAATTTCACCTTATGCTTCCATCAGGACTGCTATTCACACAGGAAGAGAATGAATAGAAGACTGACTGGCTCCACTTCAGACATTTTTGTATTTCTAAACTATCATTAAAATGTCACCATCCTACTGCAGTCCTGTTCACTTCAGGATTTTCTCTCTTATCTCAGCAGTTGGTAGGTTTGGGATCTTTGCTTTTCTTGCCATTGTGCACAATTTAACACCGCCATCAGAGGAGGATAATGACTGCGCATCACGGAAAGTTTTTGTGTTTTCAGGTTCATATGCCACAGTGTAACTGAATCTGTTGGTGATTTAAATTATTCCCTTAACTTTTTGAGGTTTCACATAGCTGTCGGCTCTTCCTCCAGCAATAATTACAGACTGTGGCAAATCAGCCCACCTTCCCTGTGAAGCCTGCAAAGGCCATATTTACAGTCAAGTGCAAGAGAGAAAGGACTGAGAAATTTCTGTTAAATTTTGACACTTCAGTGCTCTGACAGGTCACCACCTAATTTCCAAATCGAAATCTATCATCAAAGTTGGTATGAATTAGCCATATATCAGCTCCTGGCAGAGGCCAGAAGCTTAGCAGATCTTGGAATCACAGAGTCACAGAATGGTTTGGATTGGAAGGGACCTTAAAGATCATCTAATGCCAACCCCCCAAGGTTTTGAAGTTTTGGAGACCAAACTTCTTTCATGCTCTTGCAGGTGTCTCTCCAGATCAGCGGAAGATGCTGTTCTGCAGCTTACCTTCACAGTTACACAAGGGCAGCAAAGTGCACCAGAGGGCAGAGGTGTGTGTACACCGGGACAAGAGAGTGCCATAGGGTACCTGAGGGATGTCAGATCAGTAAAAGAACTTTTTCTGTTTGTGCACTTGGTGTATCCAGGGCCCAGACTAAATATAGCTCCTGAGCAGTTTTGCATCTGTGAGACAGAAAAGCATGCTCTGACATTTCTTGCCTTGTATATACTCTGTAGATAGCTGAAAACAAAACAAAACAAAAAGCCAAAACACCACAACAACAGAACTCCAGGGCTTTCTAGTTGCAGCCTTTATCTGGCACCAATTTCAACCTAAACAGGATGCTCTTGAAATCACTGGGACTTATGTTTAGGATTTTAACAGGAATGGGAAGCATTATCTCTGGACCTGAATTTGGACAGACTTCTGATTCTGGACTCAGCTGTGGTATTGTCTGGATCCACAAGCTCTCAACATTTTCCAAATCTGTGCTTTCCTATTAAATTTATCTTTATTTGTCAGTGTAGGGAAGACTAAGTAGTCAGTGCTTGAAAGCCTTATGCCTTGCATGGTCAGGTTGCCTTCCTTCAACATCGGGAACTGCCCCATTTCTTTACCAGAATTTCTTCTCCTGTAAGCTGCTCTCTGCCCTCCCCATCAGACAGGTCATGCAAGTTTACAGTGCAGGTTTACTTTCACTTATGTTTTATTTCCAATTCCAAGCCCTAAGTGATCTCACAAAAAAAAAAAAAAAAAAACACTTTACGTGCCTAATTATATGCAAACAGCCTCTGACTGCTTGCTGATACAAAGCTGTACATTACCGCTTGGATCACTCTCGGGGTCCCAGTCACCAGAAGGAACCCTCTGTTCCTTCACAGCATTCACTTCCCACAGCTTAGGCTGTGAATGCTGCGCCACGAATGCCTGTCATATGAAGGTGAAGTGACCTCTAGCAAGCTGACATTTATTTCCTGTAAGCTTAAACCCTGATTGCTCACTCAAACAGCCCTTGCATTCTTTCCACCCTCATGAAACATTCCTCTCATGTCAGATGAGTTCATTTATTTCCATTAAAGATGCAAGCCCCAGCTATATGAGGATCTGCTTCTGCAAACTGTTTTGCTATCATTGTTACTCCAATGGGTTTGATATAAAGGCACACACTATGAGATGCTTTCCCTCTTCCTCCACCTTGTAGCAACTTACTCAAATAGTACAGACCAACTTTTTGATGTATGTTTTTTCTCTCCCTACCTCCTACTCATACAGAAATATGGGGCCATTTAATTTTTTTATGCATGTATTTATGGACACATTTCCTTTCCTAATTAAGCTATTATTTTATTTTAAGGGGATGCCATCACCATAAAAATCATACTAAAATGTTAAAGTTACCATCTAGTAGTGAAAGAATGAAAATGATTTGCTTTTCATCATTAGCAGTGTTTGGTTTTTCACTCATCTATGAATGCTGAAAATAGACCAGTAAGTTTCACTTCTTCTTAAGACTTCAATTTTTTGGTTCTTTTGCATTGAACAAAGGCACTTTGAATAGGATTCACGGGCAGCTGAAAAATACTGAAAATTATATTCACATTAGCTTCTCCACGGAGTAACAGAATAAGAGCTAGTACCCAAAGACTGGTCTGTGTATTTTGGGTTTTATATAACTGAAGACTTGGCATTCTACCAGAACATACTTTTAAATTATCACCCAAAAGGTCCTGCCAGCTGCTTGGAGCTATTTGATTGTACCAGGAAAAAAAAAGGAAACAGAGGTAAAGTTGTAAAATATATTTTAAAACTCTCTCTGACTTCCAGTATGCATCCAGGTTGGGAGAGTTGAGTGTCTACATGAGAAATTTAGCTTCCCAAGTTTGCACCTCATTCAAAATAACCTATGCCTTGATCCAGGTTGCTATTAATTAAGGTTGCTTCAGTCTGGCTTGCAAATGCTAAACTTAGGATAGCAATAGAGCTGTGTAGGAGGGACTTATGCAGCCAAGTAAACCAAAATGGCAACAATACCTGTGAGTTTGGGGCTATTACAAATGGCTCGTCAAATCCCTGTGTTGAAATGCATCTCTGATCTCAAGAAAAAGGATGGCATGTAGTCTGGTGATGCAGATAGAGGTTTGATCTAAAATTAACTATGTCAGAGGCTGCCTGGAGCAACATCTCTTCTCTCAAGTGTGCTGGCTGTTCTCTGCATGCTATGAAGGAAAAGTAATAGATAGTTGCAGGTAAGAGGAGGTGATTACACTTTAAATCTTTTCCTTCTGTTTTATTAGTTTAGCACAGCTTCTTACTCTGTCCCCTGCCTGCCCTGCAGCTGGCCTTGATGTTTTTGCAACTGAGCTGGTCCCCACCACAAGTGCAGCAGCACAGAAACTGTTTTGAATCATCTCCCTTCATTGATGGCTGCTCTGCCCATGGAATCTAAAGAGCCAAAGTAACTTTAGAAATTTCTGTGTGATTGTGCAGCAACCAAAACCCCTGGTACTCAAATAGTTTTGCTTGTGAAAATAAAAACAACAATCCCCTCACAAAAATAATATTGAAATGGATTTGCCTGTGCATGGGCAATCTTTACTTTTAGCGAGTGGGACAATCTCACATGGCGTGTGCACCAGTGATGGAACTACTGAAACTTTTTTTTCCTGGTAAGAAGTCATATTTGCCCTTCCACACAGCCTACCAGAAGGGTAGGCTTCACTTACCTGATCCATCTTCTAAGCTATATGTTCATAAGCACATTTAATAGACAAATTTTCATATCCTTGCATAGAGTGGAGGTCTCACATGCCATATTAGGAGCATTACTGAAATAGGGAAGATGAAAGAGTGGTTTAACACACTAGCAAACAGCAAATACAAATGATTTGCCCCTGTCAGGTGTACTCACAGCAGTGGCATCTTCCAGAAATGCAGGTCTGAGTATTTACAAGAACAGTCAGCTGTACATTCCCTGAGATCTCTTCTGAGAAGGAAGAAACTAACTCAACTTTGAAAAGGAATTAGTAAGAACTGGTCCCAGCCTGGATGTTTGAAGTACAAGCCTGCGAGAATTCCGGATGTGCTCACGCTGAAGAAACTTTCTCATTTACCACCAGCTAAAGTTATACACATGATGCTGAAGCTACAGGGACACGATTTTTCTCTAGAATATAAATAAGGGAGGAAATATGGATTTCTTGAGTAGGGTGATAAACAGATCAATACTACATGAAAGAGATATCGATGGGTATGAAATTTATGTAGTGAAGCATGCTGCTTTTATAATTTCAAAATTAAGAGAATTTCACACTGGAGCTTACATAGAGAGATTTTATTTAGCATAAGTGAAATTTCAAAAGGATGGTCAGAATAAGGCAGAGATTTAGAGCACAAGCAGGTACCATATCAGCACTTTGAGGAAGAAATTAAGGTGGGCATTTTACTAAAAGAAGAAAGAGTGATTATCCTAGCAGCATAGAGAAAGGAAGCAACTAGAGACATATAAACAAGCCATCCAGGAAAAGAAAAATATAATCAGATGAGAAGTGGTATTTCATTCCACTTGGAAGGATCATTCAGATAAGATACAGGGCAATTCAATATGATACACATAATTGCTTCTGAAGAGAATAAACAAAGAACTGATATATAGTAATGAATTCCTGCACAAATCACAGCAAAATCTGGAGGGGGGGCTTCTGGATATGACAGAGAAATGTATTTATGGATAATTGAATTATATTCTAAGGTCATGAAGCTGTCAGAACTATTGAATGCTGATTTCCGAGATCAAACCACAGCTTGCAAGGCAGGATAACCAGAAAGTTCTGCAGACTGATGGGGAGCTTGGGCTGAGTTGCAGACATCCAGTGAGGTCTCCTGGTTCAGGCACAGCATTTCCTTGTCTAGATGTCCTCAGAATAATGAGAAAACCAAGAGAGAGAAACAACGCCGAAATAAAACTAAGCATGGCAATCCAAAATTCAGATTTACTACTGTGTAGACCTGCAAGATGAATATGGGTTTTGTTCTGCAGGAGACTTCCAAATACCAGATGTGCACATAAAAATGGAAGACACATATCCTGAAGGATATACTAAAACTTTTAGTAAAACATAGAATTAAGAAACGCTTTTTTCAGGAGCCGCACAATAAAGTCTCGTTTATTGTGGATCTATATACTTTGTGCCCCTAGATGCCCCCCAGCAACAGCCCCAGCTGCCCCCAAGCTCCGCGTCTGGTCCGGAGACTAGCTGGCTGCGAGCCATTTGCTGACAAACAGAAACGTGCAACGGTTCAGTTCCTCCTGCCTCTCCCTTGGGTTTCTCCTGCTGAGCACAAGACATGTAGAGACATAATTATCTTTGAGACATCCACCACTCTTTTATGTTTGAATGATACCAGACCTGGTCCCTGCTTAAATAATAATTGGTGGGAGATGGATTAAAAAGCAAACAAATAGCTTAGGGAAGGAGATGAAAACAGTCTTGGCTCATCCTAAATATTGTAACATCAGCTATTGTTCCTGTTGTTAATTAAGAATGTCAAGGATTATTAGGTACATGGGGAATAAGAATTGATTCCTCAGATTCCTGACTGTAGGAAGAGAAACAATAGCCTACTTTGCAAATTCCTGAGATTCTTGGAACAGGCTGTAGGAACAGCAGTGAAAATGCTTACTATATAACTGTGTAAGTATATGAAAAGCTATAATAAGTGCCAATAGTTTGTGTTTGGCTTTTCACATTCTTGCCAAAGATCATTTTTCACTCCAAGGACATTACTGAAAAAAGCTGACTATGAATGTTAAGTCCCTACAGCTACTGCTTGGAGGAACAGACAGAGTAGGAAAGAAAGAGTTTAACGTAATCAGTTGATGCCTTGACTGTTACTCCTACAGAAATCTAAGGAATTTTGTAGTGGGTTGCATACATCATCCTATCACCCTTTCATAATGTTGCTTCATTGACCAAGAACTTGTTTCAGTAAGTAGATTTTATGTTCCTTACCCTTCCAGGAATGTTACAACTTACATGAGTTTTCAGGATGTCAGATACCAAGTTAATAAATTACCTTTCTAGTGCCCACAGGTCAGTACTCTCATATTTCTGACAGCTGACTCAATTTCTTACCATAAAGAATACTTAGTTGCAGAAGTCTTTTCTATAACTCCCAAATACCCCCAAAAGAAAAAGATTCAGGATTTACCAGATGAGCCACCAGTGAAAATAAAGGAAGTTCACGATGTGTTAACACTAAACAATACTTAAAATTTCAGCCACTAGTGGCTTGTATTAATAAAGGTCCCTGGTGCCTGACTTGATGAGGACTGGTCCCAGGCAGATTTTGTAGAGATGATGTACGCACTATTAGATGTCTTGCCATATATCTCAGAGCTAAGCCTTGTATTTCAAGAGCTGGAATTTGACATTGCAATTGTACAGGTGTTAGTAAATCACTCCCTGCCATCTCCAGAGAGAAGTAAAGATGGCAACCATCATGGGATGGGAAACAGCCTGCCTTCCATTATATACAGTGAATGCAAACTGCATTGAAAATTAATTAAGTGGTGCACGGGATACTTTTCATTCCCTTCTTTTACAATGAATTGTAAATCTATAGCAGAAAAAATAATGAGATGTCAAACTGTATAATATCAGCAATTAGAGCAGGGTACCTATGGACTCTGCAGAACGAAGTACAAAAGCTGTTTGGAGCTTCCAGAATTGCACAGGATACCAGGGTGATGTGACACAGCTAGTCCCTGGACTGCCCAGCGGGAAATGAAGGACACTGAGCCTTAAACTGGGATTCCTCACAGGGGAGATACCTGCATAGTTTAAAATTCAAAGCCAGGGTGAGGGATCAGGTTGGCAGGGGGCTACTCTGAGGAGAGCACAGTAACTATGTAGTGGCAACCCTGCCAAGAAGCCATCCGAGACCAAGTTGTGTTGATCTCTTCACAGCACTGTCTTGTGGTGAACATTTCATACTCCTCCCAGCTCTCTAAGTTCATTTAACTCACCCTGTGCTGTCACCACATCACCTGCTGAGCAACGGCGCACATTCCACTCACCTGTCCTCACTGCTCCAGTTGGAATGGGTCTCCTCTGCTCGACTGGTGCCATGCTGGGGAGCCGGGTCCTCAGGCCTGGGCTGGAGCAGGGTGAGCTCCATGTGGGAAGGGTAAGGGCACTGCCTCAATGAGCCTCCAGCCCCCATCTCTTCTGAAACCACCCTTTTCTTTCACAAAAAATTTCAATCTCTTCCTGAAGAGGTGTGCAGAGAAAGATGGAACGGACTTAACTGCAGCTGCAGATGAAGTTTGATTGTTGTTTTTCCCCTCTTTGTGATGCTGCTGGTGCGAGTCTCTCTGCAAAATGCCTCAAACGAGATGTGACTGGCTGCCCCCCTCCTTTATTGAGTGGCTCGAAGATTACTTCTGGGCACCAGGATTTTCAGTCCACAGATCCCAAGGACGTGTCTTTTCATTGCCTACCCTGCAACAATGCGACTGAAATAATGCCACTGTTCCTGCTGCCCTTGTAGCCACCGAGTAATGTCTGATTGAAGCAGCTCTCTCTCTCCTGACTACTGAGCACACTGGGCCAGGATTAAATGAGCTTGGCTGGTTCGGTGTGGCAGACAACTTTCCTCAGCCATGAGGAAAATAGGAGTATATTTTGAGAGACACTACAGAAGTGTGCCATAATTCACACTAAGAAAGAAACCTCTTGAGCAGCTAAGAGGGGGTAGATGTTTTGAAATTGACTTGGTTAGGCTATTGCAAATCTGTTAGTAAAACCAGGCACAGCAAGAGAATAGCTCCAAATAAGGTGAGATCAGGAGAGGTAGCTGCTTCTTACTAAATGGGTTTCTACAACAAAGTAATTGTCATCTGCTTGCTGCTGCTTTCCTACAGAGCAGAAAACATTGCTGTGTTATGGTACAAAGCAAAAAACATTTCTAGACCCAGTTAAGGTTTGATCGCAAGCTTTGTGCAGCTGATTAACATAGGCAAGCAAAAACATGCTCAGCATTGTGCTGGCAAAGGACATGCAATTAATGACTTACAATCCATATTCAACCTCCCCAGCACAATTTACTTGGCTTGTCACCTCATGCCCACATTTCCTTCCTGAGGACCTCGTGGATATGGGCACACGCCCCACCTGATGGTGTAGGTCAATGCATTAGTCTTCAGGCTTTAGCTCTCCTTTCAACCTGGATACAGATGTGTATGCAGTTAGTTTGAGGGGAGGAGGAGGAATCAAAGCTGACTGGAAAAGCTGACAGCTAAAATGGTCCCTTCTGTTAATGTAATTATAAAAACTAGTGTGTCTCAGCTCTTGTGACGCTTGTGGACATGATGCACCTCCGAAGAACAAGTACAAGTAGATCACGACCTCATGTGAGTCGCAGCTGATGGACGTTCATGTCTCACACATGTGACAGTTCAGTCTATTTTCTAAAGTATCTCAAAACATGGAAAGTCATCAAGGCACTGTGGAGAGTGAATTGTTTTCTTGCCTCTAAAGCTAGTTATGGCAAATGACAGGTGCAGTTCTCTGTGTGGGGGAAAGTTTTGCCCCCTGTAGCTCCTGCCGTCCAGAAGACTGCAATCTCAATTACCTTATTCCTGTGTATTTGATGGGAAAAAAGCTGCTCGGCGTGGGCACCGGATGCCTTCACTTGTCTTTACCACTGTAGATACAAATAAATGCCATGCCTTCCTGCCTGCAGGAGCCGGGAATTACCATCCATTACCGTCCTCACTCACTTTGCCCCAGTTCTGCCTCCCGAGCTAGGCCGAGGGAGCTGGTGAAGACTGAGCAGGCCAGGCACTCACAGTCTGTGGAGAATTGTTATACACAAAGCATTTTCGGGAGTTCATTTTCCACTTGCCACTGTGGCAAAGTTCACCACAGCTCACAAGAGGCGAGCTGCAGCTCTGTCAGCAGGCCCTGAAGCTGACCACACTTCCACCCCCTCCAAGCCTTGAGACAGTATCTGAGAGCCACCGACTGATTTTCTTAGTTTGTTTTCCACTGAGGCAAAACCTGTGAGATTTCTCTCCTCCTCCAGCTGCCCTAGAAATTCTTACAGCACTCGGGGAGCTGCCACCAGCTTCACGACCCACCTAACCGGTATTTTTTGCCGAACTTTTTCCACTTTCAGGCCAGCGGAGCTCTCAGCCGCAGCCGCCTCAGCGCGCTTCCCGCGCACCCTCCGCCGGCGCCTGCCTCCGCCATGCCGGGGCTCGCCCGCCCCGACACCGGGGGGGGGGGGACCTCGGGGACACCGGGGTGGACCTCGGGGACACCGCCGGGTGCCAGGCGGCCAGGGAGGTGTCGCTGGAAGGCGGCTGCTGGCTCCCCGCCGGCTGACTGCCAGCTCCCCG